>NC_070611.1:6428580-6743938 GCF_027172205.1 Podarcis raffonei
ATGTCATCTTCCTGAAAGTAAAAAAATACTGGCATCAGAAGTGTACCCAGGTGTGCAGATTAGGGTGCCCAGCTGTCACAGCCTGGCATCTTTCCCCCCCAAATAATTCAGAACTGCTGATCTAGCTATGAGGCCACATTTCATAAGGACTTGCAGGAGAGGTATACTTTTGTGGTGGTTTTTGCTGTTGTTGTTAATAGAGTTCCTAGTAAGGTAAAGGTAAAGGGACCCCTGACCATTAGGTCCAGTCGTGACCGACTCTGGGGTTGCGGCACTCATCTCGCTTTACTGGCTGAGGGAGCCGGCGTACAGCTTCCGGGTCATGTGGCCACCATGACTAAGCTGCTTCTGGTGAACCAGAGCAGCGCACGGAAACGCCATTCCTAGTACCAACTGTTAAAAACTGTGCAGGGCAAATGTACTTAACCCTACTGAAATGTTGTTGCAAATTGTAGACTGTAATTTAAAACTAAAACACACACACACAGCTACTCTAAGTTTTCAAGATCCACTCTGAACTGAGAATAGTGTTTGCAGTTTTTCTAACATGTCTGTGCCAAAAGGCAATGGGAAGCAGCTTGACACCCACAAAAGGTTTCCTCTTATGAAACTGCAAACAATGTTTTATGGTAAGCAAAACCATAAGTATTTACAGACAGAAGGTAGACAGTCTGGGGGAGGCAGGAAGGAAGTATCAAAGCTGTGTTGTGGTGAATTTTTTGTACTTTCTTTCTGAATTGCTTCAGGGCACATATGTTCAAAGAAGGGTCATATATTTTAAGGATGGAGAGCTTTTAAGGGCAGAATTAGATGTTAGAAGGTCAAACACAGCTCTAATGCTTTTTCTTCTTCTCTCACAAATTGGACTCTAAAGCTAGCAGTGAGCCTGGCTTTGTAAGGAGTAGTAGTGTAGGGAGATGCATTAGGGGGAAACTATGGGTTCAAGAGCAGAGGACAGAATTATTCTCCCCATGCATGCATTCCTATTGACTTAGCCAGCATGAGCATGCTTTGCCAAGATAATGTCCAGTTCTTCCCCAGTGGTTTAAATGTATGCCAATAAAGTTTCTCTTTGTTGTAGGAATCAAGGGACACACTATATTGCATCCAGTTTTATCCTGATAAAAACTTTAAACTTATAGTAAGTTCTATTAAGCTTTTATTTGTTCAATTCAAAATACAAACATTCTGTTGATCTAGACTGCAATCGTAGCCTTATTTACCTTGAAGTAAAGCCCATTAAATTCAGTAGGACCTACTCCTGAATAGACATAGTTAGGATTGTGTTGTTTAAATAGTCCACAAAAGGCCTCCATTCTATGAAAAGTTCATCATTTTGATCTCTTAATTTCGCTGTCAGCTTTGCCATTTCTGCAGAGTCCATTACTTAGTGCCTTTCTGTTTTCCAACAGCTTGAAACACCTTTGGATATCAACTTGGATGACATAGGATTAAAGTGAGTTTGGGTGGAGTGCCTTCTAGCTGCTTTCCTCAGAGCTATTTAGAATTGAATTAAGCAACATCTCAGCTTCATGTGCTGCTACACATACATCTCCCCACTCCAAACCAGTTGTAAAATCATTTCCTGTCAGGAGATGTTGCCGTTGGGAAGCCAAATTTTAGAGGAGACCATTTGTGGGGTGCTCTTTTAGAGCTGTAGTGGCACATTATTCAATGTAGATAGTGATTGCAGATTCATTTCTGCATCTTGATATCCCATATGTATTTATGAATTGGTTTTCTGTTTGGCAAGCCTAAAAGCAATCAGTGATTGTTTCATGCTTCCCTCAATGCTGCAACAACTTAGTTCTTTTTTAATTTTCCTGCATATATACAAAGATGCAAGAATTGATGAAGATGACTCCATCTCCTGAAGATTTAATTCAGACATAATGGTGTCATTATGAGGAAGAGTCCAAGCAAAGCACTGAGTTCATATGCTTAATAAAACACAACAAGCTATGCCTTGTGCAAACAATGGCTTGCCAGCCAATCAGGTTTCCAGACAATTATGGAATTGTATTTGGAATCCTAGTGTAATGGTAAACTGTGGTTTGCACAAGCCATAGCCTGTCACATTCAGACAAAGCAGCAAACTATGGTTTGCTGCAGACTAGAAGCAGAAGCTTCCCGTCTCCTATTGTGTGCCAAGGGGAAGAAGACTCCCTGTAGCTTAGTCTCATAATGACAAATTTGTCTGAGGGCTGCCAGTGTCTAACTTAGGCTGCAGATTGATATTGACAAGGCTTCAAAGATGTCACTATTTTGAGTAAAGAAGCAAATTCATATTTCTGTTCCTAGATCTGTGAATTTGGATTTTAACTGTTCTCAAGACCAAGAGATGATATCTAAACCTTTGAATATTCAAGTTTTTACCAGTGAAACAGGTAATGTATACATGAGGCACAGACTTGTGAACCTAATTTACCCAAACCTTTGAATTTTACTTGCAGCTTAATTCTTTCTTACCTTTCACCATCATACAGTAAACTTATCCCCTTTAGGTATTTATTGTAGTAGGGAAAAAATGCCAGAAAACGTCGTGCATGAAGCTAGCATTTGTTGTGAGCAACATGCCTATTTAAATTACTGTTCTTCTCTACTTAAGTTGGGACACACTCTGTTCTCTATCACTTCTTCCATGAAACTTGCTGAGAAGAGCATGTCTGCATCACAAATCATGTAAGGCACAAATGATATATTCACATCAGTACCTGAGCTCAAGAGTGGTGTAACGAAACAGCTCTTGCATTTCAAAGTAATATATTACGTGTACGTTACTGATCTGCTTTTTTATTTCTTTTGGTAACGTGAAGGGTGTTTGATGATTACTGTGTTTTGCCTTGATACAGACATGAAAAGCAAACCTTTTTTCAGAGGTGTAATCATCCTGTCTCTCAACTGAATTCATTCCACTTCCACTACTAGCAGAAAATTTTACTAGAACTTCCAAAATGTAATACCAGTACTTCAGGTTTAAGGATGAACTTGTTTGATGACATACCACATTATTATATAATAAATGAGCATATATAGAATCATAGAATAGAATCATAGAATCATAGAGTTGGAAGAGACCACAAGGGCCATCGAGTCCAACCCCCTGCCAAGCAGGAAACACCATCAGAGCACTCCTGACATATGGTTGTCAAGCCTCTGCTTAAAGACCTCCAAAGAAGGAGACTCCACCACACTCCTTGGCAGCAAATTCCACTGTTGAACAGCTCTTACTGTCAGGAAGTTCTTCCTAATGTTTCGGTGGAATCTTCTTTCTTGTAGTTTGGATCCATTGCTCCGTGTCCGCTTCTCTGGAGCAGCAGAAAACAACCTTTCTCCCTCCTCTATGTGACATCCTTTTATATATTTGAACATGGCTATCATATCACCACTTAACCTCCTCTTCTCCAGGCTAAGACAGGCTATGTCTTAGATCTTTGAGCCACAATTATTGAACATTCATAAAGGGTTTTTTTTAGGAAGCACCTCTGATATTCACACCTTAAGTGCACAATATCACATGTATTTGCCCTCTGAAGTGTTACAGGTGTGTGAGAGATGACTACAACACATTTTGGTAGTACAGTCATACCTCAGGTTGCGAACGTGATCCATGTGGGAGGCATGTTCGCAACCCGCAGCGTTTACAGCCTGAAGCACCGCGTCTGTGCACGTGTGTGACGCGATTTGGTGCTTCTGTGCATGCACATGGTGTCATTTTGTGTTTCTACACATGTGCGAGCGCCGAAACCCAGAAGTAACGCGTTCCAGTACTTCCGGGTTCAGCACAGTCCGCAACCCACAGTGTTCGTAACCCGAGATATGACTGTACAGGAAGATAACGTGTGTTCTGCATCTGAACTCTTCTTCCATAGTGGGTAGGCTGGAAAAACTGAAATGAAATATCCTCTGCAGCTTCTAGTATAATACAGCTGCAAGTGACTTAAGTACCGTATTTTTCTGTGTATAAGACTAGGTTTTTTCCCTAAAATAGGGGGCTCCTTATACATGGGGGCGTCTTATAGACAGAAAGTACGGTACTTAACAAGTTGCTTTTTTCAGGGAGTCTGAGAGAAGGGACAGCTGTTCCTCCCAGGAAGCTTGAATGTTACTAGAGCAAACAACAAAATGCGTAGTTCAGAGAGGAAAGGTTAGAGCTACCATGTTTTTGAGCACAAGCGGTCAAACTGTTTGAGATGTGTTTGAGATTTCCTTCCTTCAGCTTCTAGGACTGAAAGAGTTTGAGGAACTGAAGAAACATACTTTCTTCTTCTTTTTCTAGGATGTCTCTGCATATGCTGTAACCTGGTTCCTGTTAGTCCTGAAGAAGTAACATACTCGGTGTCCTTTTTACATAAAGGTATGTCAATAGTGCACTCCTGTGCATGTCTACTTAGAAGTAAGCCCAACTGAGTTCAGTGAGGCTTCTCCAGGTATGTGTGGATAGGATGGCAGCCTAATGCATCTTGTCCAAACTTTGCTATTTGTATTCTAGAAGGCCTCATTCCGTTACAGGATTTGTATTTATTTTAATCTCTGTCGCCTCAAGCCTCCTTACCCCTTTGATACTTGCTTTTGTTTCATATCCAAATTTTCAAAAGCAAATACGTCTAATTTCAATTATTTAATTTTGTAAAGAATAAAGTAGATAGTGAAAGCACCAAAGGAAAGAACTATTTAATAAAACTGTATGGAAAATATCTTCTTGAATTCATTGTTTTTGTTGATGTAAAATACAAGAATTCAAATTCAAAAGTACTCTCTGCCCATCATAGAATTACAAATGTATGTAATTTGCCCATCATAGAATTTTGCATTGTCAACACAATCTAAGCTGTATTTTTACAACATTGCAAGAGGACTTTGGAATTTGCCTGCTTGAAATTTATTGTACTTATTTATTTAAACAAAGCTTTTTTGGGTTTTGCTTAGTAAATTTTATTCAAGGCCTGCTCTTGGCTTCCTTGATTCATAAATGGGAACCACATTCCCCCAGACACGATTACCTGAATATCTGCACTTCAGTGAATAAACCAGAGGATTTTATCCAGTGCTGCACAAATGGAGTCTTATTTGCGCAACAGAACTTCCCTTCTTTGCCTCTGCAGTTGTGCTCCCGGTATCTCCTCTCGAGGGTCCCTCAACCCTCAGGAACAGATTTTGAGGGTGCAAGGGAGAGGGGCTGCAAGCGAGAGAAGTTTTTGTGCAAGCAGAACAGCAACACCGGACACAACCCAAGAAGATTCAGATAATAATAGTTTGCAGCTCAAAGTTGAACTTTGTGATGCAACTGGAAGCAGGAGAGTTGGTTCTGTAATGTTACACACACTTATCTGAGAGAAACGACCAGGGAATTCAGTAGGCCTCATTTCTTAGTAGAGGCAGATTTCTGATGTGTAAGAAGCTTCTAGCAAAGGGGTGGGTAACCTTTCAGACTGTAGGGTTGTATCTGCACCACCACCGAACTCTCCCATTGGCCATGCACACATGGGAAGCAGATCACTTCCTCCTCATATGGTGGTCTAGACCTGGTGATCACTCATCAGGTATGAGCCCATCCTAGGGCTGTGTTCAGGGGTAACCTCTGCTGTGAGGTGAGGCAGTGGTGTCTTTCTAATGCTGAATTAAGATATTTTGGAGCTCTGGTCCAGTTCTCAAACTAGGACCTCCCTCCCTTCCTAAAGGTACACATGAAATCAAGTACCACAAAGTAAGTCTTGTGGTTTCTTAAAGAATGGCAAATTGATCATGGCATAAGTTTTCATGGACCAGAAGAAATACTCCTGAGCATGCGCAGATGGGGCAATAGAGTTAGGCTCTCACAAAGCAAGTTTGTTGAATTACACCCTTCTTCCACCATAGCATGCAGAGGTGTGCATGTTCACATACTTCTTGTTGTTTAGTCGTTTAGTCGTGTCTGACTCTTCATGACCCCATGGACCAGAGCATGCCAGGCACTCCTGTCTTCCACTGCCTCCCACAGTTTGGTCAGACTCATGCTGGTAGCTTCGAGAACACTGTCCAACCATCTCGTCCTCCGTCGTCCCCTTCTCCTTGTGCCCTCCATCTTTCCCAACATCAGGGTCTCTTTTCCAGGGAGTCTTCTCTTCTCATGAGGTGGCCAAAGTATTGGAGCCTCAGCTTCAGGATCTGTCCTTCCAGTGAGCACTCAGGGCTGATTTCCTTCAGAATGGATAGGTTTGATCTTCTTGCAGTCCATGGGACTCTCAAGAGTCTCCTCCAGCACCAGAATTCAAAAGCATCAATTCTTCAGCGATCAGCCTTCTTTATGATCCAGCTCTCACTTCCATACATTACTACTGGGAAAACCATAGCTTTAACTATACGGACCTTTGTTGGCAAGGTGATGTCTCTGCTTTTTAGGATGGTGTCTAGGTTTGTCATTGCCCTTCTCCCAAGAAGCAGGCGTCTTTTAATTTCGTGACTGCTGTCACCATCTGCAGTGATCATGGAGCCCAATAAAGTAAAATCTCTCACTGCTTCCATTTCTTCCCCTTCTGTTTGCCAGGAGGTGATGGGCCCAGTGGCCATGATCTTCGTGTTTTTTTTATGTTGAGCTTCAGACCATATTTTGCGCTCTCCTCTTTCACCCTCATTAAAAGGTCCTTTAATTCCTCCTCACTTTCTGCCATCAAGGTTGTGTCATCTGCATATCTGAGGTTGTTGATATTTCTTTCGGCGATCTTAATTCCGGCTTGGGATACAGAGAGGCATATGTGCGACACTGGGAACGGCATAGATGCAAATGAAAGACAATTTCAAATTTAAGGTGGAAACCTAGCTGAGGTGGAACTTTCCAATTTCTATTTTTCTATTATTTGTTCAGGAATAGTTGTATAAAACTGACTTTGTGTCTGTGGTATACCAAATCTCCCCCCTCTTAATCTTTTGCAGGTTATAGTAAAACGTATACTGTTACTCTGGAAAGAGGGGATTCCTCAGAAGTGAAAGATCTTACTTTTTTAAATCTTGGTAAGTTTCTAACTTCCTCTTTCTCCTTCAGTACTTCCCTTGATTACATACAATTATGATCAAAAATCCTTAAGTGGTTTTTTTATTGTGAAAAGTGGAAATGTACATATTTTCCTTCCTTTGTCTTACATGGGTCTATTACGCTTTCCCAAGATGATTGCTAAATAAGCAAATCTTTCTGCATTGACCTTCATTTCGTTTGGCCTTAGCAAGTAGCTTTAGTTGTCTACAGTCATGAGACCATAGCATGCTTTTGGGGGGAAATGAGAATAACCAGGCTGCTTATTTCCTGTGGCACGGCATGCATAAATCTTGCTGTCTTGTGTATTGTGCCTCTGAGACACAGGAGTGGTTTTTGCTGGCAAAGGAAACTAGGCTGGGAGTCATGTAGTTGGCACACATACAGGATACAAGTATTCTGGTTTTAATGAGATTAAACATACACAGAATATTGTTACAAAAGTTGGGTGCCTCCCTCTCTTTCTGCTGAGCAGCGGCAAGAGCCCCTGGGGTTCCAGGCACTCACTTAGGGTCTATGGTCCTTTGGAGAATTGAGACATGGCAGAGGCTGTTGTATCTTTAAAAAACATACAGTGGTACCTCTGGATACGCACACCTCTGGTTGCGTATCCTTCAGGATGTGAATGCGGCAAACCCGGAAGTGTTTTACTGGGTTTCGCCGTGCGCACATGCACAGAAGTACTCTACCACACGCATGCACAGAACAGGCACCTCCAGTTGCGAATTCCTCCGGAATTCAACCGGAGGTACCACTGTAGTTTGTTCACCTATTTACATGTTTGGGCTGCATGGAGGGAGTCCAGAACTTACAACATGGTTATTTCAAGAGGGGCTTGTAGTATTATTATTATTATTTTTATTTATTTATTTATTTATTTATTTATTTATTTATTTATTTATTTAAAAAATTGTATACAACCCTATACCTGCAGCAGTGCAGTCATCTTTCAGCCAGCCTGCGCAAGATGGCTGCTTTCTTCCTGCTTCTTATTCCCAGAACCCCTTGCTACTAGACACACAGTTACCCAGGCAACCTTCCAAACCCATTTCTCTGTTCACACATGAAGGTTAGGAAAGCAGTTCTCTTGCATTGCCAATGACCCTCAATGGCCTTTCATTGTTTCTTAATGGCCCTAGCTTGGCCAGGTCGTTTTGCGTAGGCTAGCCCAGGAATTCCTCTGCAGCTTGTATTCTCCCTGCAGATCCCTAATAACCAAAATCCTACCATTTATTAATTTCTAGGGTTTAGGGGGTCCCCCCTCCAAATCTATAACAATATTTTGAATACAATAGTTCTGAATAACTCATCTATCAAATAAACCTAAGCTGTAAGGATAATTAAGTGCTCAAAATTAACAATTCTCTCCTGTTTCTCCCCCCAAACGTATGTATATCTGGTTGTTGTGAAAACAACTACAGACTATTATGTGGCTGTCTACTTACCTGGACACTTCCTGCATCTTCTCAACACTCGGCATCCTGACCTGATGTGCTATAACTTCTTTCTAACAGGTACAGTGGATTCTTTAACAATTAGTTCTGCAGCAGCTTCTCTCAATAAAAAGTCCTTCTGTGTCCTTCAGGTGCCTCTACAGAAATGAAACCCACATGGACAATGCAAAATAGAAAGAACAATGAACTTTAAAAAAATTTAAAAGCAAAGCCTCAAGCTCTCTAGCCAGTGTGTACTGTCATGCTCTTTCCCAGTTTTCTGCACTGGCTCTTTAATGATGAAATTTTGGGCAAATTGGCAAAGATGCCATTTACACCACTGTGTACTCAGTGCACAGACAGATCATGCCCTGAGGGCATCTTCCACCAGCATATTTTCACTACATATGCCTTGGGGATAAATGGATGTTTGCACAGGAGAACATCATACACTGTGTGCTCTTGAGGAGGCCCCATTAATTTCAAAAAGGGGTTTGTATGAGAACTACTGAGTTTGACCTTGCAATAATTTGGAATTCAGAAATTGCTGAAATGTCCATGAAAATTTGAACGTATGGCAACCCATGTTGGATTTTGGCGAATTTTCAAAACAACAAAAACAACGACAACAAAAAACTCAACAACTTTGGCTAAGTTTCACTTTTTGAAATGAGGCAACCCTTGCTTATTCCCAGATAGAATTGTGTCTAGAATTGCAGCCTCGTTGTTTTATCTTCTCATTTTTACTGCACGCTTGCATGGTTCTAGTTTTTCTTTTACCTGCTCCCACCCACCAAATATAAAACAAAAACAGGAATGTGAGCCTACCTTTTCCTCTTCCAACTGTGAGACAAGCTAGGCAGTTTATGTGGGATATTTCCCCCCACTTTGAAAACATGACCCCATAGGAAGGTTTGAATGGGTTTATGATGAGACGGGAGCTTTAAGTTTCTCTCTCCATGTTGACATCTTGACAAAAATTACCCCTCCCACCCCCCACAAAACTGCTGTACCCCCTGAGGGGGGGCTGTATTTGGGGGTTCTATGTCAGGTTTTAAATCCTTTTTCATTTGTTATTTGCTTGCCTGGACTTTTCCGTGAGTAAGCGTGGGATATCAATTTAAGAAATAAATATGTAATACCAAGCCATATAGGGTGGGGTGGAAGAGCATCCTCCATTGCCCTCCCTTCAAATCTGGTGAGCCCTTCATTAGTTTAATGTAAATACTGTTCATGTGTCATGTGTCATTGCTAGCTTTCTTTGATCACGTAGCACAGGAGCCACAGCTTTCGAAAGCTCTTAGAATAAAGGCAAACATGTGATGCGGGAGGTTCCTTTCCTGCCTTGATTAATGTTTTCAGTCACCTAAAGGCAAAAGCATTGCAGCCCTTCTGAGAAATGCCACCAGCCTTACTCACCTGAAAAGCACACCATTAGTCATACACTGAAGCATGCAAAACGAAGGGTGAAAGTCACGGGTGTATTATAGGGCTTGTTCCTTATGGAAATTACACTGGGGCACGAGGGGATTTGTGTATTTCAATGTGCCGTGTGAAATGTAAACTACTTCTCTGCAACCCTGTGTTATTCAGGTGGGAATGCAAAAATTAATAGCTTGCACACGAACGCCCTCCTTTCCCCTCTCAAGTCGATGGTCTTGGATCGCAGCACAGGAAGCATATTTACCGTTGCTATAAACAGGCAGGCCTTGCTGCAGTTTTTGTGGAACAGCAAGTCGGATAACGACAGATTGGCAGCACTTCACTGTTTACTTCTGCATATTGGAAGCGCTAAGGAATTGGAAACCCAGGTGGGGAAAGGATTCATTTTTTTCATGCAGCACAAAGGTGGATGCCATTTTGAGTGTAAAACATAACAGCACAGTTTCTTTTATTAAGCAAATAGTTGCTAAGGCCACGTGTCCCATGAAAATATGCTGCAATCTGAAAGCAGGAGCCCATATATATGTAGGAATTTTAACTCAGCTCCTACAGAAGTTTAGCTTCGCAAAGAGTTTCAGTGGCTTGCGGCCCCCAAAGTAGGTCAGAACAAAGCCACAATCTTGGGATGAGCACAGTGGTAGAGAGTTGGGGAAAGTAGAAAACGTTCCAGAGATAATCTGCACTCATTGTATAAGTTTGCAAGCAAAAAATTAGACGACAGTAAGATTCAGATGATTTGGGGAGACTTGATGGACTCCCCCTCTAGCCAGTCAAAATGGCGGGAGGAAGAAGCTTTGTTGCTTGTAGGTTAAGTGGAAGGTGGGATATGTTTAGTCTTGACTCAGGAAAGCAAAGCACAGAGATTTAAAGTCCTTACATTTTTACTGTAAACCTTCACACCTCAATCTGTGCTGACCATTTTATATTCTTACTTTTACAGATTATCCAGTGGATTATAGAGAACACAGCCACTTGTTTTACATTTGACCCCATACAGGAACTTATCATAGGTAGGTGTTTCTAGGACTGGTGTCAAACTGGAAGTAGTGTGGGGTCTGTACACATGAGTTTGTTTGCCTAAAAATTCAGAGGTCACCCAGAGAGCTTCATGGCTGAGAGAGAATTTGAACCATGGTCTCCCAGAGGCTGGTCCAGCTAATACACCACTCCTTCTGAGAAGCCCAAGGAAACCCATGCTGATTCTTCATATCTGATATATTCTTTGAACTCCTGGTAGTTTTTGGAACAATTGCAGGAAATACGTTGACTTGGAGGTTGCCAAAAGCCTTCATTGAAATGTTCTCTCAATTTTCTCAGCTTCTTTGTCCTGGAGAATGTGTCTGAAGGACAGCAAACTGGATAGTGTTTTACCATATACACCACTCCTGTACTGGAATGAGGTAAGACAAATGCAGAATTGAAGAACTTACCCTTTCTCTTCAGCTAGGATTTAATTAAGAGTCTGTAATCACTCCTCTTTAATATGGCCCCATAATTGGAAACGGGGGGGGTGGGGTGGTATCAGGCTGCCACTGTTCCTGTGTGGGATTCAGTCACAGACCAGCAAATTTAGGTTGTGCAGTTACAGAGGATGTGTCACTCTTGTACAACAAACCCACGACCAAAATGGGACTTCCCAAAGTTACAGGAAAATGCACTGAAAAATGTGGTGTAACAGTTGGTTGACGCAAAGTTGTCTAACCTCCCTGCAGTTTTTTTGCAAACAAATTGGGATGAATGTTTAATAAGCAGGTTGTCTTGAAGCAACCTTGAACACAGAAGAGAAGACGATTCCCCTTTTTTTCCATAGCCTGCTATCCAAGTCTGCAGGGAAAATTGGTGCCACATCCCTAGCCTAGATTAAGATCTTGTGTTCTTGTATTTGTAGGATATCCCTGGAATCGTATGCAGAACACACATTATCTCACTACCTGTGTTAAAGGTATGTCTGCATAAGAGACACTTGCTAGCAGGATAGAGAGTTCCATGTTTGTGGTTTTCAGAAATACTTACGTAGGTTTATCTGTATGTGTAATTCATCATATTTTACAAAATTGCCACAAGGGGACACTATTGTTCCACATTGTTTTTCAAAAATTCTATCAAATACTGTAGCATACTTGCTGCAAGAGGCAATACCTGCAAACTCTGAGACTGAATGGTGAACTAAATGCCTTAAGCATCTGGATTTTTGAAATGATTCCAACATTTACTGTTTTTCACAGATTAATATTAGAATTCCACACCCTCATGGATTTTATATGGCAGATGTTTAAGCAGGAGCAGGCAGGATTCAAGGACTTTTGTTTGACTTCATATTTCCTTCAGAATCCATGTGGATGTTTCATTCAACATAATTGTTTTATGTTGTACTGATGTGAAAACGTTGAGCATGCGTTAAAATTACAAGCAAGGTCACTGCCAAATACTTCAACATGCAACTAAATTGTTGAAGTTAATATCTGAAGATTTAGCATAACCAAACCTACCCTCAAGATTCCCCATCTTCAGGAGAAAAATGATGGTTGCATGTATTTTGTTTCAGTGTATAAACATTTGAACTTATCAGTTTTGAGGCTGTGCAACAGGTTAATGTCTGGGTGATGCAAAATTTCTCTATCACTCACTTTAAAGCTCTTTGCATACCAAAGCTAGACTCTGCATGTCTCATTATCTTCTTTTGCTTAACTTTTGTTTATAGGAGGAAATAACTTCTCTGCTCTCTCTCGCTCTTAAGTTACAGAAGTGCAAAGGCTTCTGGGAAAAGCTAGGTTCAAGCTTGGAGTGCTCCAGGTGTTTTGACCCACACATGTGTTTCAACAGCAAGCTGCTTAGGCTGGAACGGGATAAACTGCTTTCAGATGAGGTAAATGGATCTCAGTAATGAATATTATGGATCAGACTTTCCATTTTGTCACAGCCAATTTATCTGTGTTCCTCACTTGTGTTCCTCACAAGTACATTATGCTCAAAGTGGTTCATAGGATATATAGAGTATAGTAACATTAGGCGCGAGTGATCATGCTCTTCTGAAGTTTACTATACAGCGGAAAGGAGCAGCCAAGCATACTAGGCCTCAATTTCTCGACTTTAAGAAAGCCGACTTCATAAAACTTAGGGAAGTGCTGGGTGAGATCCCATGGACAGTAATACTAAAAGGAAACGGAGTTCATGATGGCTGGGAGTTTGTTAAGAGGGAGATAGTAAAAGCACAACTTCAGGCAATACCAATGAGACGGAAACATGGAAGGTGCCTAAAGAAGCCAGGGTGGCTATCTAAAGAACTTTTAACTGAGTTAAGATTAAAAAAGGATGTGTACAAAAAATGGAAAAGGGGGGAAACCACCAAAGAGGGATTCAAACAAATAGCCAGCACGTGTAGACACAAAGTCAGAAAAGCTAAAGCACAGAATGAACTCAGGCTTGCTAGAGAGGTTAAAAGCAACAAAAAAGGCTTTTATGGGTATGTTCGTAGCAAAAGGAAGAACAAAGAAACAGTGGGGTCACTCAGAGGAGAAGATGGTGAAATGCAAACAGGGGACACAGAAAGGGCTGAACTCCTCAATGCCTTCTTTGCCTCAGTCTTCTCCGATAAAGAAAACAATGCCCGACCTGAAGAATTTGGAGCAAAGGATTCAGCAGAGGAAACACAGCCCAGAATAACTAAGGAGATAGTACAAGAATACTTGGCTAGTCTAGATGTATTCAAGTCTCCAGGGCCAGATGAACTGCATCCAAGAGTATTAAGAGAACTGGCAGATGTGATTTCAGAACCACTGGCAGTCATCTTTGAGAATTCCTGGAGAACAGGCGAAGTCCCGGCAGACTGGAGGAGGGCAAATGTTGTCCCTATTTTCAAAAAGGGGGAAAGAGAGGACCCAAATAATTACCGCCCAGTCAGTCTGACATCAATACCAGGGAAGATTCTGGAGCAGATCATTAAGCAAACAGTCTGTGAGCACCTAGAAAGGAATGCTGTGATCACCAATAGTCAGCATGGATTTCTGAAAAATAAGTCATGTCAGACTAACCTGATCTCGTTTTTTGACAGAATTACAAGCCTGGTAGATGAAGGGAACGCAGTGGATGTAGCCTACCTTGATTTCAGCAAGGCATTTGACAAGGTGCCCCATGATATTCTTGTAAAGAAGCTGGTAAAATGCGGTCTTGACTATGCTACCACTCAGTGGATTTGTAACTGGCTGACTGACCGAACCCAAAGGGTGCTCATCAATGGTTCCTCTTCATCCTGGAGAAGAGTAACTAGTGGGGTGCCACAGGGTTCTGTCTTGGGCCCGGTCTTACTCAACATCTTTATCAGCGACTTGGATGATGGACTCAAGGGCATCCTGATCAAATTTGCAGATGACACCAAACTGGGAGGGGTGGCTAACACCCCAGAGGACAGGATCACACTTCAAAACGACCTTGACAGATTAGAGAACTGGGCCAAAACAAACAAGATGAATTTTAACAGGGAGAAATGTAAATTATTGCACTTGGGCAAAAAAAAATGAGAGGCACAAATACAAGATGGGTGACACCTGGCTTGAGAGCACTACATGTGAAAAGGATCTAGGAGTCTTGGTTGACCACAAACTAGACATGAGCCAACAGTGTGACGCGGCAGCTAAAAAAGCCAATGCAATTCTGGGCTGCATCAATAGGAGTATAGCATCTAGATCAAGGGAAGTAATAGTGCCACTGTATTCTGCTCTGGTCAGACCTCACCTGGAGTACTGTGTCCAGTTCTGGGCACCACAGTTCAAGAAGGACACTGACAAACTGGAACATGTCCAGAGGAGGGCAACCAAAATGGTCAAAGGCCCTGAAACGATGCCTTATGAGGAACGGCTAAGGGAGCTGGGCATGTTTAGCCTGGAGAAGAGGAGGTTAAGGGGTGATATGCTAGCCATGTTCAAATATATAAAAGGATGTCACATAGAGGTGGGAGAAAGGTTGTTTTCTGCTGCTCCAGAGAAGCGGACACGGAGCAATGGATCCAAACTACAAGAAAGAAGATTCCACCTAAACATTAGGAAGAACTTCCTGACAGTAAGAGCTGTTCGACAGTGGAATTTGCTGCCAAGGAGTCTCCTTCTTTGGAGGTCTTTAAGCAAAGGCTTGACAACCATATGTCAGGAGTGCTCTGATGGTGTTTCCTGCTTGGCAGGGGGTTGGACTCGATGGCCCTTGTGGTCTCTTCCAACTCTATGATTCTATGATTCTAACCACAATTATAATACATTACTATATAACAACCAGTAATGTATTAATAATACATTACTATATAACAACCAGTGCAACAATTGCAGTTGATTTAAAAACATATCAGAAAATTAAATGAATGTAATAGGACGTACCAGTAGACCACAAAACAATATCCAATATCAATGTTATAATCAAATTAAGCAGTTCATTTAGTAGTTAATAATTCAAAGACCTAACAGTATGATACCATAACCACATCAAGCTAACAGAAAAAGAGGATAAGATAAAACAAAATAACCGCAAGACACTTTAGAGAACTCAGATGTGTAAGTGGATTTGCATATTGATTAAACCACATGACAATTTTTTATGTGAATTGCTTGTTGGCAGAAGTAGTTTTGTAATATATGGTTGCTGTATTAGAGAAATAACGCATTTTTGCACACTCATTTCTCTTTAACTAAAACCACCGTTTTGATTGGTAATTGGTTCTGTGTTCATGAAGAAAGGTTTGTCCTACAGTGAAGAAATATCTGGGCCTTGCTGTGGATTCACATGTTCGCTGGTAACTTTAAATGCTCATTTAGACATCTCTTTGTCTAATCCCATTTCAGTACTCCTTTAATCTTCCATCTAGACGGGTGTGAGTCAGCCTGGGGTGACCAATGTAGGCTATGCATTTTGTACATGTGGCTTCTCCTAGTCAGTGCAAGGGCTGGTTCGGGTGTAATGAGCAACCACAGCTTCCCATTCTGTGAATTAGCTTACATGAAACTCAGGTTCATGCATTTCCCACTATCCTACTGTTGTGTAGCCACAAGGAGATTAGCTCTTCATTGTGTCCTAGCCTAGGGTACTGTGGGTGGTTAAACTGCAGTTTGTTAGAACAAGACAGAATCAAAACATTGTGTAACATCCTTGCTTGTTCTGAGACAACGGTATAAACAAGAAGAGAGGTGGGAAGTGGGAAGGCCAAGGGAGGCTTATTCACATATCTGGAAACCATGTTTTTTGTAACATCTCGGCCAGCTCAAAGAACATTCTGGGGAGCAGAGGACCCACTTTTATTCTGGGTCACATCCACTGTATTCTGGTTTTCTGGAACTTAACTAAGAACTTCTGAAGCTGTTGCTTGCACAGTTGGAGTACATAATTTGACAATGTAGGTTTCCTGTCTTCCTTCCTTCCTTGCTTTTATTTTGACTTAAAATTCTTATTAGACATTGATAGAATAAAATTGACTGTATCTCATAATGCTCTTAATTCAAGTAATTTACACTTTGATTTAGAGAACTGAAGAGAGAACAATATATACGGAAAGCCTGCTTGAAAACGCAAAGAAGTAAGTTGATTTCTGTAACGTTGCTGTTTCCAGAAAGTGAAAGACTGCATTTTAAAGGGTCTGTCCATTTTTAGTGTGTTTGTGAAATTTAGCTGAAGAACAAGTTGCAGATGCCTCCAAAAAACACTTTGGCTCCTCATGGCGAACAGTTAATGGTCCATTGGTAACTTCAAACGGTGTGAGTTTCTGCTATCAGGTTAAGCAGGGACACCATCTTGTTGGGACTGAGTTATGTTGGGCTCCCCCCAGAATTTGATCCCATCACTCATGTACCCTGTGACACATGCCACCACCGCTCCCATGTGCAACAAAAGTTGGCGCCTCTGATGTTGAGTGTTCACCCTCTTCACTTTCATCAGCACTGGCATTTATGTTGGAGTTCAGAGTGTGATGGTAGAGATCCATGTGACAACTGCTTCTGTGTATTCTGACTGAGGCAGGCATCACTTGACACAGAAAGGCCACCCTCCCTGTCATTTTCAGGCTGCCCCCAAGACAAAACAGCATGCCTTGTAGTACTGGCGTATCCGTGGCAGAATTTTTAAGTGTTCATCGACCACCTGGAGGAAGGCAAGGGACTGGCTCAGTTGTATAGAAGCCTGGTTAATTATGGTAGCAGTATCATTATTTGAAATAAAAATATGGATGGGTAGAATGAGGAGTGGTTATTCTGTAGCATATAATAAGCTTTACTGGGCTTTAACTAGTGACATATAAACCAGCTGTCTGAGACTATTTTCCATTTCGAAGTTTCCATTATGAAGAAATGCTCCAGTTTTGTGTTATTAGTATTCAGTGAGTTATCCACGTCTGGTGTGTGATATAATTCACACCTTATCCTGTTTCGATTTGCATTTTTGCAAGCTTCCGCTTGTTCTATTTGTTGGTGTGTGAGCATCTATATAATAATAATAATAATAATAATAATAATAATAATTATTATTATTATTATTATTTATTATTTGTACCCCGCCCATCTGGCTGGGTTTCCCCAGCCACTCTGGGCGGCTTCCAACGAAGATGAAAGATACACTAAAATGTCACATATTAAAAACTTCCCTGAACAGGGCTGCCTTCAGATGTCTTCTGAATGTCAGGTAGATGTTTATTGCTTTGACATCTGATGGGAGGGCGTTCCACAGGGCGGGCGCCACTACCGAGAAGGCCCTCTGCCTGGTTCCCTGTAACTTGGCCTCTCGCAGTGAGGGAACCGCCAGAAGGCCCTCGGAGCTGGACCTCAGTGTCCGGGTAGAATGATGGAGGAGGAGACGCTCCTTCAGATCTACTCTTGGGTTTTCATTTCTTTCTGCAGCAGAGTTCCTTTTACAGAAAAGTTTTCCTGAATCTTTTACTTCTGTGCAGCAGCAACAGCATTCCAGCTGTCTCTTAGTGAAATTCCCATTACAGGAATAAACACCATTTGGTTCTGTTTCTCAGAGTCTTTTTTATTTACAAAACGTTACACTGGTCATTAATAACGGAAAAAAACACACCAAATAAAGCAACATAATCTATTTCTCTTTTTAGCCATCTGGCCAGAGACCTAATCCTGACTCATTCACATACTCACTTATACTGACCCAGTGTCTTGCTGGACACTGTTTTCAGTTTCTGTTGTGTTTTCATTTCAGAAACCAGTGGTTGTTGTGTAGATTGTGTGTGTGTTTTCTACATATGTTTGAGCGATTCTGCCTTTGAAGCACATTAATAACATTTTTCTTTTCACTTAGAGTGTTTTCCAGCCTGAATAAATGGAACACAGGTAAGACCTACTATTCCTTGATGCTGAATGGCTACAAATAGTGATATTTAAATTCCTTCCCTGTGTTCGCTGTAGACTTGACATTTTTGTCATACAGGCAACTCCCAATTTACATGGGGGTTACACTGTCGCATGTGTAACTGAAATCATGTATATTGGTAGCACTTTGGAGAGTCCTACTAGCTTGCAAGGAGACTCCATAGAGGGGCTTTGTTGAGGCTGCTGAGCCTCCCTGCCTAACAGCCAACATGCGGGATAGTGCAGCAGCACCCCCCTCCCGCTTCCCTGCATGTCAGCTGAGTGAGTCAAGGAAGCCACGCTGCCCCTCCGGCTTGTGTGGCTTGCAGAACTGACATGCAGGGAAGTGGCTGTGGCGGCTGCGCTACTCCGCATGTCAGCTGTTAAGCGGGGAGGCTCAGCAGCTCCACAAAGCCCTGCTGCCCCTCTGGCTCATGACAAGCCCCCCCCCCAGCCCAAACAAGATGTCTACTTTGGGCTCTGGGGAGGGTCTCCTTGCGAGCCAGAAAGACAATTCAGGGTGCTCCCCATTTCCAGAATCCACTTCCCGGTTCCTGGCACCACGTGTGTGCGTGGTTGCATGCAAATTGTGTGTGTGTAAATGGTGAGTTGCCTGGTACTGTGAATCACACAGATTTGCTGAAGACAAAGTAAGTGGGGGGGCATTTAATTAAAATGCAAGAACGCTGCTCTAGATTTCTTGGGAGAGGTACTTGTATGAAAAGATTGCTGTGGGAAATAAGTTTGCAGGCAAATATATTTGCTTCATTTCAGTGGGGAACCTGGCTCCTCTGTATTTTCCTAAATATGTTTATTTATCATGGAACTTTTAGTAAAGTGTTCCAAGATCAGGGTGCTGATAGTTACACATAACTTAGAGGTACCATTTGGAAGTACCAAAGTCCTGTCTCAAAGGCATCTGCAAGTTAATTCCCATTAGGTTTGGGGGCCTAAAACATGAGCTGGACTGCTCATTGTGCTTAAAGAAGCAAAGTGGCAAGTAAGCAATGTTTTGCTTCTAGGACCCGAACCTACACACCAATAATCATTTGTTCACCCCTTCAAGGATCCTGTGCATGCTGTGGGCTATGAATGTCAACTTCAGAACAAAGAGCATTTTGTATTATTTCCCCTGATTTCTCTGGACCCGCTGGCTCTAAAGGGCTTGTGGTGGTTAGAGGGGCATCTTGGATCCTACCAGCCTGTTCCTATGTTAGGCTTCGCAGAACTCACTCCAAGTTTTCTCAGGCTGAACCCTCAACTGAGCTTGCCTTACATAGCCATGCATGGATATTTTTAAAAAATTGATAAGAAATTTATTTCCTTATGGAGAAAGACCATCACTCAGTGGTTGAGAACATACTTCACTCGTAAATGGTCCTGGCTTCAGTCGCCAACATTGAAGGATCCCTCTTCGGATAAGAACTTGCTGAACTAACATTTTGAATTGGAATATAAGAAGGGGAGGTGTGGGGAAGTCAGGGAAATATGTTATAGAAAAATAAGGATTGTGAACTTTATGTGTTTTTAAACCTTTTTGTTTTTCCTTTTTTGATTCTTTTTTAATGTATTAAAGTTGAAAATTTCAATAAATATCTTTAAAAAATAATAATGAAGGATCCCTCTTCTCCATTCCTGGCAAGCTATAGATGCATCAATGAGCTGACTCGGTTTAAGGCAGTTTCTGTGTTCCCTGATCATCAAAATGAAGGCAGCATGTTGGCACTACATTCAGAAGCTGCTCAAACATGTGCCCTGTTACCCAGAGGACTCTGATGTATAGCATAGTCCTTGAATAACAACAACAACATAATATGGCCTCTCCTTCTCTTGTCTAATTTCAGAAGAAAATATGGTTCCTCTCTTCCAGGAAGAAGATTACCAGCAACGGTTGCTAACAGGACTGGTATGTGTTGGCAATAGGTGGCACAAGTTGTTTAAGAAAGGATTTTGGAAAATCTGAATGCAAATGTTAGCATTCAACTTCCTCATGAAGCTCTGATTTCTTTGGTCAGCAAAACTACTATACAGAAATGCTCACACATTTCCTCAGGTTGAATTTTTCGTTGTAAACAGCTCTTAGGTAATCTTCTGATGTTGAATATGAGCTTTTGGACTGCTGAGAAAATACCATGTAATAGCCACTGGCAACCTCCTACTAAGACCCTCTCTGTATAGAAGGCTCTAGACCCCAATTTTCACTTCTGGAATTTACATAATAAGTGGGAGTATGGGTTGCACGCGCAGAAAATAAATTGGTTCACTTACTGTTTCCATGTCACAGGTATATGTGGAGGTCACAGAAATACATGATAGTTGGAAAGCATATAAACCCATGTTTTTCTATACTTATACAGCATAAGATGATAGAATGGGTGGAGGGAGAGGAACACATTAATTCATGCACCATGCTGCTGTGAGTCATATGACTTCAAGTGCTGCATCTGAACTCACCACAGATATCTTCAGTGTGATCCTACTGGATTGTTTTGGGATATTTTTGTACCCAATTTCTTTTAATGCTGCATTTGAAAAAGTATATCCCAACGATTTTACTAAAACGCACGTTGCCATATCTGTAAATTATTTTTTGTTGAGGATTTTCATTAATGGTAATGAATTAAACAAAATAATGGTAATGAAAACAAAGAAAAGAAATACAACAAAGAACAACATTGAACCAGGAATAATTAATGTGAGACAAAGCATAGAGAGGACCGTGGATCACAGAGTCCTAGATGATAGAATTGTAGAGTTGGAAGTGACCTTGAGGGTTGTCGCAATCCCCCATCCAATTACTACTTGTGGCTAAGGCATAGACAATTGTTTGCTTTATAAAACTAATCTTAACTGCCTAGGATTACCCCTCCCCTTGTTCTCCTCTTTAATATTAGAATTGTAAGTTACTGGTTTGTATTTTCAGATGGTAGCACAGTTGAAAGATCATCTCACAAGACACCTGCAGCATGTTGGCAAAAAGAAGATTGACCAAATAGCTGTGGATTATGTTTCGAAATCGGTCGGTTCTTTTTATGTATCTATGTATAAAAGTAAAACAATGTTTTACAGCAAGACATCATTTTGTCCCTTTAGAATGTGTGTGTTGCTGTCAGGCCTCACCATTTAGCCCGTGAGACTATTTCCCCCAAACAGCACTCACCTGCCCTGCACTCGACATCCTGTGTGATGGAGAAGCAGCAGGATGGGCGCCAGTCCCTGTAGAAAGCAGGGGAGCTTTAGCTGATGGGCAGGGGAGCTCAGTCCTGCTTGGTTTGGCTGCACCAGACAGTTCCCTATGGGGAACTTATTGACACACCCAAACGTTGTGGAGAAAGCAGGATTGAATTCTCTGTTTAGCAGCTGATGCGTGAGGAGTTTGCTCCTCCTTGGTTCAGGTGCGTTGGCAAGCTCTTTGACCACATTGGCTGGGCCACCAACTCTACCCAGAAAGCTGCTTTCACATACAGCACATGTTGTTGGTCCAATTACAGCATAGTCCTATAAATGTTGCTCGGAAATCACAGATAACTTTCATTTGAGTTCAGTAGCGCTTACTCTAAAGTAATTGTTCATAGAACTGGTCCCCTGCAGTGGAATCCCTAAGCATGTTTGCTCAGAATTAAACTATACTGTGCTAAACAATGTTTCAGCCATAGTAAATGATTTTAATCTGCTGGTGAATAATTGTGAGAATTTTGAGAGTAAGTTAGAAAATTGGAAAGTCTTGTACATAAGAATTCAAATATACCACCTCCCCTTTCCAGCTGGATCTAATATGCTTGATAATGGAGAACGTTTGGAAGAAATATAGTCTTGGTCCCTGGATCTTCTCATGGTAAGTAATTATTTTCAATTAAGACACAATAAGTTCAATAAAAAAGAGAACCCCCACAAAAGCTGAAAAGAGTGTTGTGTTTTTTCTTTGGAGTGGTGAGATTGTGTCATGATTACCTGACTCCACACATGATAGACTTGCTAAGAACATTGATCAGAGCTTTATATGCATAAAGGTTTATTTAATCTTTTGTTATTGCCTGTGACAAATTCATTCAACATGTTCAACAATGCTTATGAAACACCACAAAATGCAATTATGCTACAACTGTTGCTTTAATTTTTAGACTGCATTGTATTGTTTCATGCTTATGTTCTGGTCTAAGCAGCAGAAGGGTCATTTTAGACATAGCATTCCTTGCTACGTAATACATGGTTTGTGAGGTCAGAAATGGGTGTCAAGTCTTTTATTGTATTAAGGGAAACTGAGGCACTTTAGTTACAGGTAGGTAGCCGTGTTGGTCTGCCGTAGTCCAAACAAAATTAAAAAATTCCTTCCAGTAGCACCTTAAATGGTTTTATTATACTCTCTCCTGGGATTACTTGTCAAGGAAGAGGGGGCTAAAAGTATTTAAGATGCATAAACAAGTTTGCAAACTCCTTCATCCTTTGCTTCATTCTCTTGCCAGTGTGGCTTTGACATGGAGATTCTGACCTAATGTCCCGGCTAGTAAACTGATATTAAATTAAATCAGAGTTCCCTGTTTTGGAAAAACTGGTTAACCAAGCAGCTTCTCCAGATTGCAGCTGGCTTGCAAGAGGAGGGTTGAGCATATGGCTTATGAAGCTGGACTATGAATAATGAAAGGAGTTCAGGGAAGTATGTGAATTTGCCGTTCTTACATTCCATGCTGTTCTTATCTTTTATGCAGTAGGCAGGAAGGAAGATTGGATGAGATGGTCGTATTCTGTATCATGTGTCAGATTCTACAGGCCACCAGTGGAATGTGCATGCCTTTGCCTCCTGGTAAGTCCTAGGACAGTCAAGCTGTGTGTTCCATTCATCTAGGCAGGGAGAGCCAAAATGCTGTAGTATTTTTAGTAATTGGTGGGTTTCTGGATGAAACATCGGCTCTGGATCCATTCCAGTCTGGCTTCCGCACTGGTCATGGGACCGAGACAGCTCTGGTTGCCCTAACATGATCTTCGTAGACAGCTGGATCGAGGCGGGTCGGGGCTGCTGATTCTTCTAGATCTGTCAGCAGCTTTCGACATGGTCGATCACGAACTTCTGGACCACCGCCTTGCTGACGTGGGGATCCAGGGCACAGTCCTTCAATGGCTGCGCTCGTTTCTCTCTGGTCGGGGACAGAGGGTGGCGCTTGGGGGGGAATTGTCATCGCGCCACTCCTTGGTGTGTGGAGTACCTCAGGGTGCGATACTCTCCCCAATGCTTTTCAACATCTTTATGCGCCCCCTCGCCCAGCTTGTCCGGAGTTTTGGGCTGGGTTGCCACCAGTATGCCGATGACACCCAACTCTATCTGTTGATGGATGGCCATCCTGACTCGGCCCCAGACACACTGACCAGATGTCTGGAAGCTGTGACTGGATGGTTACGTGGGAGCCGGTGGAAGCTAAATCCTTCGAGGACAGAGGTCCTGTGGCTGGGACGGGACGATATGGGATTGGGGGGGCAACTCCCATCTCTTGCGGGGGCGCAGTTAGTGCCAGCACCGTCCGTTAAGAATTTGGGTGTAATCTTCGACACCTCCCTTTCCATGGAGGCGCAGATTGCAGCTATAACAAAGGTGGCATTTTTCCATCTCCGCCAAGCTAAGCAGTTGGCTCCTTACCTCTCTCGCCCTGACCTAGCCACTGTGATCCACGCGACGGTCACCTCCAGACTGGATTATTGTAACTCGCTCTACGTGGGGCTGCCCTTAAGACTGACCCAGAAACTCCAGCGGGTGCAGAATGCTGCAGCGAGACTCCTTACGGGGTCTTCGCTGCGAGATCACATTCATCCGGTGCTATATCAACTGCACTGGCTCCCGGTGGAGTACAGGATCAGGTTTAAGGTGCTGGTTTTAACCTTTAAAGCCCTATACGGCCTAGGACCCTCGTACCTACGGGACCGCCTCTCCTTTTATGCCCCACAGAGAAACTTACGGTCTTCAAATAAAAACATCTTGAAGGTCCCAGGCCATAGAGAAGTTAGGCTGGCCTCAACTAGAGGCAGGGCTTTTTCGGCTGTGGCTCCGACCTGGTGGAACACTCTGTCACAAGAGACTAGGGCCCTGCGGGACTTGACATCTTTCCGCAGGGCCTGCAAGACAGAGCTGTTCCGCCAGGCCTTTGGTCAGGGCACAGCCTGACTCCCTCCCTCGGCAATCTTCGCAGAGCTCTGGCCCAATGGTTGCCAGTGGCTTGAATTAATTAATTTTATAATGAATGATTTTAGAGTGTTGTTTGTGTTGTACTTTTGTATTGTTTTATTGTTGTTAGCCGCCCTGAGCCCGGCTTCGGCTGGGGAGGGCGGGATATAAATAAAATTTATTAAATTTATTATTATTAATTATGGATGCACTGGACTGGAGACCTGCATTTGAAGTTCCCGCTCAACTGCATAGCTGTCAACTTTCAGATTTGAAAATAAGGGATCAGCAGCCTTGAAAATAAGGGATCAGCAGCCTCACCTGTCCCGGGGACAGTCTACGGGATATCTAACAATCCGGGATAGCAGTGGGAAGCAGCGGGAAACGGCGCTAGAATAAGGGAATTTCACGCAAAAAAAGGGAAAGTTGACAGCTATGCTCATCTGTGAGGCTGATCATCTGAACTTTGGGCCAGTCTCTCTCTCTCTCTCTCTCTCTCTCTCTCTCTCTCTCTCATTCTGACATACCTCCATGGGGTTGTTGTCAGAGTGTAATTTTGTAGGAGAGAAAAGCCACGTATACCCTCAGTTTCTTGTAGGAAAGGGAGAAATATAAAAGTCATTGTGCCCATTTCTGGGGGCTAGCTTTCTTCAGTCCCCACCTGTGTCTGTGTACAGAGGAAACTTTACTGAATTTTTTTACGTTGGTTGTTTAGTACAATAATTTATATCTTGCCCTTCAGGATACAGATCCTACCAAGGCAGTGATAAAATCCCAATAAAAAACCACAAGTCAGGATCTTTCCTACCAGGCAGTTGTGAGAGGGGACTCTGTGGGGCTGGCAGAGCTGGAACGGATGCTTGGCATTATCTTTCCTTCCTCCTGGGCCTCCCCTCCCCCCAGCCGCCTTCATGTCAAGATAAGGTGTTCTTATCTAGCAGTACAAAAAATCAAAACTAACAGGCGAGCATTGATTTGAATTTGTCCTATGCCATCATCCACACACCATTCTAAGAAATATTCCTGATGTACAAATAATGTTGGCAAATTGCTGGTGACAAATGCTGCTTCCCTAACCAATTCACCTTCATGAGCCACTGGGCGAATCTTATTCTGAGCAGGGAAGATTCAGAGGAGTTATCCATGAAAAGAGGAATTGTCCTTATGATGTTGACTGCACTGTAGCTTTCTGAGAAGCAGCTCTGGAGAAATTTCCTTGTTGCCCATGTTGCTGGGCAGTTTCCCAAAACAGTAAGGGGTTTCTCATCTGACCCAATAGACTTGGGCTGGTTTTCAATCCAATTAAGAATGTTTTTGCCAGAGAACGTGGCTAATCATCTTGTCACTTGTGAGGCCATTAGAGTAATGGTGTAACCCGTTGCTTATTTTTACTCAGAGTTGATCCATTGAAATTAATGTTGTTGTTTAGTCGTTTAGTCGTGTCTGACTCTTCGTGACCCCATGGACCAGAGCACGCCAGGCACTCCTGTCTTCCACTGCCTCTCGCAGTTTGGTCAAACTCATGTTTGTAGCTTCGAGAACACTGTCCAACCATCTCGTCCTCTGTCGTCCCCTTCTCCTTGTGCCCTCCATCTTTCCCAACATCAGGGTCTTTTCCAGGGAGTCTTCTCTTCTCATGAGGTGGCCAAAGTATTGGAGCCTCAGCTTCAGGATCTGTCCTTCCAGTGAGCACTCAGGACTCATTTCCTTAAGAATGGAGAGGTTTGTACTTCTTGCAGTCCATGGGACTCTCAAGAGTCTCCTCCAGCACCAGAATTCAAAAGCATCAATTCTTTGGCGATCAGCCTTCTTTATGGTTCAGCTCTCACTTCCATACATCACTACTGGGAAAACCATAGCTTTAACTATACGGACCTTTGTTGGCAAGGTGATGTCTCTGCTTTTTAAGATGCTGTGTAGGTTTGTCATTGCTTTTCTCCCAAGAAGCAGGCGTCTTTTAATTCCGTGACTGCTGTCACCATCTGCAGTGATCATGGAGCCCAAGAAAGTAAAATCTCTCACTGCCTCCATTTCTTCCCCTTCTATTTGCCAGGAGGTATTGGGAACAGTGGCCATGATCTTTGTTTTTTTAATGTTGAGCTTTTTGTTGATGTTGAGCTTTTTGATGTTGAAATTAATAGACATGACTAAATTAGGTCTATTAATTTCAGTAGGTCTGCTTAGTCGAACCTCACCCAGCAGTTCTGAATAGGGTGTTTGCTTTGCTTTTGCTTTTGCTGAGGAATATTTCTCTCTCTCTCAAACTGCAGGATTTCATACTCTGCATATAGCACTGGGCATCCGATGTCTCCCTTTGCATGCACTCTTGCATTACATTGACCATGGAGTGCTACATTTGACGGAGAAGTGCGTAATGAAACTTTTGAAAGGTAAGATGGATTTTCCATATCCCATCATTAACTATTTGCTAGCAGCTCTGAATAGAACGCTAGAACAGTAACAACTGTTATTTGGAAATGACCGCTCCCCGCTTAAAACGGGGGGCGCCCTTTGCGTGGACGCATGCAGCCCCTAGATCTGGAGCGGCTCCAACAGCATAGGCTTGGCCTTGCCTTCACTCAGGTGGGATACCTGGAGGTCTCCGCCTACCTCAGTCAGTTGTCCAATCCCACCTGGGGGAAGCGTTGCCAAGGAGACCAGACCAGGTAGGGGAGGGATTACCTGCCCACACAATAGAGGGAGGATCTTACCTGGGAATCCTCACTTGGCTCACGCCGTGTCCTAGTAAGTAGATTTGTTATTTGGGATGGCATGCAGGAGAGAGTCTTGAATTTCCACTGCCACATACATAGCACAAACGTCAGTATGAAATGAGGCCTGCAAGTATCTCTCTCTCTCATATGTGTGTGTGTGTAAATAAATATATGCCCATTTAAGTGGGTCTGTTGTTGTTTTTTTAAAAAAGAGGATGTGTACCAAAAAGAGTTGGATTTTGGTTCACACTAAACTTTCCAGAGGGGCAGGACATGAGACTTAAGATTCACTCCAGTCTTTCGCTGCTCTTCATACTCTTGTGTTTATAGCATTGATAGAGAGATGGTTGGAAGGGTAGCATAAACAGAAGTGGCTTGCCTCACCTTTCATAGGTTGTGGTCCACAAAAGTTTATGCCTCATTAATTCGTTATTCTTTTAAGATGCCACAAGACATTTTATGTTATCTCTGTAATATTTAAGTTCAATTCAAATATTTTAGCTGCAACAAAGAACACCGTAAATTGTGGGCAGAAATATTTGATTTTACTGAATTCATGCTGATAGAAGAGTGTAGAAAGGAGAAAATTTTGTGTGATAATGGTTTAATTACGTAAACAGTAGATCTAAAATAAATTGACATAGCAATAATTGGGTGGAAGCCTTCTGCATATAGTTTTGATCCTACAGTTCTGGGGCCCTTTCCAGTTACTGTGTTCCTTGCACAAGTCGTAATGTATTTATCTTGGAAATGTAAATACTGGAAAGGGACTTCACTTCCTCCAGAGTACTCGTTGCTACAGCTTTACAACAACACGCCCACAGTGTTTCTCTATCACCTCCATCGATTTTGCAAATCTCATCTCTTGTTCTTCTGCTTTATATAGCTCTGTTCAGCTGGTATTTAATAGGGGAGGAGGCAGTGGTTCTGACAGCCATGAAACATCTAAGTTGACTGAACTAATCGTCTGTTCCGCCTTGGAAGTGTGGGCTTCTAAACTGTGAAACAGCCTGGAGGGACTGATGTTTTGGTTCCTCATTAGGATTTTGAAGTAGTTTGGTTAACAAAATTCTCTCCTGAACAAATTCACTCTCGTTAATGGTTGTGTTTTGCCATGATAAAGAGATGTTATGATTTGTAGGAAGAGCAAATATTCCAGTTTTTAAAAGCTTTATGTTTTATTATTCTGAAGGTCATCATACTTAAAGTGTTTGCATCGGACCAGAACTGTATGTGATGATGATCGAAACAGCACCCTCTTATTCCTGTAATTGGTTGTTAAGGAAATGTGTGACATCTTGTGATTACATCCTGTGTTTTTCCCTTAAACATTATGGGTTGCTGCTGGAGAAATGCACAGGCAATAGGTTGCAGTACATGTTTTTGCAGCTACACACGGCAGGGAGAGCAGATGTACTATTTCAGTGTCAACTGTGTTTGGCATTTAAGAAGCAGTTGTTTCAATGTAACAGGACTTTGTTTTTCTTTTTTCTTTAACTTTTTCTTGTAGCTGTATAAAAATTTGGTCCCAGCCACTTAACTTGAAAGTATTATTTTAATAAAAAAGTAAAGGTAAAGGTACCTGTAATGGAAATTGGGGGTTGCTCGTGCGTAAGTTGGCGCCACTCTTGGCAAGGTTGCCTGGATAAACCTTTCCCTGGCTGGACAGCCCTGACTTCGCGGCTGTCTCAGTCACTGGCAGAATCCGTCAGTGGGCGTTTCCTGAATTCTTCCAACATAAAAGTTCCTTGATGGATAGTCTCCGCCTAGCTTCCCTGCGCGGAAGTCTTCTGCGCAGGGTGGGTGTGGGCAGCGGAGGACCTGTGCTCTCCCCACTGGTCTCTGGCGAAGAGTCCTGGAGCCATCTCTCCGAAGCCCGCCTCTCCCCGCCTTTTTCCCTGGTGTAATGCTGATTTCCTTCCCCGGCCGATGAGTCACCTCTCTCCCTGCTGGGCCCTTCTCCGGCATCGCTTGAGAGCCCTGCCTCCACTCCTGGCTCCGATGGCAGTTCCCTGACAGTACCCCTGACCGTTAGGTCCAGTCGTAGACGACTCTGGGGTTACACGCTCATCTCGCTCTATAGGCTGAGGGAGCCGGCGTACAGCTTCCGGGTCATGTGGCCAGCATGAATAAGCCGCTTCTGGCGAACCAGAGCAGCGCATGGAAACGCCGTTTACTTTCCTACCGGAGTGGTACGCATTTATCTACTTGCACTTTTTTGGCGTGCTTTCAAACTGCTAGCTGGGCAGGAGCAGGGACCGAACAACGGGAGCTCAGCCCGACGCGGGGATTCAAATTTCTGACCTTCCGATCAACAAGCCCTAGGCTCTGTGGTTTAGACCACAGCACCACCTGCGTCCCTTATTTTAATAGTAATGCACAAGTAGGGTTATATATTAGAAAGGCTATTGTAAAATCCTGTGTTCTTGAATTCATTCTAATATGTAGTCAGGCAATTACATTAAAATTATATTTGAGAGTGGACTTGCTCAAAGTTATTTAGATCGTGAGCTAAGGTAACTGAGATTTAAAATGTTGGTTTCATAAGTTGTCTTGCTTACAAGCTGTTTTGAGGGGGGCAGGGTTGATAGCAAAGTACAAATACACATTTGGATATGGATATACATTAATAAAATCACCATTAAGACACATCTGCAAAGTGTCCTCAGTGTAATTCAAGGCCATCTTTTCTTAAAGAAATGGAGGGTATTTTTAGCCAGCATGACACTACATGAAAATCTGGATCAGTTTTCTATATAAATCTGGTTTATTTGCGGCACAGGCTTGGGTGTTCTGTTTGTTTTGAAGCTATACCTTAGTTTCCACCCTTTTGAAAAGCTAAGCTCTAGTTCTTTGTAGCTAAAGCTCCAGATACTCTGGGATGAAACCAGTTTTCTGGATAACTTCAATTGGACGCCTGGTTGGGTGCAGAGACTGACTTGGCTGCCCTGTATGAAAGAAGACCTGCGTTGGGAGACAGACAAAGGAATGTGATGCTGTTGGTTTTCTTTGATTTTGCAGCAGCATTTGATACCATCAACCATGATACCCTCCTGGTTTGACTGCCCAAGCTAGGAGGGAGATTTAATGCCTTGTAGGAGTTCTGCTTCTGTTAACGTGCTTCCCCTACTTGGATAAGATTAATTGGTTAATTTTCACGAAGGAAAAAACATGCAAGTTCGATGGCCTCTGTTATATTTATTGTTTAGAATTCTTGGTTGTAAGTGTCATTTTTAATCCTCTTTTCATTCCGAAAGTCTTACTGAGTGAAATATGTCTATGTGTGTTCATAATGCAAGTCACATTCTTTCTCGCTACTTTTATACGATAGCTGTAATTATCACTGCTGAGTGAATACTATATACAGGCTGAGCGAATACAGGTGGGGCCCAGAGCCTGCCTTGCCCCACTTTCCCCATTGAGAGCAGTCCTACAGAGGACTAAGCAGGGAAGGGCTGGTTGCAAAAAAATAAGGTTCTGCTATGGCTGGCAGTGTCATATCCAAAGAGGCTGACACCAAAGGGACACTCAGGATATTGATATAGGCTGTTGTAAGCCAGGGACTGTGGGAAACAGTTCTCTAACCCTCACCCATGGTGACAGCCTCGTATGTTGGGAATCTGAGGTGAGAGGGACACATAGTGCATGTTTCCCCCAGTTCCATTCACCACACAGAGGCATCTTAAGGTCCAAAATAGTTTACTGCTGCAGAAGATAAGGCTTCAGTAATACAGTTCCAGACAGTGATATGTGCAGACAGCTTGTAGGCTTTGTAGCTACAGATACAGATATATACAAGTACAAAGTATCTCTGTTGTTCCAGCACTTCAAGACATAACACACATGCATAACACTCATGCTTCCAGTCAGACTCACCCATTTCACAAGACAGACTCCAACACTGCAGCACAAGACTCCAGACCCACTGATGTGCCTCGATCACTTAGATAGGTGGCACTGGCCTGTTGCCATAGCAACTGACTTGGCTAACCATGCACCTGTTGGCTTACCTTATTGATGGGGTGATTTGTTCTCATGAAGGAAATTAACCTCTTCCTCAATTTCCAGTTTCTCCAACAGAGTAGAGGGTCAGTTTGGTTTGGTGGGATCCCCCTTGAGTGATAGACAAAGGGAGAACTGTTAAAGTGGACTTATTATTTTCCCCATGACTGTGTGGGATGTGCCCACTACTGGGACTTAGTTTATTTTCTGTGGCCCCATTCTTCTAGTTTTATGTGGTGATATTGAATGATTGTACTGAAATGTCTCTGGGTGTGCAGGTAGCAGGGAGGTGCAAAAATGCTACAGTGATCCAGAGCCCACAGGCACAACAGTGTATGAAATTTGTATATGCTAATTTATATGCATATATGCATATCAAGAAACAATTACTAGAACTCTATTTTATGATAGGCATGGTAGTTAATTTTCTGTCCTAATCACCAGATAATATCTTCACATGTCGTCCAGATCTGTTCAATTAATTACCCCATTACCCCATTAATTTCCTGTCCTGATCCTCCTCCAAAATCAAATTCTCTTCAGTTACCTCCATTTATCACACCATTATCCCTCTAAATTGAATGAAATACAGTTCAAAATAAGCCGGAGGCACATCTTGGTTCCCTTTGGGTGGTGGGAGGGGGATCTGTACTAAGGTGAGGTGGCTACTGGTGCTCACTCAGAATTTTTTAAACCTTGCTGAAGCCCAAAAGGCAAAGTGGCAGCTGGTCCACCATTGCTGCACCTCATGCGCTGTGATCCAAAACCACAAATGCCCCAGGAAGAAGGGAAATGACTTTGTTTCGACTTCTTTTTCAGAGACGTTATATTATCCAGCCATTTATTTTCCCATACAATATTCCTTCAAAAGGGAATGAAAACATTACAGTGGCACCTCGGTACGCAATCCATTCTGGAACAATGTTCGACTTCCGAAATGTTTGACAACCAAGGCCCAATGGGCAGTCAGCAAATTCCATTGAGAAAATGGAGAAATGCGCCTCAGAAGCTGTTAGGCTTCGGAGGTGTGTTCAAAAACGGAAGCATTCACTTCCAGGGTTTCGGTGTTCAAAAACCGAAACGTTCAGCTTCCAAGGCACTCGAAAACTGCGGTTCCACTGTATTTCACTTCTTCCCAGTGGCATATGTTGTTTCTGTGCAGCAAATGGAAGGCAGCCGTGGCGATGGCAGCTCAGCCCTTCCTGCCCGCTTCCATTTCCTCACAGAACTCTAGCCCAATGGTTGCCATTAATCTGATTTTGAACTGATTTTAGAATGAATTGATTTTAGAATGCTGTATTACTTTACTGTTGTTAGCCGCTCTGAGCCCGGCTTCGGCTGGGTAGGGTGGGATATAAATAAATTATTATTATTATTATTATTATTATTATTATTATTATTATTAATTTGCGTAAGAGTGGCAATAAAAAAGAAAGGAAAGCTTGCATAATGGAATAGGATGTGATTAACTTTTTAAGTTAGTGCCACTTGGAGTAAATGTAGCTGAATGAGGATTTGTATAGTCGGTGACCTTTTCCCTTTCTTTTTCTTGTATCCTTTTGTTTTCAGAGCTGGACAACACTGAAAAGAACGAAAAGCTCAAACTGAGTATCCTCATAAGGCTTCCTGAGGTGACTGTGTGATTTATTTGTTTCGTATTAAATCTGTTTGTGGGGAACATGCGTGTTATTGATGAAGTCAGCCGTACTACTTTTATTCCATTAAAAGGTCAACACCAATTTTGGAAGTGGGGCTTAGAGGAGAGTGTTTTGAATAACTGTAAAATGGCCACTTGTAGAATGTGTGTCAAAAGCTTATCATAGCTTAGGTTGGCACCTTACTGCGTGAGTCACTGAGTCCTGGTAATTAGCTTTTAACAGGGGAAATGTTTTAAAATGGCATGGACTGAAAGCCAGGCAGTGTTGTCTCTGGCCATTGATTCACTTCTGCAGAGCTAGTGAGACAGGATCTTCATTTGAACCTAAGTCAAGCCAAGATTTAGTGTGGACAACCAAGACGAGATTGTGACCACTTTGCTTCTCTCTGGTGGCTCTTAGTGCTGCACTGAGCTCAGCCACCAGTCAGCTTGTAACTTTGTATGCTGGCTGAACTTGGGCTTGTAGTTTTGCATTCCTTTCTATAGGCTGCCATGTCTATTTCAAGAAACAAGAAGGGCTAATTGAACTTCCTTACAGAAAGGGGTTCTTTATTTGGCGCATGGCAAAAACAAAGCTGGTTCTGTCTTTGCTACATTTTGTTTTAGGGAGTGGAAGGAGTCAACTGAATGGCATTCCTTCAGGGGCTGCAGTGTTGCATCTTAAGTCCTCGTCAGCCTTAGGGTCAGAACTCTTCAATTACGCTTTAATTTAGGTTTGGAGCCAGAACTAATATTACTTTGCCTCTTGCGTTGTATGTAGCTTATTAGGAACATTAATCTTTTGTCCTTTTTTGACACTTGTCTCTTGATTCGGTTGCCCTGATGATTTCATTGGTGAATTGGTAGGGAAGAGGCCATTATACAAAAAGTAACAGAAGTAGAATGCAGCTACCTGGCATTTAACAGGGCAGAGCTTTGTGGGATGGAAGCAGACCCTCTGCTAGGCTGCATTTGACCTTTTGGGCACTAGCTGAAGAATTCTGGAGTCTAAAGAATGCTGTTGACCACATTGTACAAGCAGGATTTTCACTATGGTGGAGAAAGCACGTCATTTGCTATTAGAGCTACATTTCTTGTAGCTTGATTCGACTGGTTCGTGTCCTACCCTCCCGATCAGGAGAAAACAAGCTTGCTCCATCTTCCATGTGACAGCCTTTTAGATATTTGAAGATGGCTGTCATGAAGCCTACATCTGAAATTGTGGCTTGTGCTATTATTGTTTATTAATAATTATTATTTGGGCAGAAGAAGGCTGCAGTCCTAACCCCAGTTACTTAGGAGTAAACAGCATTGAACTTGGTGTGACTCATATCTGAGTAGATGTGGTTTAGGACTGGACTGCAGTGTAAATTAATCATCATCCAAAAAGGAACAGATCAATGCTGCATTGCCCTTTAGATATCTAATCTTAATTTATTTTGTCTTATAGGCAACTGGTCGTAAGGTTAGTCAACTCTGGAATCACCCTGTAAGCACCAACAGTATTGCAAGGAACTATGTTAAAGTCTTGCTTGAGAAACTCAGCAGTAAACAGGTAAGTATCTTGGGACGCGGGTGGCGCTGTGGGTAAAAGCCTCAGCGCCTAGGGCTTGCCGATCGAAAGGTCGGCGGTTCGAATCCCTGCGGCGGGGTGCGCTCCCGTTGTTCGGTCCCAGTGCCTGCCAACCTAGCAGTTCGAAAGCACTCCCGGGTGCAAGTAGATAAATAGGGACCGCTTACTAGCGGGAAGGTAAACGGCGTTTCCGTGTGCGGCTCTGGCTCGCCAGAGCAGCGATGTCACACTGGCCACGTGACCCGGAAGTGTCTGCGGACAGCGCTGGCCCCCGGCCTATAGAGTGAGATGAGCGCACAACCCTAGAGTCTGTCAAGACTGGCCCGTACGGGCAGGGGTACCTTTACCTTACTATCTTGGGATTAAACCTCAACTTGAAGTTGTTGTGATTCTTGTCCACATGGAAATTTGCAAACCTCCATTCGCTTGAGTGGCACTGGAAAAGATCAGAAGTTTGGAAGACAGGAGTGTCTGAGTCTAAATGGCATAGCAGGAAAGCGGGGAAGAGAGATGAGGGGATCTGGATAAATTGAATCTTAGAAGTTAAAGGGCTTTACTGTTATTCCTAGTATTAATCCAATACTTAAAATGCATTTTCCTTCACAGTACAGTATGCTAGTTATGGAGAGTTTGTCCCCTCAAATAGAGTTTCTTCCGCTTAACTACTTGGTCAATATGCTGTCAGAGGTGGAGAGTCAAGGTAACTATACTCCTGCAGTTTTCTACCCAAGTTCCTTGATTGTTTAAAAACGCATCTCATCTTGCTATTGCCATGTTGTTCTGGGGTTCACATGCACCTTGCTGGAATATAGAATTATTAAGCCCAATTTGCAGCTTCCTTAATTAGTGGCAAAATTATCCTCCCCTCTCCTCCAAAAAACACATTTTTATTGAATGTTGGTTACATATAAATACACCGGAAAAGCAGGTAAGCAACAAAACAATTGTGGTACGCTTCTTAAACGCTTTATAAAATTCATCAGTGCCTGATGAAACTCACACATTTCAGATGAGGCACTGTGTCTGCTGAGAAGCTCCTTCCAGATCACACTGGTTACTTACAGAACCTCACCTTCCTCTTTTGTGTCTGCTGCCGTGAAAAGCAACCATTGTGCTGCATGTGATGAGATTCCCATATGCCAGCCGTATGATGAGTGGGTTTTTTTTAGGAGTACTAAAAAACAAATTGTGCTTTTTCCGCAGTCGTATCCACCAGCGTTAACTATAAGCCTCTCAAATTCACACCCTTTGTATCCTTCCTAGGATGGATGACTTCTGTGGCACAGGAAAACATGAACGCAAGATGTGTGGAAGAGTTGGCACTGAAGCACACGACTGTGCTCTTAGGTCTTTAGTGAAACTTATCAAAAGCGACCTTCTTACCTCAGCTGCATTTCAGCCTTGCTATGTCTGCTAGTGACATGTACTGATTCAGGAGAAAAACTTCCTAAAACTTCCGCTGACTACTTAGAGAGAGTTCAGTATAATGACTTTCTCATTGTCACTACTTATTATTAGTAATGGGATACATGCCAAAGTTGCTGTGCCCAAAATGCAGTGATTTTCAGGTACCGACATGGAATTACGAACTTCTGCTTAATTTGCCTGCTACTCCAGTTCAGATTCTGGCAAGTAAATTCTGAATATGGAGTAACTATATAACAGATCAAAAAGAAACTGGCAGCTGTTGTACACTGATGTATAAGGGGATCAATTTATGAACTTGGGAAGTATGATTAAAATAGCTCTCTGTAAATAATGGGAATAAATGTATAATTTTGAAACTTAATATATCCTTGCTTATGTAAAATATCATCTTTCTTTTGTATATTTTGCTACACTCATATGAAACTTCTGCAAGGCAACTAAATTTCAACTGGGGCATATTTATATCTGTATTGTCCCTTAGCAATCAGTGGGTATGATCCACTTTTAAGTTAAGCATTATTAAAGCTTGTTGATACTGATGTGAGAGGTGATTTCCATTTAAATCAGTAGGACTGGAACGTGTCTCTTGCTGATAGATGTAGATCAGTGCGAAAAGAAATAGTTGCTATCAAAAAAGTCATGCATCTCGCTCTTGCTTCTCACCTATTTTTGTAAAGCACTAGGCTTCTCTGTTTGTTTTCTTAGCTGTGAACAGCAACAGCAATAGAAAAGTTGGATTCCAATCAGGAACATTTTCAGTTTCCTACATGCTGGCATACCATTAAACTGATGTCAGTTTCCTTGCAGCTACAAAAAAACCCCCTATTATCTAAGTGTTTGACTTATAGTGAACAAAAACTTCTTCCACATATTTAAGTCAGACTCTACATACCTGAATGTCCTATTCCAGTAGGACGGAACTATAATTAATTGTGGAAAAACTGCAGCTGAAATTTATTCCATCAGAGTGCTGGGTACTAAAGTATTTTTAGTCAGAGCATCATTTTAAACAGGTAACTGTTTTGCTATATAAGCCTAATGGGTGGTACCCAACTATGTCATGGTCTACCTAAGCCCGTTATTTCATACGCAAGAGTAGTCCCACTGAAATTAGTCACAAACTATGCAACAGGATTAAAATATGTGTGGGATTCAGATCTAGAAAGTGGAGGAGTGCAAAATATTGTACAGGGTACTTCAAGGGGATCGGGGGCTTCTTCAAGGTTAACATGAATCAAAGTGGGAATGCCTGTCTTGTCTGGCTCAGAAATCCAGACATTTAAAAAAAAGCTGTAGAAAAGTGAAACTGTGTCTCTAATTTAACCAGGATGGAGGAGGGGGAGAGGGAACAACGTTGAAAAATTGCACCTCAAGTCTCTAGCTTAAGCGCCAGCAGCTGAAGAGGGGGCAGTGGTGGCTGGACTGGAAGGTAGAGAGGACAACTGTAGCTGGAGTCAGGGACATTGACAGGCACAGGCAACTGATGCTACTTTCTCGCCTAACTCCTTCCTCCTGAGGTCTAAAATGCCAACCCTGAGGCTCGGGGAAAGGAAGCTGACAGCCGTGTCCCCTTCTGGATTGCTTGTCTGTAAGAAGACAGGCAGGCAGGGCTGGCTGAGGGCAGTCTGAAGTTGGGGAGGGGGCCAGTGCCTCATTTGGGGGCTCTCCTTAATGGCCGACAGGTTTAGTCGTAATTGATAACACACTCTAATCTTTGTGGCTTATGGCCCTCGTATTTACAGGACCGCCTCTCCTGGCATTCCCTGCAGAGGACCTTAAGATCCATGAATAATCATAGTTTAGAGTCAGATTATCCTCCACCAGGGCCAGGGCCTTTTCAGTGATGGCTCCGACCTGGTGGAATGCTCTGTCCCATGAGACCAGGGCCCTGCAGGATTTCACTTCCTTCCACAGGGCCTGTAAGACAGAGCTATTCCGCCTGGCTTTCAATTTGAACTTAGCCTGATCTTTTATTCCCCTTCCTTCCCTCCCCCTCCCCTTTTGAAGAAAATGCCAGGATGGGGAGAGGAAAGTAGGAGCAATGCATTGTGACTTGACAGGTCAAGCTTTTAAGTGCCCAGCACAGGAGTGTCTCATCTTACTTGTCTACACAAATCAGCAGCTTTGTTACTCAGGCAGGGACGCCTCTGTCATGTCTGCAATCTTCAAAACATGTCTGCTGGCAAAACATTGGGGTGGGGGGTTAAGTGAAATCTTTTTAAAACCACTCCCAAAATAGTGAATGGGGGAAGGTAAATGAAGTAGACTTGGGTGGACCAATTAAATCAGGCAACCAATAAATCTCCTCCAACTAAGGTAGTTTGCCTTACAAAGTGCCAAACAGATTACTGTGGTTGGTGCACACCCTAGAAAACATACCGGGTTTTGTTTATCTAAGTGCAAGAATTTACTCCTTTCCTATTTTTGTGGTAATGCTTGCTTCCTACTATAATGCAGATATCTAAAGTTACCAAACCATATTCTTTGCCTTTTAAGAGGAAGGAATGTAATCACAAATTTAAATAAGCACAACCACCTCATTTTATTTCACAGTTACTTTTATTTGTGCATTGAAAGAGTACTTCATACATCTGCAGAAAACAAGAAGGCACAGATAGTAAATGTTAATAACCGATTGTATAAAGTATGGGAGATAAAGCTACCAAACTACTTGGCAGCCTCCAAACATTTCCAAATACTGCCTTAAATGTTTGGAAACTAACTGCATACAGGTAAGAGGATTGTACTGATGATGATCTATGTCTAATTTACTACTTGTGATTATTTAAAATATAGATTTTTTTGCAACACAAATATATGGGGAAATCTGCTTTATAGTTTTTTAAATAAAAAATACTTAAGAGGGTACAATTTGCCAACCCCTTACTGTACAACACCATTCATTAAGTGTTGCGTGACACTAGGGAATGTTTGTCAACAACACTGTGTGATCTGTTATGACATTGTAGGGAGTTCTGACTCTGAACATAAGAGTAGGCCCTGAATTATAACTTCTGCAAGGTTCTGTCTCTTTAGACTTCAATTGGCTTTACAATCGGCTTCCTTATATGCCTCATATTTGCACTAGGCTCGCCTGGTTTGAAAGGAGCCAGTGCGCCGTAGGGCCGTGGCAGAGGGAGAACATTTTCATCATCTGGGATGTAGGCATTGGGACGTTGCTCGGCTGTGGTGAATACAGAAGTTGGTAAGGAATATTGTTCCTCTTCTGTAGCACGCTGTAAAAACAGAATTTTTAACTGGTTAAATGCAGGCTATTAATTAAAACAGCTGTTATGAGTGCTATATATTTCAAAAGAACCAGGACATTAGTGTGCACCAAGCATAAGCAAATCTGTCATTTTTTGGTTTCTCGTTTTTCCCATCTGAAGTTCAGTTCTCCACAATTCCACATCATTTTTTGTTGTTTCTTAATCAAGGTCCTTATGAAAATTAATCAGCATTTAAGTGCAAATCCCCCCCCCCAACATACACATTTTACTAAGCTATTTTCCCTAATGCATTTTCATACACATTACCTGGCTGAATTGCAAAATTTGGAGAAGTGTGAATTTTGGGAGGATTTCTGTGTATTGGTTCACATGGAATAAAATTTTGCACTTTAGTGTGCTTCAACAGTAGAATTATTGTAGACAAGAGCACAGATAGGTAAGATATCAAGGATATCAAGCAGGTTGTACTATTGTGCATTTTTTCATTGTTCTGGCTGCTGAATTGAATGGGGAGGGGAAAGCTTAGCTCTTTTCCATGGCATTGTTTTCTCCAACCTAATTTGTCACCTTCCTCTAAGCTACTGTTAGTACTGCAGAGGAAAAAGATTGTCAATACAGTACCTGTCCTTATCACAAATCATCTACATTATGTCTAGCTTGGCCCCAAGCTTCAGTTAAGGAGCCTGTCTAGCGCCATGGCTCTGATATCTGGGTTCAGCAATGATAATAATATGAATATCAAGGCTGATAAGTTCCACAGCTGTCTTCCATGGCTGTCCTAGCAGAGACTGATGGGAGTAGAAATTCTAAAATCTAGAGGCCACCAGATTGCAAGAGCCTGTTCTTCTGAGAGAATATATCTGGCTGTAGTCTCACTCCACAAGTTATACATTGAGTTGCCAGCTTCAACAGCACTTGGGCTCTCTCCTCGCTATTCTCTTATTACTGAGATGCTATAACCAGAGCATTTTTTCAGCCTGAACGCTCCAGAACTTATTTCTGGCATCTCTCCAGAGCGTTCCGGCAGACCCTATCTGTGTCCATCATCATCCTTGTGTTGCAGGCAGAAAGCACGTTTTCCGGGTGGAGGAACTGAGATGGATTGGGAGTTGGCGTGGTGCGCGTTTTCGGCGCTTTGCTTCTCTTCCAAAAGAAGCTCGTTAAAGGAGGCAACGTGCCGCGTGTTTTCGGAAGCTCCCCAGAAAAAGTTCAACAACTTTTGTGTCCTCCTGAAAGAAGCTCAACAACGTAGGGTTGTCAGTCAGAAAAAGTTGGGAGTTCCTGCACCTCCTGCACTGTCTATAACAATTACTTTAGATGATAAACCTGAGCTGTAGCAACACCAAACGATCTCTTAGGTACCTTGTCTAAAGTGGGATATTCTTGGGCAGACCCGCTCTGAAGAGCTGCTTAAGGATCTGAAGGGCTACAAGATGCAGCCAAGTAGAGATTCTGTCAGAATGGTGCTACCAATGCAACATAGGCCTTTGACTACCACCTAGAAGTCCATGTCAAAAAGTTACCGAAACCTCTTTTTAAATTCACATTGGAGAAAACACAAAATGAGCTTGCAAAGAGCAGTATCCCGGCAGAAACTCACTTTTGCTTTGGCTTCCATTGCTGCTTTATACACTTCTTCATCGCGCAACACCTTTAACCACTCAGTCTCTACATCCTTAGGAAGCGGGAGCCCTTTTTCCAACCTGGAGGTGATGGTCATTAAAAACTGTTCTTTGTCTCTCATTTCTTGCTGCAGCTTAATGGCGTGTGCTTGTTTCATAGACAGCTCTGCAATAAGAGCCATCATTTTTTGGGTTGTACTTTTTATTTTCTCTTGTAGTCCATTCATCTGAAATGAGCAGCAAAAGCGCAATGATATACCCAGTTCCCCAAAGCAGCCAGGAAGCTCTGCTGCTGTCTCATCTGAAGCACCTGAAAATGATCCATCTTGAGAGCATGTCAGACGGCTGCAGGATCCAAAGGTCCCCAGCTACTCTAACATGTCCCCAGGAAGGCCAACAAGCTGTGTCACCCCTTGAGTAGCATACTTTATTTCCCCTCCTATAAAAACATTAAAAACAACAATGGCTGACCAGGGGAGGGGCCCGGAAAGTCTGTCACTCCAACTTTCTGCCCTGGCCAAAAAAAGAGAGAAAAAGCCACTCCATGTTTTCCCCATCTGTGTACATAAGATTGCTTTGTTAACCCTTCTGTGTGCTTAGGCACAATCTGGTAAAAAATAATATGGAGCCACACTGTTCTCTAGAGAAATAATTTTATACTAGGACTCCTTTACAACTCAAGGTATTTACGCAAATCTAGCTGCATCAGAATGTGGACAAGGATGTGGATTTGAATTCTGTTCATATTACAACTGGATGCGAGTTAATGTTGCAATTTCAATCTCAATCTATTGAAATCAATATATGCAGCTCACAATTCTGTGTTCATAGAATTTCTTAGGAATAAGATAGAAGTCATTGGAGGTTAAATCACCTGGATTTTGGAATAAGAAAATGTAACCACTCCCATTTAAGCAACCAACAGACATGCTGAAGGCTGTTGAAATATGTGGATATCTGTATCTGAACTGGATAGTGGATGACTTTACCTTTTTTGCCAATATTAATGTGTCCTCCTTGCCGTTTTCAGCCTTGGCATGTATTTTGTCCGTCAGCCGGGCAACTTGCTCAAAGATAAAGTCCTTCTCAAGCAATCTCTCTTCTTTTTGTGTCAACTTTATTTCTAACTATAGTGTAAACAGATTCATTAATGTATACAATTAATCATCAGGGACGAAGTCTACAAAAATCCATTTTATAAAGTTGATTATGCATTATATATTCTAAAATAAAAGAGTGTTTCAGGGTTGGTTGGCAGTGGTTCAGGAGAATTTCATGGGTTTCAATTATCTGAATTAAAAATTAAATTTGCTCTTCTGACTGTAAACTCCCTGCGATACTTGGATGAAGGGTGGTATATAAATTTAATAAAATTAATCAAACAATAACCAGTTATTGTGAAGGGCATCCCAATGAGAGCCAGTGTGGTGTAGTGGTTAAGAGCGGTAGTCACCTAATCTGGGGAACCGGGTTCGTGTCTCCGTTCCTCCACATGCAGCTGCTGGGTGACCTTGGGCCAGTCACACTTCTTTGAAGTCTCTCAGCCCCACTCACCTCACAGAGTGTTTGTTGTGGGGGAGGAAGGGAAAGGAGATTGTTAGCCGCTTTGAGACTCCTGAAGGGGAGTGAAAGGCGGGATATCAAATCCAAACTCTTCATCCGCGAGTGAGTTCTTGCCTCTACCCTCCACAATATGTAGCATGACTTATTCCATGTCACTTGGCATAAGTGATGCTGCACATTTCTCCATTGGTGTTCAACATCACTGGCTGGTAGGGTGGGGTAAAGGACTTGTGACAATTTCAGAACATAGAATGAAGTGTTTTTACATAGAGCGCACTGGGGAGATGGCAACATTAGGATGCTGTTTTTAGCAGAAACCTGTTTTTCACATTGTCTGGCTCTGCTCAAAGATGTCCCTTCTCAATCAACTTCAAGTTAACAATGAAACATGGTCACTTGTCCGCAATAGTCTCATGGACATACAAATGGTGTGATTACCTCATCTATTTTTTGGTACAACTCTTCTAGAGTGAGGTCCTTCCCTGGTAGTGCTCTTGTTCTGTTTTGTCCACTGGGGTCTATAAACAGTTTTTCCAGGCTTTTAATCTTGTCCTTGCATTGAGAAAACTGAGAGAGAAAGAGAGAAGAGTGACAAATAGGTTTGGTAACTCTCCCATAATTGTTATCTATCATCTATCTATCTATCTCTATTCCAGGGAAACCAAACTCAGCACTGTTACACTTCCATTTCCACACACACACAAAAGTCCCTATTCTGTGGAATAGAAACATCTGCTGATCTGAAATGGACAATCAGCAGGTGATTCACTCTGTCGAGTTCTTTTCCCCCCCTCTTACAAAGCTGAACCATCCAGTCCTTTCTGTTCTCAGAAGTCAAGTTGCAACACAGGAAAAAGGAAGGTTTTGGTTTCTTTAATACACTAAAAGAACTTTTAAAAGGGGTGGGGGCACTTTGATGCACAAAAACAAGGTAAAACTGCCCCTCCCAATAACACGTTCTCTAATACATTATAATCTAACACATTAAAACTTGGGTTAGATTGTGAAATTTCTGGAAACAGAGAAATGCTTGTTAATCAACACCAGAACATCAGCATGTGTGCTCTGAAATGAATTTTTTATTTAAAAAACAAAACCACCACCGTACCTCATAAATAACAGGATGCGGGGAGTGTTCCCTTGAGCAGTCATGTAGGCAGCTCAGCACTATACAAAATGTACCCCTCTCTTTATATGATCTACCATGAGCCATTGCTGTACAAGTAGGGATGAGGGATGGACAAATCCCACCATTTTGGTTTCTCTCAGTTTCTAGTTTTTCCACTCTTAAATTCAGTTCTCCACATTCCCACATCAGTTAGCAATTTATTTTTTAAAGCCCAGCATTTTAATGCAAATTTATCTTAAAAGGCACACTTTTGCAAAGCAATTTCCCCTGATATAATGCATTTTTGTAGGTTGCTTTCACTACTGTATAGAGTTTTATGCACCATTACTTTACATTGCAAAATTCAGAGAAATGTGAATTTCAAATGATGGCTGTGATTTGGTTTGTGTATTATTTTGGAAAGTGTGAATTTAGGTACGTTTGCCTTTAAATGTGAACTCAATCGAATTTCTCCCATCTTCCTATGTAGTGCCATTCAAATGAATGGAAGACACCAGCCATAGGGATACTTGCCCTAATCGTAAGTCAGCAGCAGCAGAATGCTCCCCCTTCTGGTGGTTCATTGCTGCAGTGCTGGCTAATTTTACACTAGCCTTAGTCTGTGGACAAGCTATTGAGTGTATCTTCATGTCAGCACCACTCTGAGGATGTAGGGCAGGACTCTGCAGAGCCCACAACACCCCTTCGCATGACACTTCTACAGGCCTCCTGCCATTTTGTAATGGGAGAGCTTTCCATGATAGTCTTCAGCAAGTCTTCTCCAAACGATTTATGTTGGTCACTTGTTTGCTCTCTTAAATGTCCAGAGAAGTAGCATGAAATGTGCTAGTTGCTTGTTTTGTCACTTTGGCTATTATTAAATGGTAGTCGCAAGCCAGGGCTTGGTTGTGGTGCTGTATATGAAGTAATCATCTTTATACTAAAGACTCCTCCCTACTGTGGTTGATGAGAGTGGAAACTCGCCAGTTCCACAACAAGTTATAGCACAGTACAGGAAAACCACAATGCATTGTGCAAAGGCTTTATCAAAATGCCATCTAACCCTGAAGATGTTTTTCACTATCCGTAGCGACCATATTGTTGTACTGACTTTGTAAACACATACTGTGTATCTTTCAGCAGGAAGTCCCACTGTGTTCAGTATGACTGACCTAAGTTGTGTTTAAAGTTATGGCCTTGCTCTGTAACCATACCTACAAATGTCGCTAGAAACTGCAACCAAATACTTAGCTTTTGAATCAACATATGAATTTCAGCCATTCACCCCTCTGGCCAACAACACAGTCTCTCCTGACCCTGAGGCATATGTGAGATATTTGTCTCCAGTCTACCCTGCCTTCTCAGCTGTCCTGCTGATTTGCTTATCAAGTTTCTACCCCACCTTTTCTCCTAAAAGAAACAATGCAAACAATGGACGAGCAAAATAACACAAATTTGGTCCTTGAGCCACCTGCGTCCCAGAGCTTCCTGAAATATGCAGCTGGTCCTGATCCTGCTAGTTCTGCTGCCCTCGCAGAAGCTGCCTTGATTCCATGACATCCCCAACAGAGCAACTATCCTGCCATTTACCCTACCTAGCTCATGCCAATCTGTTCATCTGGGTATCCAAATTGTTGAGTGCGATTCTTCCCCCTCCAAACAGCCTATTTTTTTCAGTCATTTTTCTGGCTGTCCAAATTGTTTATGCATTCCTCGGGGGATGTGGAGAAACTAATTTCTCAAAATGAGTGGAGCCCAGAGCTGTAACTCAGTGTTATTCTACTGTGAACAGAATAGCAGCCACATGTCAAAAGTGAAAATGCCCAAATTAGAATGAACAGAAACTGTTATGACGGTGGGGTGTGGGGGGAATGCTGTTTGCTCTTAAGGTCAAAAGTTAAATTATCTCAGGAAGACAGGACATAACACCCCTAAGAGTAAAGGAACCTCCCTCATATTATCTCCTGTCACTTTATGACAACTGTGCATCCCCACTTATTATCTGAGGCTTATAACCACAGGTGAGTGTCTTTGGATAGTAGCTGTTAGCGCCTGCTCAGCACATAGCAGGGGCTTCCGTAGTCATCTCAAAATATTGCATATTGCTATTTCCAGCACTGAAATTAATAAGCCTAGACATAAAGGGAAGGATGTGCTGGTTCTTGCAGTGAAGGGGTGGCTAACAGTTGACCCATCGACCTGCTTCTTAAAGCAAGGGTTGGGGAAGGGTGGTATGGTGGTGGTGGGAGATCTCAACAACTCCTTCCTTGCTATGGCACCACCAGAGCCCCATGAGGTCCTTCACCCACTCCTATTTGCCTTGGTCTTTTCCTTTCCAGGGACACTGTATATGCCCATGAGTCCATAGGGGTAGCCATTCCCCCCCGGAATAAATGGAAGCAGCCGCACATCAACATGGAACATCTTTTCCCCGTAGCAGACTTGGGGCTTTAATTTGTATAACAGCAGCAGGCCAGCAGTGCAGCAGGAGGTCCATTGCTAAATAAGCCCATTCTACACACTGGCATAGCTGTCATCATGCACCATCACTTCCAGGTGTGCAAAATTGTATTGATGGCTGCCTGGTCCTGTCTCCCAGCATAGCGCTTGAGCATCCTAAGACCTTATTTTGTAGGCCCAGGAGCCTCCTGCATCAGGTCTAATGCCATTTAGGAGTATTGTACAGTAAAATGGAAAGTTCTCCACCACAGGCCGACTACAGTTGCCTGCAGTGACCTCACATTTCCATAGTCCTGACTTTCTTTCCTCTCCCCTTAAAATAAGAAATCCGGTTATGGAAAGGTAATATTTCTTATCGCACCTACCTGAATCTGCAGGACGACCAGATCTGCATCTAGACCTCTTTTCAATGGCAGGGTTCTCAGGGACAACTCAATCTGCCTCTTTTTCTCCGTGAGCTTCAGCTTTAGAAAGCGGATCTTTTCATCCATCACATTAATCTCCGTATCACCATTTCGACTCATCATTTCCTGAATATTTATTTTTTCGTAAAAAATGCACACTTCTTCTTCACGCTCTATGAGCAGAACTCCACTACAAGGAACCCAAAGTGAAGACTTAATAGGCAGGTTGTAAAGTACATAATTTATTCACCTCGTCCATCCAGGAAGCATGGTGTTTGTTACAGATTAGGGGGGGGACCCCGAAACCCTAGAAGTTAATAAATGGTAGGATTTTTATTACTTGGAGTATTGAAGAGAAGATTGCAGGCCAGGGGGGAAATGTAGGCTAAGCTTCCTTCCCAAGCCAGGGCCTCACCTGGGATAGAGGCGTTAACATGACAAAAGGGGTTGGTGGCCCAACTAAGAGGAATCTTGGGCCTGGGCAGACAGAAGGTTGCCATGGTAACTGGGTGTGAGGTGACAGGGAAAGAGGGTCTTGGGCAAGATGTGCTGGGAAGAAGATGGGAGAGAGAAAAGGACTGAGGCCTAAACTTGGTTAGTGATAATAAGGAAGAGGAAGGAGGATACTAATTTCAGCTTATTATTTTGAGTATCAGTCTTGGTTTGGAGCTCCATAATGACTGCCTCAGTGGTTTTAGCAATATAATCAAAGGACAATTCAAAATTTTAGTCTTACAAGCAAAATATAACCGCCATGTAAGAAAGCAAACTAATTAGGAACAGAGGACTGAGCAACCTGCAAGTTGTTAAGTATAACTGTTTAATTGTACACTGAAATGTAAAATAACTCCGTATGTGTATTGCTCAAGGTTTAACATTGGAAAAGTCCACTGAAGCCAAGTAAGCTCTCTGAGTACCTAAAAAGTTCATTATTAGCTGTTGATGTATCTCTGCAGCTCTGTCATGTTTTTAACTTAGATCACATGAGAAGGGTATTCAGTTGCAAATCTCTATTTTGTTGAAAGAAAGAAGGATTTGTGCTAATTATTCTCTTTCTAAGATAACACAGCCTCGGGCTGGAAGGCAGGCTGTGGGAGAGACAGAGCTGCTTTCAGTTCTAATTTAGCACAGTTATATATTTCTAAGATGCTGTACCTGTGCTTGGACAAGCACATGATATTATGCTACTATTTGGATGTCGCACAATTGTTTTGAGTATCTGTTTTAGAACAAGTTCTGTTAGTAAAGCTTTTGAACCATATTTTTGGAGTGGACAATTTTTATTTCAAGAGTCGGTTTTTAATTATCTGTTTGCTTTCATATCCACAATATTAATAACCACAAAAGAAGTTATCATTCAAATGAAATACTAGCAAACCTACAAAGTGTTTGACGTTTGCTGTGCTCCCTACCTCTCATTTCGAAGCTGGACGGCCTTTTCATATTTCTTTCGCAACTGAACCATTTCATCCTCAATACGAGTGAGCAAGTTGGTGAGTCTTTCAACGTCCATCAGCTGCTGCTCTCGCTTTTCTTTCATCTCCACGAGTGTTTGATGAACTTTGCAAACATCACACTGGATGCTGTCTTTGACTGAAATGTTACTTGCATGTTTCATTTGGTATTTTTGCAATTTTCTGAATGGGAGGAAAATAAATGAAGATAAAATGGAGAATGAAACAGAGTTACAATTTTAGATGACCTTAGACAGCACAATCAGTCCTGATTTCTTGAGGATTACTTATGTAGCATATGTGAAAGACTGAAGAACATTATATTAATATTAAGCATTGTTATTATTTTTAGTAGTATTTCTCTGAAATTTCTACAAATTCATCTTCCCTATCAATAGACGATTGGGAAATGAAATGAAATACGTAGAAATAAAATAAATATGTATAATGAATAATAGCCAGCTAATCTTCTGAGAGAAGATGAATTGTATTTATTATGTTTATTTATGGATTTTACATCAGAGGCCTACACGCAGCATAAAAAACATGAGGTTGAATCTAGACTTAGGCAACTCCCAGACTGTCTGGCTTAGGCAGGAAGGCACAAAGCTCACACACGCAATGCCAGGGCATCACGACATTGCCACCCCCAATGACCTTCGCAAGCTGGCGCCTCTGGCCCTAATTGTTTCCTATGAAAAAATTCACCGCACGCCATTTGAATGTGTATGCTTTGTGCCTGCAGCACTGAATCCAGCAATTGACACATGCACATAAGTTTGTTTCTGCATGACATCAAGAATGAAATAAGGTAACAAATATAAAAATAGAAATGATAATTTGCCACCTAGTGAGAAATAAAAGCCAGTTCTAGAGCACAACAAGGATGATTGTCCTTCAGATAAATTATTAAGTGGGTGCTCACCTCTCTTTGATCACAGCATTGGTCCTTAAGATTTCCTTTTCATTATCTAGCATTTTGACTCTCTCTTTAATTTCATTTGTTTTTTGGCGAGCACAATGCAAAAGGTTGACCAGTTTGTTTCTCTCATGTCGCACAATGTCATACATTTTAGCAAATTCTTTCATTCTACAAACCAAAAATATTACAGGGGAAAATGTTACTTGTTTTAATGCATTAACTATCTCCTGCTATAGAAGGCACTTCATCAAATCCTTTGCCAAAATTTCCTTACTGTCTCTGAATTGCTTTTTGCTTTTTCATATGTTCCCTTACTTCAAAGTCTTTTGTTTTTATATCTGCTTTAACATTATGCAGCCGTACCTGCAACAGAAATAGTAGTGAACAGACTGGTAATTGGAAGCGTTGCAAAGGCATTTCTGAAAAAAGACTTAGACAAAGACTACTCATAAGCATGCCGTTCCTTCAAAAAGGTATTTCCCACCCACAAAGTGTAAACCCCACTAATAAATAACACCCATTCAAACCAGCAACATCTTGGTAGGAGCAGGCACTGGAAGAAAAATCAACTTACCCAGCTTCACAATGCAGTCCTAATTCTTGCGACTTCCCATGGGATGTGGGTGCAGAAGGGGAAGAATAATAATTGTATCACAGGTAAATATAGCCTTGCCACCGGTTTGGATTTGAAAGTGTGTTTTGTGCCATTTTCTAATTCTTCAAGTATTGACGCTAGAAGCGGCAGATAAAAGCTGACGATGACAGGCCTCTAGCAAATCCAGGCAGGTACTAATATTGGATGCATCAAACTAGTCATCTGTTGGATTCCTCTTACCTGGGATTTCAAAAAATCCTTTGATTTTTGCTCCCTCTCATCAGCCTTGATCTGAGTCAAACGTATCAAGTTGTCTACTTCCTCTCTGTAGTGTTCCTGGGCTTTAAATAGATGGTCTTCTTCAGCAATACACTGCTCAAATATTCGTACTTCAGCATCTGTTGATGTTTTCTAGATTGAAAACCCCAAAGGCCATTTTAATGTTATGGGGGATGGGGACATATCAGGTGTGGGGCAGGTGTAGGAGCCAACTCCTAGGGGCCAGGGTCCTTTTGGCCCCCCAATAAAATATTTGAGGGGGCTGCTCCCCCCCAAGTTGATGGGCATTGCCATTGAAGTGGTGTGCATGTGCTGTTTTGTGATCAATTATGTGGGACGGCGCTTATTTGGGCACCCCAATATTTAATTCAAGTGGGCCCCCTGGGGCAGGTAAGCACTTGGATAAAACTGGCTGAGCTAGTGCCATGGCGCTGTCGGGCAAGGAATGGCCAGAGTGAGGAATTGAGTCTTTATTGTCAAAAGTACACTTACAAGTTAGGAAAAGGCAACCCTTGACCAGCCTGACCTCTCTCTCACTCCTCCTGCACTTGTTTTTCCCTCTCCAGTCCTGACTCTGACTCCAGTCCTGGCTGTCACAAGCTCCCCCAGATCACTGATCCCTTATTACAAATCCGTCTCCAACCCTCCCCCCTTCTCCTACTGCCCACTCCTCACTGTCCAGCCAGTTCCGACAGCTAGTGCAACTGACGGGCGCTGAGAGGAAGCACCTTTGAAGCCCAATGCATGCTTTCATCACAAACTGGAAAATAGTAAAACAGGTATCTATCGAGACAGTTGGCACCACTTGAGCAATTAATATTGGAAGGATCAGACTCTGTAAAAGAGCCTCCCTGATCTGAAATTCTATCCAGTACACCACACTGAATCTCACCTTTGCAACTAGTACAACATTTAACCTAATAACCAGTAAACAAACTTTTTTTTACAAAGAAATGACGCGCGGAGAGAGGTTTTCAAATCTAGGTCTCAACACCAAAAAGCAACAACTACACCTGCCCTATTTGCTATTGTAAGCAGCTATGCCAATTGTAACCTGCCCCCTTGTACTCTTGAACAGCAATCCTGCCAGTTCTGATAAACTTCATTTTACTCCTATACCCACTCTGCCTAGTATCCTTCTCTAAAGGGTGTTAAGGAAGCCATGGCAGTCTGTCTTCTCTTCAAATCTCCTTAGAGAGGGTAAAGAAATTGCACCGGTCATAGATGTCAATGGAGAAAGCTGCCTCTATTCCACTAGCTCAGTGAGGAGATGTTTGGAAATTACATAAGCATAACATTTACAAACTCCATGTTTATTAATGGTGTAATGCTCCTGTTACAGTGGTGCCCCGCAAGACGAATGCCTCGCAAGACGAAAAACTCGCTAGACGAAAGGGTTTTCCGTTTTTTGAGGCGTTCCGCAAGATGAATTTCCCTATGGGCTTGCTTCGCAAAACGAAATGTCTTGCAAGTTCTTGCGAGTTTGTTTCCTTTTTCTTAAAGCCGCTAAGCCGTTAATAGCCGCTAAGCCGTTAATAGCCGCTAAGCCGCTAATAGCCGCTAATAGCCGTGCTTTGCAAGACGAAAAAACCGCAAGACGAAGAGACTCGCGGAACGGATTAATTTCGTCTTGCGAGGCACCACTGTACTCTATATTTCATTTTTGTAAGTTTTTTTTGCTACAGCATTGCATAGTAAAGCATTGTGCACTTGAAGGTAAAATAAACTGGATAAAAACTCATCCAAACTCAGGAATACACAAATTTAAACTACAACACTCCACAGGCTGGAAGCAGAGTGGGTGAATAGCTAAAACTGTAGAATTGTTGGAGGTTGCTTGACTAGATTCCTCATGCATGTATGAAGATTTAACTGAATAAAAGGGGGGTGGGGTTTCTGCATTTTAGCAGTTTTCTTCCATATCTCGTTTATCACAAAGATGCTAAAAAGAGATCACTGGATGCTTTCATACAGCTGAGAGAAGAAAAGGAGTCTGATACAATGCCTGAACTACAACTGTTTGTAACGGCATGGCACATACAATGACTACACATGCAGTGCAACATTCTTTTGATGACCACACATTTGGTGCAATGTGACCTCAGCAATCTGTGTACTAAAACATTTTTACCCATTTCATGGCTATTTATGACAGTATTAGAGCTTTTAAACCAGGGGTAGTCAACCTTTTTATACCTACCGCCCACTAATGCATCTTTCTTGATGGTAAAATTTCCTTACCGCCCACCAGTGCTCAATAGAAGGAGGATTCAGCTTGTGCCGTAGAAGAACCTACCGCCCACCTAGAATCCTGAAACGCCCACTAGTGGGTGGTAGGGACCAGGTTGACAACTCCTGTTTTAAATGGACACAGAGTTTTGCAGGACTTGTATCTTAAATCTTGTAGAATGGAAAAGAACTAGAAAAACATAAAATATGGGTCACGGTAATAACATACCTCCTGGGCCAGATTTCTCTTAATCATTTCTACTTCCCTCTGGAGCTCCCTTCGTCTTTCTAGTAGTGTCCCATCATCTTTTGGAACAGCATCTAGCTAAAAAAGGGAAACCTGAGACAGTTAACATATGCAAAAGAAGGAAACGGTGGTATTTTAACATAGACTGTACTTAGCATCTTCCTTAAACATTAACTGAATTAAAGATTAAGATTTAGGAATGTAGGTACACATTCCAACTGCAGAACATGGTGGGGTTTTTTAAGTTCGTTAAATGGCTTGCTAAAGGATGCTAGAAAAACAAGCACCACAGCAGTTGATGTAGGTATTACAGCTGCAACCTGGAACCATGTAGACATGTTAAGCTCAGTGGGATTCCATGTGCTCTAAATATCAAGACGTACAAGACAAGTGCCGACTGATCTGTAAGATGATCCATAATAATCACAGTGCTGACATATGATATATAATGATGACAAGCTGCTATTGTAAGTAAACATAAGTCATGCAGATGTGTGTTGGCATAATTTGTACTGTGGTGGCTGAAATACCTTTTGAGATGGGTTCTAGGTGTCCTAAACATGCCACACCCTTTCTCTGCCTATTTCCGTATTGTGTATCAGTTTTGGATGCTGCTGCCAGACTAGCATTTTCATGTTATGGTGATGCCAGCTTATCAACATGCAATATCACGGCATCATTGTACCCCATCACTTAAGGCATTTTAAAAAATATGATTGCCCTAATACGGATTTTTTGGAACTTGCTATCTGTGAACGCCCATCAGTTTGCATGCACAGAAATATTTACAGATGGGCAATTTTCCTAACAATTTCAGCCCATTAGACAGTTAAGCAAAGCTTTCCAGTATAATTTTAAAATGCCTGGCAGTTCCTGGGTTACTTTACACAACTGAGCGGAAGGCATGATAGAAGAAATATGGAGGTCTCGTAAAAGCTACTATTTCAACACTCCTCCGGTATTCCATTTCCACTGATAATGTTGTGGTTGGTTCTTTTGGCTTAACTGCAGCAAGATCATATAGCCCAAAATGTTACTGACACACGCAATACACTTTACCCCTGTTGCCCTGTCTGCCTTGGATTGACACGTTGCTGGGAAAAGGCACAACTGCACAGTAAGCAGTTTCACAAGGGAATCTGGCATGATGCTCTTGTGAAATAACTGGTTTGGAGGAAGTGCTTCTGTCACAACCTGTTTCCTGATTCTGTGAATGCTTATTCCTACAATACGTCCCACAAGATTATATGCAATTGGGTAGAACATTGCCATGGCATCAAAGGGATTGGTGTGGCGGGGGGGGGGGAGCATTTTCATATGCTTTGTTAGAGTTCCTTTAAAAAACAACAACCTAGTGACGCAGTTATAACATTACTGTAAGAATTAATCAGCAAAGCCATCAGTTTTGTGTAGTTTCCTATATGTTACCCTCACCATAAGGCCTGGCTCTTTCCCTTCTGCATTCCGCCCTCTTGGCTTCTCGGTCAACCTTATGCCGAGCCTCCATAAATATCTGGAGTTATCTGGTTAGACTACATAAAGAAGTTATACATTATAACTCTATTCTTCCAGGCCTAACATATGGATTAACATTTAGAGTGTTTAATGTGCACCAGTCCTTGTTAGCATGGAGAATTTCCTTAGCTTGGCATCTCTAAGGTTTTTAGGTTATTGATTGGCCCAAGTCACCAGGGAAATAATTTTCTCAATTATGTAGGCTTTTCTAACTATTAAACAGTAGATCTCAAGTTTCCTGGGAAGTCCAGGTTCCCACCTCCCCAACATACTTATTGAGAAGTCCGCTCCACTTCCCAGTGGGGAGGAGTTGCGGTGGACCGCGTGGCCACCCACCCCCCACTGGGGGCGGGGGACTTGGTCCCCCGTTGCCTGGGGGATCCCAGCTACATCAGAGCCCGGCCAGCCAATCCGCTGGCCAGGGGGCGTGGCCGGGAACCTTTAAACCGAGGAGCGAGCCGGAAACTTCCTCTTTGGCTCGCACCCTCAATCACCCTCCCTCCCTCCCTATTTTGCAGGTTAGGCACTGGCCTTGCTATGGACCTTGGTTGGTTGCCTTGGTTGTCCAAGGGGCCTGGTAGGAATTTTTCCACTGGCCATTTGGTTTTTGCCTACCTCATAGCAATCGTCACAACTCTGTTAGGGTTGCGTTTAGGCACTGTTTGACCTGCCCCTCCATGCTTAAGGGTATTCTGTTAAAGGAATCTGGGCGTGTTGATCCTGCCCGAAGCCTGGTCGGGGGCTAGGGCCCTAAAACGACCCCGACGGGAACACCAGGGGGAGTTTGAGTTGGTTCTCATCAACAGGGCTCCCCCTACTGGTGGTTTACCCTTACCGGACTTCCTGCGCAGCGGACAGGAGTCAGATACAGTCGGGTCCAATCAATGCCTAAGCCAATACCGCTCACATTCTGTAATTCAATAAAGTTGTGGCCAAATTTGCCCAATAACATAAACCTAATATCCGTGTCCTTGTGTGAGTTATTTCCCAATGAGGGGGTGGCTGCAGGGTCTCGACACGCAAGTCACAATTTGAAGTAGCAAGCAGCGTGGGGGGGGGAGTGAACATCTCTCTATGCAGCCATGCACACAAAAGCACACTTGGGTTAGGTGCCGGGGGTGGGGGTCTCCTCTGTGTATTCTGGCTCCCTGTGAGGGGTCTGGGGCAGACCCCTGATGGAAGGCTTCATGGGTTGGGTTGACTCCCAGGGTATAAAGGGAGGCTCTGGTGTGCATCAGCCTTTAGGAATTTGCATGGTTGCAGCATCAAACTACAGTACAATCTAGGCGGGGTGGAGTGTGTGACACAGTCTGAAACTGTGAAAAGCAGAATCTACAGATTTATCACGGGATGTTTTAGTTCTCTCGAAAAGGAACATATCCTTCCTCTAAATACAGCATTCAGTAACCTTCCAAGCCAAACACAGCCAGATTCTCAGTTAGCCGAGTTTTAGTTTTTACTGCCATAGCTTGCTGATATATTTTTTTTTGCTTTTTTGCCATGGCTTGCTGATACAAATATTTTTGCTTTTTTGGTCTCCTGTTGCTGTTTGTTATTCTTTAGAATAGCAAGCCCTTTGGCTGTTGTGGCTGCCTTCGTGCTGGAATTCCATGTCACCTGGCAAAAGCTGGATGTGTTAATGATTGTAGTATTCCAACGCTGCCACAACACTATGCACACACAATCCTGTGTGTAGAAACATTTTCTCTTTTTCGTAATATATATTTTTTTCTATATATAGTTACATTTGTGACTCAACAATTATATTCCAATTCAACAAAACTAGTGACTTCTTGTTTATAACTCAAATTACATTCAACTGCGTTTTAAGGTTCTGTCTTATCTGATTTCATCCTCTCTAACATGCTTCTTAATGTATTTTGCTGTTTTCTTTCATTTCAAACCCCGCTGGGAGCTTCGCATATGGGAAATAACTTTTTTTTAGACTAGAAATGGTTTCCAGAGCCCTTTAAAAGATTCTAAATTTGTATCTTTTATCAGTGCTTGCAGCTGTAGTCACGTACAAATACCGTTAAGGGTTTCTTTGGGATTTCACTGTCTAGTTTCCCCAGCAGGGAGGACTGTGGTTTCTTGGGAAAAGTCACTTTAAATCTTTTATTAATTTCATTATATATCATGTCCCAAAAGGCCTTTTGCCTTCCTGCAGGTTCACCACGTATGATAGAATGACATCTAACAAACTTTACATTTCCAACATTTGCTTAATACATTTTTGTACATTTGAGCTAGCTTCTTTGGGATTAGATCTATACATCATCTTGTAATAGTTTTCTTTTAGGCCATAACATAAATTTCATTCCTGTTTTCCAAAGCTTTTCCCAGGCAGCCATATCTATATTACGTCCAACAATTTTAGCAAATCCATTATTTAAACCTTTTAAAATAGATTTTGTTTAACTGATGATACTGGAACCAATTACCCACTAAGTTTTGTATTTTGTTGAATTTTTAAAGCTTATATCCTGAAAGCTCAATAAATCTCTATATAAAGCCTATTTGGGTTGCATATTTGTTGATTTATGTGCACAGGCCTCCATTGGTGATAACCATAAGGGAATCTTATGTTCCAGAAGGCTTTTAGTTCTCTTCACACCTCCATCAGACCCCTACTTATATAATGATTAAGAAAATCTTTATTTTTATTGACTTTGTCATATCACAGATATGAATGCCATTCATATTTTCTGTCAAATTGTTCCAAGTCTAATAATCTAGTATTTCTTAATGTTATCCACTCTTTTAAGCAAGTTAAACATGCTGTTTCATGATACAGTTTGAAATTAGGTAAGGTGAAAACCTCCTCTTTCCTTAGCATCTGTTAAATTCTTAAAGTTTATTCTTGGTCTCTTTCCCTGCCAAATAAATATAGTTATGTCTCTTTGCCAATGTTTAAAACAGGTAACTGAATTAATTACTGGCACAGTCTGAAAGAGAAAACGGCATTGTGGACACATTTTCAAGCTAATTTTAACCAGGAAAAATATCTCTAATCAAACTTATTCATACAAACCTCTAATTGGATTCTCTCATGATAGGATCTGATTTGCTCCAAGCCCTCCTGAGCTATCTTCAACTGCATCTCCATCTTTTTAAAATTTCTGAAATCTTTCTCTCTCTCTCTTTGCATCCGACTCAAAGTGTCTTGCAGTTTTTGCTTTGTCACAATACAGTTACGAGAACCCATTTCTAAGATAGCCCTACAGAAGTGTACAGAAAGGAAACAAAATGTACAAAAGAAAGTAAAACTGGGCAAGGAATAGGTACAAACAAAACCACTGAATTCCTGTTATTTAAATTGCTGTGATTTGTTATTTTTGTGAGCTGCCCTGAGTGCATCTTGATGTAACATTTATAGGAATAAACAAAAATACAGTTAGGAACATACAGTTGGGAGTAAAAACTATTGTTGGGCAGCAGTCAAAATATGAAACCAGCAATCACTTTCAAGGACACTGATTCAACTTTACCAGTGTTACAGCATTTTTTGTTCTACAAAAGAAGCTATGTCAGTCTGTTGCAACAAAACCAAAAGCTTTATGGAGATTAATGTTTTCCAGCCTTATGGAGATTAATGCTTTCCAACCAGCCACGTGATCCCTTGGGATTCTGAAGGAGTTTCTCAATGCAAAGATTATCCATGGAAGACAGGCTACCTGAAAGGCAACTTGCCCCTCATTGCCACTTTTTCTTTGCAATGTGGTGCATTGTAGAGCATATTACCAGTTTTCCAAGAATGTCAGTTAAGCCCCCACAGGCCTATTTACTGAGAGCTTGTGGCCTAGAAACAGTCTTGAGATCCTCTGCAACACAGAGGGATTCTATAGTAGATCTGCAATGGGAAACTGTTTCCTGAAGGTAGTAAGTTTGAAAATCACTGGGCTTGAGGTCACTTCACCAGCTGCACGAAATAATTTAGAAAATTGGTAGGCTCATCTCACCGTATCTACCAGTTTGCTTGACCATATTATCATCTGACAAATAAGCTGATCTGCTGATTTATGAGTCATTGAGAAGTTTCTGAAGATCCACAGGGCTCCCTGTAGCGGCTTGTTACAGCAATAAGCTGGAAAAAGAGCATTCACTCCCTTTTTATTTCCAGGTCCAATTCAAAGGTGCGGGATAAGATATTTAAAACGATGTACAGTTTAGTACTGGAATATCTGGACAGGAGTCTTCTCCCATATACGCATCTTGGAAACACAACCTAGCAACCCAGTGGAATTTAGCTAGCAAAACGGGTGGTGAAAGACAAATTCCTCCTGTGAATGCAAAACTTACCTTTCTGCTATGGCACTTCCTTCATTCTCTTTGTTCATTTCATGCATTTTAGTAAGAGAGATAAATTCTCGCTCCTTGCTTTCCAGCAAAGCCTTTTTCCCATCCACCTCTTTCATCACATCATCCTTTTCTTCTAGTGCCTCGTCATTTTTAGCCTCTATTTTTCTTAAGGACTCAAATATCTCTCGTGCTTCTTCCTGAATTGCCTTTCTCTTTTTCTCCGTTTCTCTGTAGACAATTGCAGGTGTTTATATTAGTAACAAAACAGGTCTCTGCTCACATCCTGTGATTATACCTGTTGTACTCCAGTAAAAACACAGTAAAAATTACCGTAAGACTTAGACCCAAATTCCTATTCCAAAACCATGAGACCACGTTGAAGCAATAAAAGGTCCATAATGCACTGCCTGCTTTCATGTGACCGGGGGGGGGGGAGTAGTAAATATTCCAAATAAATACAGTGGTGCCCCGCAAGACGAACGCCTCGCAAGACGAAAAACTCGCTAGACGAAAGGGTTTTCCGTTTTTTGAGTCGTTCCGCAAGACGAATTTCCCTATGGGCTTGCTTCGCAAGACGAAACGTCTTGCGAGTTCTTGCGAGTTTGTTTCCTTTTTCTTAAAGCCCCTAAGCCGCTAATAGCCGCTAAGCAGCTAAGCCGTTAATAGCCACTAAGCCGCTAATAGCCACTAAGCCGCTAATAGCCATGCTTCGCAAGACGAAAAAACCGCAAGACGAAGAGACTCGCGGAACGGATTAATTTTGTCTTGCGAGGCACCACTGTAAATATATATCAACTAACAGAGAGCTGGTCTAAAATTTCTAGTAGATCTGGTGACAGAACAGTAATGAGACTTGGGTAGACCTGTCTCTGAGAATCTAGTTCTAGGAATATCCCTGTGCTGTTTTTCACTGGATAGACCTGGTGTTCATCTACAGACAGACCTGGCATCCATATTGTGTCTTTCCACCCTCAGCTGAAACCTTCAATGTTTGGACCCCTTAAGCCTTTAATTAATTGCACTGCTACTACAATTAACTTAACAGCCCTGTTTAGGGAAGTTTTTTAATGACTGATGTTTTAATGTATTTTTAATCTACTGTTGGAAGCCGCCCAGAGTGGCTGGGGAAACCCAGCCAGATGGGCAGGTTATAAGTAATAAGTAATAATAATAATAATAATAATAATTATTATTATTATTATTATTATTATTATTACAGCTACCCCCACAAAAAAAAAAGAGGTCCCAGGATAAACACTAGAGTACATTTCAGGATTGGCATTCCTGTTGTTTAGTCATTTAGTCGTGTCCAACTCTTCGTGACCCCATGGACCACAGCATGGTTGGCATTACATTACTCTTAACTCCCACTCTTGAAAATGGAAATAACCCTGTGTTTAGAGCCAGTGTAATCCATGCTCTAAGGGACGCGGGTGGCGCTGTGGGTAAAACCTCAGCGCCTAGGGCTTGCCGATCGCATGGTCAGCGGTTCGAATCCCCGCGGCAGGGTGAGCTCCCGTTGTTCGGTCCCAGCGCCTGCCCACCTAGCAGTTCGAAAGCACCCCTAAAGTGCAAGTAGATAAATAGGTACCGCTTTCTAGCGGGAAGGTAAACGGCATTTCCGTGTGCTGCTCTGGTTGCCGGTACGCCAGAGCAGCTTCGTCACGCTGGCCACGTGACCTGGAAGTGTCTGTGGACAGCGCTGGCCCCCGGCCTCTTAAGTGAGATGGGCGCACAACCCTAGAGTCGGACACGACTGGCCCGTACGGGCAGGGGTACCTTTACCTTTAATCCATGCTCTAACTGCATTGGCAGGGCAACTTCTTTAATTTTTACAAGCTCCGTTATAATTTTAGGGGCTAAGCAATAATATCTGAGTTAGAAAGATCCAAAAAGTCCCACTTCTGCAGCAACCTTTTGTTTTTGGGGGGTAACTTTTGCCTAATCATAACCACACTAAAATCACGGATGCCTGAATTGTTTTCTATGGGGCGATGAACACTTCGCCAGGGAAAGCTTTAAAATGAGCCTAGTTCAATCTGTAGAAAATGGGTGTGTCACTCTAGACTTCTCATTATCTGAGTGGTTAGATTTGTTTTCATAAATGTCAATCAATGTTGTGATATCATTCATTGGCTAAAAACGCTGAAAGGTGGGAGCAGGCTAGGTAAAGGGACCCCTGACCATTAGGTCCAGTCATGGCCGACTCTGGGGTTGCGGTGCTCATCTCGCTTTATTTAAAGTTGTTCACCATCTAACTGTAGAGTCACAACATAATAACAGCACCAGATAAAACAAGCCATGCCTTCAGAAAAAGAAAAAAGAAAAAGAAAAAAGAAACATTTTCCATAGCAGCAGGAGGCAGTAATGCAGCACAGCATCACTATATAGGTGCTTATAGTGAGCACCCATGTAATATGTTACATTATCAATTTGATGGAGATGAATATCTCTGCTATCACTAAAACAAGAGCTCCAGTTACAGATAGGTAGCCGTGTTGGTCTGCCGTAGTCAAAACAAAAAAAAAAATTTCCTTCCAGTAGCACCTTAAAGACCAACTAAGTTAGTTCTTGGTATTAGCTTTCGTGTGCATGCACACTTCCTCAGATACACAGATAAAACAGAAACACAGATATACAGATAAAACAAGAGCTTCAGTCTAGGGCAGGTATGAGGAACCTGTGGCCATCTAGAGATGGTTGGGTTATAATACCCATCAGACCAAACCACTGGCCATGCTGGCAGGGACTAATGGGAGTTAAGGCCCAACAACAGCTGAAGGGTCACATGTTCCCCATTGCCTATGATTTTGTCAGGATTGGATTATGAATGTTGTGGAAACCAGGAGAAGAGGACCCAGTTCAACAAACCAATGTGAAAGATGGGAAGAACCTACCGCTGTGTAACCACAGCATCACAAACCATGACGTCATACTTGTCACACCAGCAAATAGACCAACACAAAGATTTAGGATCAACGTTTAAGTGCCAGGTGACTTAAATTCAAGCAAACAGCAGCGGGCTTAATAGGACTGTCCACTGGGCTGCTAGCCTAGCAATATGGGCTCCTTTGGGAGGAAGGGTAGAAAGTCAATAAATATACATAATACTGGGCAAACAAAAAACATTAAGGAAAGAAACCCATACTGCATTCTGCGGTTTATTTTGTCCATATCCTTTCCGAGCTGAAGAGGAATGGCTTGAAGACGGACAAGGTCATCCTAGTGATAAAAATATAAACATTAGTCTACACAGGCTGAGGTTTTATGGAAAAGTACAGAACTAATATTCAAGTTGTATCAACTGGGAGCACACAGTGGTGCACAGCTACACAGACTAATGAATTTATTCTCAAATTACTTTTATTTCTTCTTGCTTCCGAAATAGTTCCTCGAGTTCTTTCTGATCCTTAGTAAGGCGCTTGTGTCTTAAAGAAAGATCATCTTTCAGTGCTCTGATTTCTTGCCGCCTGTGTGTAGTTTCTTTACGAAGCTCTTCACAGCTTTCCCTCAGAGCCTTCATCCTCTTATCGGCATCCTTTGAAAAGCGAAAATTAGTCACTTCATGTTTGGAAAGTGGAATGCACAAATTAGGAAAACATTAAAACATGGTTGTCAGGGAACTGCCATCGGAGCCAAGAGTGGAGGTAAGGCTCCCCAACGATGCAGGAGAAGGGACCAGCAGGGAGAGAGAGAACACTTCCTTTGGGGAAGGAAATCGGCGTGACACCAGGAAGAAAGGGGAGCAGGGAAGGACTTCGGAGAGATGGCTCCAAGACTCTTCCACAGAGACCAGCGGGGAGAGCCCAGGACCTCCGCTGGCCACGCCCACTCTGCGCAGAAGACTTCCGCGCAGGGAGGCTAGGCGGAGACTTGGCGTCAAAGAGCTTTTATGTTGGAAGAAGTTCAGGAAACGCCCACTGACGGATTCTGCCAGTGACTGAGACAGCCACGGAGAAAGGGCTGTCCAGCCAGGGAAAGGTTTAGCCAGACAACGTTGCCTAGAGCAGCAGCACCCTTTACACACAAGCAACCCCAATTCTCTTTACAATGGTTATTCTAGAATGCATGTTAAAATAGTATTTTAGGGGCATGCATGTTATTCGACCTGCAATATTACTGCCCACTTAGCTTCCTTATTACAAAATCTCTCAATTGTGTTGTAGATTTGTTTTGTGGCAGTCCCTCATTAGGGTCAGGAATAAAAAGGGAGGGGACTGCGCCTGTCTCCCAGAGTTCTTTACTCTCCTGCCTCCTTCCTGTCGCTCGTAACCCAACCCATTCAGTTCATCAGCAACCGCCTTAAATTGGATGGGATTAGGAGATCTCCACCTCTGGGTTTCTAGGGATATTTTGTAGGATTAGGGACAAATGGAGCAGGTCTCCCGAAGGCTAAGGCACAGGCAGTAGCAAAGAAGTCAGTCACTGCTGCTACTGTTAAGTGCTACCGTGTTTTTTGGGGGGAAGGGGACAAAACATTTGAAATGAAACTTGTCACAAACCATAACTTTGCTGGTATTTGGCTGGATTATTTGGAAGATCATATAAATGCTTTGCTCTTCTTGAAGCTTAGCTTAGTCGTTTTCTTTCACTTTCAAAATTGTTTGCCCTGGCGTACCTTGTTTCCTCACTGAAAAAGCCAAATGCAAATCAATAGAAGGAATGCAAGTTACCACAGGGCAGCTCCACATTTATATGTCTCCCAATAATGACATACTAAGCCATATCTTTGGGGACGCGGGTGGCGCTGTGGGTAAAAGCCTCAGCGCCTAGGGCTTGCCGATCGAAAGGTCGGCGGTTCAAATCCCCGCAGCGGGGTGCGCTCCCGTTGCTCGGTCCCAGCGCCTGCCAACCTAGCAGTTCGAAAGCACCTCCAGGTGCAAGTAGATAAATAGGGACCGCTTACTGGCGGGAAGGTAAACGGCATTTCCGTGTGCTGCGCTGGCTCGCCAGATGCGGCTTTGTCACGCTGGCCACGTGACCCGGAAGTGCCTCCGGACAGCGCTGGCCCCCGGCCTATAGAGATGGGCGCACAACCCTAGAGTCTGTCAAGACTGGCCCGTACGGGCAGGGGTACCTTTACCTTTAAGCCATATCTTGGCTTAGTTCAGTGTGACATGGCAGCAAAAAGGACCAGGGGATGTACAAAGTGGTATTAGCACCTCTCCAGAAGCCAACAAGCTTGTGTGGCTTGGCTCAGCATGCCTACAGCTCCCTGTAATCTACAAAGTGCAAAGAAAGTCCATACACCCTGGTTTCAAACCCTGGTTAACCTTGGTACACATCTAATGCTATACGTGGTTCAGAATTTTACATCTCGAAACAATAAGAAATGTCAAGGAAAGTGGTAAGCATATCTATCAAAACTATCCCAGACAAATATGGAAATGGAGATAGGATAAAGTGCCATATTTTACATGACGTATGAACTTAAAATACTTTTCTCCCTTAACTACTCACAAGATGGTGGCTCAAACCAAAAAGACTGAACAAAATATAGCCTAATTTACACAGCAAATGTTGGTGGTCATCTTTAAGGTGCCACATTATGCTTTGTTGTTTTTATCCAGCCAAATGGCACAGAACTAGGCGTCACAGGTAACATGAACATCTTACTTACAGTAGCTTTTGGCATTCTTTTATACTCCCTTTCGATGAGATTCTTGTCTTCTCGTAAGCTAGAGGAAAACAGCATAAAAGATCATTCAACTCATAATGTCAATAAGGTGATTTAAATATCAATTATTTGCAAGCACGTACCCTTGAAATGTTTCAATATACAGCCAAGGAAAACAAAAGGGGCCAAAATGAAAGGCTAAGTATTGGGTTTGTTAAAATAATTTAGTAATACTGAAGTGTCACAATTTTGGATTTACTCACTCATAATATTTGTATCTGCAACAACTAGCTTCCAACATTTTGTCTCCGGGATGGGGAACCTTCAATCAGTTGCTAGACTCCAACTCCCATCAGATGTCTCAGGGCAAAATTATACATTACACTTAATGTGCATGTCTCCCCCAGTTCTTTAATTAGCTGCAAATGTGGGGGGCAAATGTTATTGGGACTCTGGTGCATAGGGAAGGGAGTTACATCCCTTCCGCCCAAGTCATACTCCCACAAAAAAACCTGCTTCCTTCGTGGCTACAAGGCTTAGAAAAAAGTTTCCAGTAGCCCCCATGCAAACATTTTTCCTAAACCTCACAACCATTCAGGGGGTGGGTATGGAATTTATCCCAGTAACAATTGCCCTCCACACCTGTAATTAATTTAAGGAAAACATGAGACATCTCTGCATGCTACATACTAAGTGTAACATGTAGTTTAGACCTAACTTCAGCTGACTGCCTTATCTGATGCATCCACTTTTCATGTCCTCATCAGGAAGTTAAAGTCCAGTGGCTCCATGCAGCTCCACTCTCCCTGCCCTAGCCTACGCAAACCAAGGGTTCCCCATTCGTCAATCAACTGGATAAGTGACAGTCATTACTCCTTGGTACATAGTTCGTATTGCAGATAGCCACTCCAATATTATCTACCTGTTCAACTTGTACTGAATTTCATACTCCCTTTCCTGAATCGCATTGTATTCATTGACATATCTCAGGTACTGCTGTCTCAGTTTGGTGACCTCTGAAGAATATCCCTCTGGAAACTGATCAGTAGTTTCTAGTATCTGCTCTTGCTGTTCTATTTCGACTGTGAAACGTTTGGCATCCTGTAGCAGCTGAATCTCTGCTTCTTGTAAGCTGAAGCACAACAGCGATGTTGGGATAAAACACATATTTATGAAACAAACCTTCAACTACTATAATTGAAAGTTATTGCAAATCACAAATATTATTTCATATCTTTGGAGCACCATATATCTACGGTAAGTGACAAAGGCAAAGAAGTCAGATTAGATTATTGCTCTATTCATCTAAGAATGTAAGTTTTGAAAGTAGGGAAAGACAACCAATAGGGAAAAAGGAGGAACAGATTTCTTATTATTTACTGCATGGCCAACATTGGGAATCAAATGCTGAGATAAATCTTTGCTTTGTACTCTTTCTCCTGTGTATGCATTCAATAGAGTATTATTTCCATGCTTATAATATTAAAATTTTAATGAAATAATATCTGAAAGCAGGAAACTGTTGTCTGACTGTCTTTCAGAACCTTGAAACACTTAGCCTTGAGGTCAGTGATTCAACAAAACTAGTGCTTGGGTGAAAAAAATAATCTTCAATGCTGTTCAAATATTTACATAAATATATATGGAGCATTTCTGTAAGAATTTGACATTCATTGAGAACAGTTTAATAACCGGGCACAACCACCAAACACAGTGTTTCCTGGCTTTTCCAGAAGACCTAACTTTGGAATGATGCTAGAAATAGTGAACAAAAACACACTCTTTGTCCCCCCCCCCATTTTTAAATTTGAACAGTTTTTCTCAGTATATTTTATTTTACTTGCTGTGTTACAAACACATAATTAGCACAAATATTTAATCACTAGAAATAAGTACTCACATTACATACAGAAAGGTCTACAACGCCTACCTTACTAGGGTATCATGCAGAACAGTGTACTTTGCCTTCAGTTCAGCCATTCTGGTTCCAGGGATTTTTCCATCATAAAACAACTAAGAAATGTAAGAGTGACAATTATGAATTTACTTGAATAATTATTATGAAAACAATCAGGCAACACTTTTATCTAACGTGAAAACAAATTGAAACTTTTCACTGTATCTAGCAATACTCAGAAGTGATTACATGCCTGGGGTGATTTGTTTCACAACTTGTAGTATAAAGCTTCAGTATATAAAAAATTAGGTTCTCATTGCTGAGATCTCAATATTGAGCTAATCCTCTTGGAAGGAATTTTATATCATTTTCAACACTCAAGTACTATTAGCTACCATTTTAAAATACAAAATTCTTAAATTTCAATTCCAGCACAGTTTCCCCCAGTCATGGAAGCGTGTGAAAATTTGCTCTTCCATTTGTGAAATTTATTTCCAAGATATTCAAATGTATGTAATTTCTAGGATCCCCTCTGAATTTCTTTTTTAAAATTGATGTAATATTGGCTGCTTTTCTGTTTTCAAGTATGGTGGCTGATCTTAGGCACAAGTTACATATTTCTGATAGAAGATCAGCAATTTCGTATTGGAATTCTTTAAGATCTTCCAGGTCAATCTCATCCAGACATGGCAAGCTATCATTTTTCATTTTGTCAATAAGAACTTCAACTCATGCCACCACTATTTGTCTCTGTTCCTCATTCTTCCAGTGGAAAACCTTCCGCTTTCTAAAGGAAACCTTATTGACTCCAATAGCTGTTTAGATTCTCCTCATCCACCACATTTGCATCCTCATGACCCTGGTTTTACCCTTCCTGATCTGTGACATACATTCTAGAAGAGCTTCTAATATTGTGGTTTTAAACAACTTTTAAGCCTTTTGGAGAGATTTGACCTTCCTGACTTTTCCTTTCAACTTCCTTTTTAAGCAATTTCCTCATCTTTGGGAAGTTTCCTCTTTTGAAGTCAAATGTGATGGGGTTGGATTTTCTTGGCAATTGTCTATTTACATATATATTGAATCTGATAGCGTTGTGGTCACCATTCCAAATCAGTTAATAAACCTTTACATCTTGCACCAGTTCATTGGCACCACTTAAGTTCAGTGCCACTGCCCCTCTGGTCAGCTCCATGACAAACTGATCTAGGGTAACTGTTTAGGGTTTCTAGAAATTGTACTTCTTTGTTGTGACTGGGACACAGAATCATAGACTCACAGAACACAGATGTACCCAGTCTATGTGTGGGTAACTGAAGTCACCTACACCACGCCCTCTTTTTGGATGCCTCCTTGAATTCATTCTCAATCTAAGGGAACACTTCCTCCTTCCTTAGACTGAGGCCCTCTGTTGCCGTGGGAACAGGAGAGCTGTCACCCCGAGAGTGGGATGCAGTTATCACATCCACCAGCCAATCTCATCTCAACTTCTCTAGGTCAGCCACCTTGGCCTCAAAGGAATTAACTTGTTCCCTGAGAGGGAGGGTGTGTGTGTGTGTGTGTGTGTGTGTGGCATTCTATGCAATAAACTGGAAAGCCACACCACCCCAGATGGTTTTCTACATGAATAATTATTTTATTTCCTTCTTACCCAGCATAAACCAGCGCTGCTAACAAATAAACGTTGTTACAGGAAAGTTTAAACTGGCACCAGACCTTAGCTAGCAGTTTTAATAGAGGTTAACGGTTTGACAATTCTCATGCATTACCAGTCGAAGCAAGCACAAATAGGTACTATATCACTTTGATTTTTATTCAGATTTGCAGTAACTACTGTGCAAAATATACGTGGCTGCATAAAGGTACATGGCAAAGGTACAGGAACCATTAAAATGATGATCAATTCCTGTTTGAGTACGAAATGCAGAATGTGGCCTTTTGTCAGGAATGTATAGTTTTGCAATACAAAAGTTTTAAAACATGCATTGCAACACTACATACCAGGGACATAAGTCACCATCACAAGATACCCAAAGCTTGCAATGTGCCATTTTCCAAAATGTGTGCCATCTGACCAACTGTATTGGGGGACACACACACACACACACAATGAATCTGAGTCTGACTCACTTGTTTTCCTTTTTAAGAAAACTAGGCAAAAGTACCATTTCCTTTACACAGGTTCGAGTAGTAACACGATCTAAATGCCATGAAATTTGGGTGTTACAACATCCTGTGGCACTACTGATTCAGGGAACTATTCTGCACTGTGTGAACTGATTCGGGAACTGGAATTGCCTAGAAATGATGTTAAGGTTAAAACTAAGAAGATTGTAATACAGTTGCAAAAAGAGGATAACTTATCCTCTCCTTGACTTATCCTCTCGTTAGTTTTGACTCTCTTCCCTTCACAAATGTACTCAATCCCCAGGTTTTGTATTTAGCAATACGTATTGATACAATGTGTGTTTCACAAAATACACAACAAATTGCAGTTCTGACATTATCTTTGAAAGAATTACAAAATATGATTCAAACATGCCTCTCTGGATGACACCTTTGTATTTTTATTAATTAAAAAATAAGCTTTCATTGCATCAGCTTTCTCCACCACTCAATCTGCACACCTTCCAAAGTTTAACAAATGAAAAATAGGAAGACTCCTCTTGCCCTCCACCCTCATTCCTGCAAATTTCAGCCAAACTTTCCTTTCCTTTAACCTGCCGGATTTTTTCTCATTCTCTGTCCCCCACTTTCTTGTTGTCTCCATTCAGAGGCAATCCTTCAGGGAGCACAATGGAGGTCGGGGTAAAGGAATTTGTATCCAAGTGGTACAGCCAGTGGCGGACCTACATTTTCGCAACCAGCAACGAGACCTGGGTAACCACACTGCTTCAGCGAAGTTGTTCCACGACAGATCACCACACCTTTACAACATCTGTGCTACTGTTGGTATTGTTGAAATAGACAATAACAAAAAAATATCAAATTGACTCATGCAAATCAAATTGGGTCTCTTAGACCCAACATTTTAAAGCAATGTGAACTGAAGTTGCTTTTGGGGCCCCTCCAGGATTATGGACCCTGAAGCTTAAGCTTCATAGGTTTCATGGTAGATCTGCCCCGGAGTATAGCAAGAATCATGATGGGCACCTTTTGAACTCCACTTCTGACTGCAAAATGTATTGGGCTGACACTTTCTCCAGTAAAATAAAAAGTAAAAAATCAGTGATCAAGGATCAAGGATAAGCAAAGAGAGCTAGCCAACAGAAAAGCATCTAATTATCACTTAGTACTGAGGCCTATATATATATTTACATTGAGGGACGCGGGTGGCGCTGTGGGTTAAACCACAGAGCCTAGGACTTGCCGATCAGAAGGTCTGCGGTTTGAATCCCCGCGATGGGGTGAGCTACTGTTGCTCGGTCCCAGCTCCTGCCCACCTAGCAGTTTGAAAGCACGAAGTGCAAGTAGATAAATAGGTACCGCTCCAGTGGGAAGGTAAACGGCGTTTCTGTGCGTTGCTCTGGTTCACCAGAAGCGGCTTAGTCATGCTGGCCACATGACCCGGAAGCTGTACGCCGGCTCCCTCGGCCAGTAAAGCGAGATGAGCGCCGCAACCCCAGAGTCGGTCACGACTGGACCTAATGGTCAGGGGTCCCTTTACCTTTACCTTTTATTGAGGCCTTGGAGATAAAATGTAGTTGGCAGTGAGCAGGAAATAGCCATTGCACTTGAAAACACATTTTATTGCAGTACTTTGCTTGCCTCAGTGAAAAAATATAATTACATAAGTAACAATAACAGCCTTTGACATCACCATATGGTAAGATAAGGAAGAATAAGATATTTATATGAAACTTCCACAGACATTACAATGTCTAGGTCTCTGGGCTTCCACCTTTGAATCCAATTCTATGCTTGTTAACCCTGCAGTAAAAACCCTCAGTAAAAACATGATGACTTACTTCTGAGTAAATATGCATGGGATTACACGGCCAGTTAGCATATGTGTGTTAATTTTGCAAATGGAAAAGGGACATGTTGATTCCTTGTTAAGATATAACAAGAATTCCAAAACCTCTATTGTACTAAATGTCAGACACTATTTTTTTTGATTCAGCAATAGAGTTATGACAATAAAAATACAGGATGCAGGTAAGGTCCTGGTAACAGTGGCGGCACAAGAACAAAATTTCTGGGGGAAACAGAAGAGGCAAAGTGTATTTCCAGGTGGGTGAGAGAGAAAAATAACAGCAAATATTAAGGACAAGAGTTCAGAAATGGGGGGTGAGTGAGGGACAAGCTCCTTGTTTGAGGGGGTGCTTGCCCTCCCTGACCCTCCCTCTGGTGCCAGCTATGGGTGATAAAGTTCTACTGATCACATGTTTTGGTGTTACATTGTTCATTGTGTCTAACACTATATTGTTCTTAATAAACATCAGATAATTCAGTAATAGAGTTTTTAAGCCTCTGAGAGGTGTCAGCAGACCAAACAAATATTGAACTAAGGGGAAAAAAAGCCAACCCTGGAATATTTTTCCAAGATAATAAATTAAGTATTCCGATCCCTGTCCCCAGTTCATGAGAAAACAATTCAATGTAGTCCCTTCCGTAGTTTTCAGGTCAGAATTTAATTTTAACATTTTCTTTTTATGGTTGAATAGGCAATAAATCCAGGGATCTAAGATTGAAATCTGTTTCTGTCCTTCCAATAGGAAAGTGTATCTAAGGAAACTTGAAGGAAGAAGTTCTTTAACCAAAGATTGCAGGAAGAACTTAGGAGACAGGGAACTTCTGTTCTAAATGGTCATTCAGAGAGGCCAATAATTTTTTCCACTGTCAAAAGATCAGGAGACAGTATCCTCTTTGTGATCACCACATTCTACAGTAAGATTCGGCAGCAATCACCATTTTTGAAGAATCGGTTGGTCTGAGGTAGGAATGATTCGTATCTTTACATTGCAGGAGGGGTCTCCTAGAGACCTGGTGAAATGAAGAGGCATGCAGGGTACATAGACAAGCAACAGCGTAACATTTCCACAATATTTCCTGAAATGTTGCTTCACAGGGGGAAGTGAATGACCTCCACAATGATGGAGGGGGAGGAAATATTGTTCATTGTGAGAAGCTCTCAAAAGGCTTCTTCTAAGGTTGATAGTTTTAGCAGGGAAAGATTAAAGACCTGCGTAATGGATTCATTCCACAAGTCATATGCCCAGAGAATATCCTTTGGAGCGACAGAATTGTAGAGTTGGAAGGGAGGGAAGGATCATCTAGTCCAGGCTTCCTCAACCTCGGCCCTCCAGATGTTTTGAGACTACAATTCCCATCATCCTTGACCACTGGTCCTGCTAGCTAGGGATCATGGGAGTTGTAGGCCAAAAACATCTGTTTAACAAAAACATCTGTTTAACAAATGAAAAATAGGAAGACTCCTCTTGCCCTCCACCCTCATTCCTGCAAATTTCAGCCAAACTTTCCTTTCCTTTAACCTGCCGGATTTTTTCTCATTCTCTGTCCCCCACTTTCTTGTTGTCTCCATTCAGAGGCAATCCTTCAGGGAGCACAATGGAGGTCGGGGTAAAGGATGAAGGCAGGAATTTGTATCCAAGTGGTACAGCCAGTGGCGGACCTACATTTTCGCAACCAGCAACGAGACCTGGGTAACCACACTGCTTCAGCGAAGTTGTTCCACGACAGATCACCACACCTTTACAACATCTGTGCTACTGTTGGTATTGTTGAAATCGACAATAACAAAAAAATATCAAATTGACTCATGCAAATCAAATTGGGTCTCTTAGACCCAACATTTTAAAGCAATGTGAACTAAAGTTGCTGTTGGGGCCCCTCCAGGATTATGGACCCTGAAGCTTAAGCTTCATAGGTTTCATGGTAGATCTGCCCCGGAGTATAGCAAGAATCATGATGGGCACCTTTTGAACTCCACTTCTGACTGCAAAATGTATTGGGCTGACACTTTCTCCAGTAAAATAAAAAGTAAAAAATCAGTGATCAAGGATCAAGGAGAGGCAAAGAGAGCTAGCCAAAAGAAAAGCATCTAATTATCACTTAGTACTGAGGCCTATATATATATTTATATTGAGGGACGCGGGTGGCGCTGTGGGTTAAACCACAGAGCCTAGGACTTGCCGATCAGAAGGTCCGCGGTTTGAATCCCCGCGATGGGGTGAGCTACTGTTGCTCGGTCCCAGCTCCTGCCCACCTAGCAGTTTGAAAGCACGAAGTGCAAGTAGATAAATAGGTACCGCTCCAGTGGGAAGGTAAACGGTGTTTCCGTGCGTTGCTCTGGTTCGCCAGAAGCGGCTTAGTCATGCTGGCCACATGACCCGGAAGCTGTACGCCGGCTCCCTTGGCCAGTAAAGCGAGATGAGCGCCGCAACCCCAGAGTCGGTCACGACTGGACCTAATGGTCAGGGGTCCCTTTACCTTTACCTTTTATTGAGGCCTTGGAGATAAAATGTAGTTGGCAGTGAGCAGGAAATAGCCATTGCACTTGAAAACACATTTTATTGCAGTACTTTGCTTGCCTCAGTGAAAAAATATAATTACATAAGTAACAATAACAGCCTTTGACATCACCATATGGTAAGATAAGGAAGAATAAGATATTTATATGAAACTTCCACAGACATTACAATGTCTAGGTCTCTGGGCTTCCACCTTTGACTCCAATTCTATGCTTGTTAACCCTGCAGTAAAAACCCTCAGTAAAAACATGATGACTTACTTCTGAGTAAATATGCATGGGATTTCACGGCCAGTTAGCATATGTGTGTTAATTTTGCAAATGGAAAAGGGACATGTTGATTCCTTGTTAAGATATAACAAGAATTCCAAAACCTCTATTGTACTAAATGTCAGACACTATTTTTTTTGATTCAGCAATAGAGTTATGACAATAAAAATACAGGATGCAGGTAAGGTCCTGGTAACAGTGGCGGCACAAGAACAAAATTTCTGGGGGAAACAGAAGAGGCAAAGTGTATTTCCAGGTGGGTGAGAGAGAAAAATAACAGCAAATATTAAGGACAAGAGTTCAGAAATGGGGGGTGAGTGAGGGACAAGCTCCTTGTTTGAGGGGGTGCTTGCCCTCCCTGACCCTCCCTCTGGTGCCAGCTATGGGTGATAAAGTTCTACTGATCACATGTTTTGGTGTTACATTGTTCATTGTGTCTAACACTATATTGTTCTTAATAAACATCAGATAATTCAGTAATAGAGTTTTTAAGCCTCTGAGAGGTGTCAGCAGACCAAACAAATATTGAACTAAGAAAAAAAAAAGCCAACCCTGGAATATTTTTCCAAGATAATAAATTAAGTATTCCGATCCCTGTCCCCAGTTCATGAGAAAACAATTCAATGTAGTCCCTTCCGTAGTTTTCAGGTCAGAATTTAATTTTAACATTTTCTTTTTATGGTTGAATAGGCAATAAATCCAGGGATCAAGATTGAAATCTGTTTCTGTCCTTCCAATAGGAAAGTGTATCTAAGGAAACTTGAAGGAAGAAGTTCTTTAACCAAAGATTGCAGGAAGAACTTAGGAGACAGGGAACTTCTGTTCTAGATGGTCATTCAGAGAGGCCAATAATTTTTTCCACTGTCAAAAGATCAGGAGACAGTATCCTCTTTGTGAACAGCACATTCTACAGTAAGATTCGGCAGCAATCACCATTTTTGAAGAATCGCTTGGTCTGAGGTAGGAACGATTTGTATCTTTACATTGCAGGAGGGGCCTCCTAGAGACCTGGTGAAATGAGAATTCCTGTTTCCCTTGCCCAGAAAGAGGCATGCAGGGTACATAGACAAGCAACAGCGTAACGTTTCCACAATATTTCCTGAAATGTTGCTTCACAGGGGGAAGTGAATGACCTCCACAATGATGGAGGGGGAGGAAATATTGTTCATTGTGAGAAGCTCTCAAAAGGCTTCTTCTAATGTTGATAGTTTTAGCAGGGAAAGATTAAAGACCTGCGTAATGGATTCATTCCACAAGTCATATGCCCATAGAATATCCTTTGGAGCGACAGAATTGTAGAGTTGGAAGGGAGCCCAAGGATCATCTAGTCCAGGCTTCCTCAACCTCGGCCCTCCAGACGTTTTGAGACTACAATTCCCATCATCCCTGACCACTGGTCCTGCTAGCTAGGGATCATGGGAGTTGTAGGCCAAAAACATCTGGAGGGCCGAGGCTGAGGAAGCCTGATCTAGTCCAACCCCTGCCATGCAGGAATATGCAGCTGTCCCATATGGGGATCGAACCTGCAACCTTGGCGTTATCAGCACCACATGCTAACCAACTGAGCTACCCATATGTGTAACTAGTCAAATGCTTCATATTTTGTATGCATACAAAATGGGTCAGTGATACAAAGATTCTATACCTATAATGTGTGAAGTGATCCTGTGGTTGCAACCCTGAACATGCTTACTTGAAAATAGGTTCAACTCAAATAAAAAACATTTACTTCAAGTCAGTCTTATCTGATATAGATTTTGGGGGAGGGGCGCACAGGGGTGGTGTCACTCTGTATGTCAAAAATGGCATGTAGCAGTCTTTCCTAGCCTACTCTCATCAGCCCAAGCAAGCATGGCCAATTCTCAGGGAAGTAGTCCAAAATATATGGGGGGCATCATCAGTTTGTGGAAAGTTGGCACAGCCTCAAACACAGACACCTCTGCAGAATCACTGTGGGTGTCAATACCAGACTCCCAAAATAATTCGGTACAGAGGACATACCAGTTTCCCCCTGATCAAAATATGGTAGTTTTGAGAATGCTCAAAGAAGACTTTCTACATCATTTTATTTGCTAGAAAACCTTTGCACATTTCTCCCAGAATTCACTGCAGAGGATTCCTCGGACTGTTCCAGAGTGCAGCCTTGCTTCATGCGGAGTGTTTGGTCAGGCTTCTTGTTGCCTCACATGAATGCATCACAGAATACACCAAACATTCATACATAGCTTTGCATGACAGGAGACTGACAGTGGAAAAGCTGCCATTACAAATTTTCTTGCAGAAGAACTTATGCTGAGTTTCCAAGAAACCCTAAGGTTGTCCACTAAGCACACCCTGAGACTGTTGGCTGAAGTCTACCCTAATACTGTTTATATGCTAACAATGAACACATACAATTTCATTGCTAGTTGGGGTTTTTTTTTAAATGAAAAGCATACCAAACACTAGCATGTTAAAAAACATACATTTGTTTTTGAAATGTTGTATTTGTTGTGTTGTGTATATATTTATTATTCTAAAATGAATACCTGGGTATAAGTATCTCTGTGTTTGATTATGCAGACAGGTGCCGGAGATAACATTTTGTAATGTGCAAGTCTGGGTAAATTCCCCATAGCTACCTACTTTACTCTTCTATTAATATCACTGCAGCTTGCTGTGATGCAATCAACTCCCACCCTTTTCCGAGAACAGTGCAGGCAGCCTCTCTGATAAGTCAGAGGCAGCAGTTAGCTGCTCTTTATAAAAGTCCCTGAAACTTTGCACACTTCCTCACTGGGCTAGCAGCTCCTCAGAAAAGATGAAGCTCGTTTACAGGATTTTGCTCCAGACAGCTCTGCTGCTATTTACAAATGGCCCTGCAGCGACAGATGATAGCACAGACAGCGCCAGAGAAGAAGAACTGATTGGTGCTTGTCCAATAAAGCTCAAAAGCAGCGGGGAATGTGATGGAGAGGAATGCCCGTATCGGATAACCTTGCCTCCAATGACCATCCAGCTGCCCAAGCAGTTTCGGCTGATTGAGAGAACGCTCAAAGAAGTGCAGAACCTGAAGGAAGTTGTAAACAAGATGAAGAAGTCCTGTGAAGACTGCAAGCTGCAGGCAGATGAGAATCTAGAAAAAGACAGCAATGAATTCCTGCCACCTGGCACAGACGCGCCAGTCGACAACAGCAAAATACAAGATAACAGAGTAAAAGAATTGCAGAACAAGGTTTCCAGGCTGTCAGCCAGCCTGAAGAATGCAAAGAACCAAATCCATTCTTTGCAGAATCAGCTGGAGCACATGAACCTCATAAACATGAACAACGTGGAAAGCTATGTGGACAGCAAAGTAGCCAATTTGACATTTGCTGTGAACAATCTCGATAATAAATGCTCTTCAAACTGCCCAGCCACGCAACCACAACCAGGTAGGTCAGCTTTTACTATTTTACTAAAAGTATCAGAACAGCATTTCCTTACATACATCTATTAACTTTTTGCCACCTACCAAAAAAGTAAAATACTAGGCGTTACTTGATTCATATTACTTTACAATTAGGGCATATCTGGATATTAGGGGGAAAATAATAGATAAAAGTAGGATTCAATGTGTTAGGATTCAAAAGTAGGATTCAATAATGTTGTATTGTGTTTTTAATATTTGGTTGGGAGCTGCCCAGAGTGGCTGGGGAAACCCAGCCAAATGGGTGGGGTATAAATAAATTATTATTATTATTATTATTATTATTATTATTATTATTATTATTATTTAGTGAAACACAATAAAATACAGTGGTACCTCGGGTTACATATGCTTCAGGTTACATATGCTTCAGGTTACAGACTCCGCTAACCCAGAAATAGTGCTTCAGGTTAAGAACAGTTTCATGTTAAGAACGGACCTCTGGAACAAATTAAGTACTTAACCCGAGGTACCACTGTATAACCATCTCGTTGGGCCAAGAAGACTTTTAGCTTAGCTGTGAGGGAAGTAATTGAAACGGATGAGAATCTAGCACCTCAGAACTTCACAATGGGTTTTTCTTTTCCTGCTAAAAGGATTTTGAACACCCCCCCACACACACTTTATTTTTGTCAGCGTTTGACACAGCAGTTAGTTACAGGCAAACTCTTACGTTCCTTTACTGAGCACAAGAATAAAGCTTATGAGAAGAAGAGTGTGCCTCTCAACTTTCCACGGATGTAGCAGGTGGGGGATGCACATCAGAAACCACACTGCAATGTGCATCGGCATTTCAGTGGGTTGGCTGGCTGCATCCTTTGAGGTGCAGGGGGATGTGTGTCCCTATTTGTAGCTACCAGTTGTTATGCACAACTATTTTGCCAGTGGACAGACCTGGATTCAGGCCAGAATCTTTAAGGATTTGGCCCTGTTAAAGTACAGAAAAATCAGGCTGTTAAAGGGCATTTTCCAATGTTACACGTGGGTAGCTGTCCAAACTCAGAGAAGCTTGCACTGGTGAAATAAGGACGCCCTTTTACTTTTATCACTTCTGTTCAGGTAGAAAGAATGAAAGAAATTGATTTCTCATACAGGACCAACGAAGTAATGGTTATATTGAGATTTTTTAAAATGAATTCCATTTATCCGGGAGTGTGGACATCTGGACAATGTTTTGTCTGCATTTTGCTACTGCTGTGTGCTCAGTTTTCTTCATACCACTTCCTATTGGAAGCAACAATTGTTTTATATTGGTGTGACTTAAAGCTTACAGTTACATAAATTTTAAAAACAAAAACGAAGAAACTCAAAAATCTTCCTTTGAATATTATTTTGAATTACACTTCAAAATGTTAATAAATAACTTGCCATATTACATACATTTGGGAACACAGAGGAAGGTGTAGTCTTACAGATGGATGACACGAATGATTATGTTTTACAGCTGCACATGTGTAAATCTGAGCAACACTGATATATCCCAAATGAACAGCATGTGATATACTTAGAGTGGAATCTTGGCAATGTTACATGAAATAAACAATGTTACATGAAATATCATTTTGACTATTACTTTTCCCAACCCATCTATTTTTAGTGGTTGCACTTAAAAGAACATTATCCTGTTACAATAACAAGAAATAATTTTGTAATTCATAGTTCTTGCTAGAAAACAGTGCTTGGAATCAGTTCTTTAAAAAAAAAAAGTTCTCTGAAGTCATTCAGCATTCTCTGAACTGCACTTAAAAGTACTTCCCATAATTGCTGAGTGAACTGAATGCGAATTAAGTTCATTGTGAAGTAGAATTTCGAATGATGCCTACTTCACCTTCAAGTTCATTCTGGTACGTGACTCCTTTGGGCCTTGAAGCTTAATGGTTATATTTTGGGAGGAAATAAATCAAAACTATTCACATTCCACAGTGTGTGTTTTGATGTTTCCTTAGCCTTCTTAAGCATATTTATCTCTCAGCACAACGGTCTGTAACATTCTGAATGTTGAAAAAAAGAATGCTGAAGCTCATTTGGATAAATGTGAGCAGTGAGTGGAACATATATAATCTCTCTTCCTGAATGTTGTTGTTTAGTCGTGTCCGATTCTTCGTGACCCCATGGACCAGAGCACGCCAGGCACTTCTGTCTTCCACTGCCTCCCACAGTTTGGTCAAACTCATGCTGGTAGCTTCGAGAACACTGTCCAACCATCTCATCCTCTGTCGTCCCCTTCTCCTTGTGCCCTCCATCTTTCCCAACATCAGGGTCTTTTCCAGGGAGTCTTCTCATGAGGTGGCCAAAGTATTGGAGCCTCAGCTTCACGATCTGTCCTTCCAGTGAGCACTCAGGGCTGATTTCCTTCAGAATGGAGAGGTTTGATCTTCTTGCAGTCCATGGGACTCTCAAGAGTCTCCTCCAGCACCATAATTCAAAAGCATCAATTCTTCGGCGATCAGCCTTCTTTATGGTCCAGCTTTCACTTCCATACATCACTACTGGGAAACTCTTCCTGAATAGGCTATTTTAAATCTCTATCCCTGAATAGGCTTGCAGCAGTAAGGGGAAGCAGCCTGCCTGATCTCTGCCTCTTGGCTCCCCACCCCTCCAGCCTCCACTTCTCCCTCTGATTCTGGACTGCTCTCTGCCACCACCTCTTTCCGCTCACTAAACCTTGTTATCCCTACAGCTTTTGACACCTCCTCCTCCCAGTCCTTTCCCTCTTCTCCCTATGACCACTCGTCACCATCCCATCACTACTCCCCAGGCTCTGAGCCTTCTTCCCTTGGGGGTTCCCCAGCTGGTGCCTTCCACCACTCCTCTGCATCCAGCCAGTCCGTGACAACGGACAACGTGTCGTAGTCTGGGATTGCTTGAGCAGGACCAAAAGCAATATGGATTGCCAGAGAAGCAACAATAAATAATGATGGATTGTATCCAACAAGTCATCCCATTAGTGCAAGGACTTCCTCTCCCAGTCCTGTTTCTGCAGAACCCCGTTAACAGGTTGGGTGGGAGGTGTGGGGAACAGACAGAGAGAAGAGAGGGAGAGGAAGTATTGTGGTATAGGCAAAAGTCCTTGCACTAATGGGACAACTGTGTTAGATACAACACAGTGTTCCCCAGTGGGTGATCCATACGCACTACTGAATCTGTTATGACTTCTCCTAGCATCCACATTAGGTGGAGCTGGATCATGAGTGTATGTGAAAGTACATAAAAATTCACTGCATTCTAAAACAGTTGTACCTTGGTTGTCAAACGCCTTGGTACTCATATGTTTTGGCTCCCAAATAATCGAAACCCAGAAGTGAGTGTTCTGATTTTCTAACTTTTTTTGGAAGCCGAACGTCTGATGTGGCTTCCACTATTGTTTCTGACGTGCCTGTGCAATCGGAAGCCAATCGGAAACCGCGCCTTGGTTTCCAAATGTTCCGGAAGTCAAATGGACTTCCGGAACGCATTCTGTTCGAAAACCAAGGTATGACTGTATTCAGCATAATTAAAACAATTTCTAGACTAATTGTCTCTGAAAAGTAATCAAACAGCATATGTATTGCTGGCTGCACTTCTCTAAAGCAACAACAGTATAAATGAATCAGAGTAAAGGGTAAAGGTAAAGGGACCCTTGACCATTAGGTCCAGTCGTGGCCAACTCTGGGGTTGCCGCGCTCATCTCGCTTTATTGGCCAAGGGAGCCAGTGTATAGCTTCCGGGTCATGTGGCCAGCATGACTAAGCCGCTTCTGGCAAACCAGAGCAATGCACGGATATGCCGTTTACCTTCCCGCCGTAGCGGTACCTATTTATCTACTTGCACTTTGATGTGCTTTCTGCAGAGTATGTTGCATCTATTAGATGTATTAGAATGATAGTTTACACATATTCATATGGGGATGGGTACAATGAGCAGACCTACTGGGAGCATCTATGCACCTCTGAAAGTAAACTTGAGTCCTCTTCCTTTATGAAAGACTGCATCACTGCCCAAAAATCAATACTGATGCCTAATTATGAAAACTTCAAACTCTCTCAATAGCTTCACTCTGCTGCCCTCCAACAAATTTGGGTGACAAATATTTCCCCTCCCAAAATAATTTATAATAAGAATCAACATAACTCAGAAAACTTATTTCCGCATTCCAAATGATATTAATTGAATGCTGCTACGTCAATAATTTAATGGAAAAAAATGTAAGAGCATTTCATTTGTAAAGTTTGTTAGGCTTCTATTATAACTGGCTTGGGAAATAAAATGGGCCATAATCTTCAGGAAACACCTGGAAGAAATACTTTATATCATAAAGTGTTGCATTCCTGCTTAGTATACTATCCAAAGTCATTTCCACTCTAAAATCCAGAGGTTACATAATAACACGTTTACAGGAAACCACCGTCATGCTCTTAAACGACACCTTTCTGAGTGTCAGTGTCAATTGTACACGATAGCCTGCAAATAGCTAGGAAAAAACAACAGGTGACACCAGGACTTTAGGCCAATCTTGTAAGAAATAAAACTATCCTGCTCTCCATAAGTGGTTAATGCAAAAGTTAACAAATGTCAAGTGGGGACTTGGCATTTGACCCTAGGTCAAATTGTCAACTGTCTCAAGATAATTGTTATGCAAAAATTATGTGGATAGTTCTATTGCACACTGAGGAGTGCAACATAAAACATTCGGTGAAGAAAAAATGAGAGTTCTCACACAAAGCAATTAAATAATATAAAAGCTATGCCTCTGATGGTCCTCTAAGTTAGTTCATTAAATAGAACCAGTAATGGAGGTTTCTTTGTCTAGAGGCCCCCTATTGCTTCCCCCTCCCCTTTGACCTGAACAGGCTTCTGGCCCCACAAGGATCAGTTGTGTATATGATATGAAATGATAGCTCATGTGGGGAACAAGCAAACAAAAATCCAAGCAAGTTGTGGGCAACAGCAGAAGACACAACATACCCGTGTCGAGAAATTACTATTCCCAGTCTTCCCCGTGCCCAAATAAGGAGAGGCTGAGGCAGCAATTTACCTCAGTAGAAAGTCTTCTATAAGAAATAGAATTGGAATTGCAAAAGTTATCAAGTGTCATCAAATCCAGCTCTAACCACATATTAAATTTAAATTAGTGCCAGCAGATGCTTCCCCTGTTTTCTTCTAGGCTCATTTCCTACATTACTGATGATGATATTATTATTATTATTATTATTATTATTATTGCAATGACTTGCAGAAGCACAGAAAAAAGCTGTTCTCTGATATCATTGAGCTATGTGCATCATTTATTCTACATCCATAAAGGTAAAGGTAAAGGTACCCCTGCCCGTACGGGCCAGTCGTGTCCGACTCTGGGGTTGTGCGCTCATCTCACTTAAGAGGCCGGGAGCCAGCGCTGTCTGCAGACCTTTCCGGGTCACGTGGCCAGCGTGACGAAGCTGCTCTGGCCAGCCAGCACCAGCGCAGCACACGGAAACGCCGTTTACCTTCCCGCTATAACGCGGTACCTATTTATCTACTTGCACTTGGGGGTGCTTTCGAACTGCTTGGTGGGCAGGAGCTGGGACCGAAAGACGGGAGCTCACCCCACCACGGGGATTCGAACTGCCAACCATATGATTGGCAAGTCCTAGGCACTGAGGTTTTACCCACAGCGCCACCCGCATCCCTCACATTCTACATCCATACACACTGCAAAAATGGAAAGGTGACTAAAAGTGTATATTCCATTATGGATTCAGATTGCTTTCTATTATGCTATACAAGTTTAAAATGGGTTGTAAATAACGCGGCTAACTTCCCTCAACCCCCTTTCTCTGTCCAGTTATACAGATTCTGCAAGGAGACTGTTCCAATTATTACGCAGCAGGCAAACTGCGTAATGGACTCTACAGAATTACTCCTGATCCAAAGCATGACAGCTTTGATGTTTACTGTGAGATGGAATCTATGGGAGGCGGCTGGACAGTGTTCCAAATGCGTCAGGATGGCAGCACCAGCTTCAACAGAACATGGAAAGAATACAAGCATGGCTTTGGAAACCGGAGTAGAGAATTCTGGCTAGGGAATGACAAAATTCACCTTCTGACCAAAAGCAAGGAGATGCAGCTCAGGATCGAACTTGAGGATTTCAACGGAGTCAAAGAATATGCAAAATACGAACAATTTTATGTGACCAATGAATTTCTCAAATACCGCTTAAGTATTGGCAGCTACAGTGGTACAGCGGGGAACGCCCTGCAATTCTCCAAACATTACAACCATGACCAAAGGTTCTTCACTACCCCAGATAGAGACAACGACAGGTATCCATCAGGAAACTGTGGAGCGTACTATAGCTCTGGGTGGTGGTTTGACGCATGCTTGGCGGCTAATCTCAATGGCATATATTATCACAAAAAATACAAAGGTGTTCGCAATGGGATTTTCTGGGGCACCTGGCCTACAGCTTCGGATAATAGTCTAAATGGTTACAGACAACCTTTCAAAAAGGTCAGAATGATGATGAGACCCAAAGTCTTTGTGCCATGAATTAGTCACTTCTCAATATTGACACTTTTCTCCAGTATCTGAGTGCAATTTTAAAAACAACTGCTATGTCTCATGTTTAAATATTTTTTCCTTGAGAAAACATCTCTTCCAAAGGCACCCTAATGTATATCTGCTGATAAATTCTAAATGTACAGGGCACAATTCAATTTTTTGGTAGCAAATAATGTGTCAGCCTCATCCATTAACTTATGTTAGGTCAGAAGCTGGGTGTCAGCTTATTTTGCCAAATTGACTTCAAAGGCATTCCACTATTGCAGTATCAAAAAAACAATGCCTCGGCCACCCACAGGCCAAAACCAGATTTGTAGAGTTGGAGAGCAACAGTTTCAGACCCTTAATGTACTGCTTCCTCATCATATTCCATAAATATCTCTGCAGAACCACCAACCTGCTGCAAAACTAGTGAGCCCAAACTGGCTTAAACTCAAGTATTCCAAGACAACTATATTTTTTCAATGTAAATAATAGATTCAATATGTTATAGTTTAATAATTCATTGCCACTGTCAACTAGCTTTTTTTTTTTACTACGTGACTGTACCAGAAACAAAAACAATGTATCATAATCTAAAGGCTAATAAATGCTGTTAAGGAAGCATTTCTAATGATCTTGCTATTTTTATATATGACCAAACACTGCAATACTAAATCTCAAAAAATATTAATGAACACAATGTGGTGGCTTATTTATGTGCAACTAATTTTGTCTGGATTCAACCAATATTTTCAGACCTCATTAGAAAGTGTTGTCTGTACTCAAGAGACGAATAACTGAAAAATTATATATAAAGGCTTCAAGATTACAGGGGGAACTCTGGGCCTTATAGTACAGTCTTATGATCCACTTTTGCCAGCAGCCCCTACATCAGGGTTACAGCTGGTGTGACAGTCGCAATCCTACGTACTCCTATCAGCATAAGAATAGATATCGAAATAAGAGATGATATAGCAATGCCAAAAGACACATCTGCAACATCCCTGGCAACTATGCTACTACTAATCTAATAAGATTTAACACTGCTGACATCTGCACATTAGTAGGGCATGGAAGGCATTTATGATGGAATTTCATGGGAGAAGGTAACATGTGCCATTTTTCTCAAACAGATTTCTGGTATATTGTTGGAAATATTATTTTTAAAGAGCTACTTTAGGCAATTATGATCTAAGTGATATTGCTTCTTCAGTAGGCATTTCCAAAGATGGCTAATATAGGTGTATATATCTGTATATGCAACAGAAGGAACTTATAGGAGAGGCATCCTTACAATGCCTCATATTTGTGAACAGTAAAGAGAGAAATACATTTAGAAATACATTCATTGTGTATTGTTGCTAATGACCAAAGTATGTGGATTTACACTATGTGTGTGTGTGTTGTTAAAGGGACTTTGCTAGATGGAATTATGCCCAATTGTGCCATGCAATTTGGCTATTTTTCTTCATTGTAAATGTCTCTTAACTGGTGGGGGAAACCAAATCTAATACTGAGAGATTCTATCACCTTCGTTACAAAATGTTACGTATCATCATTAGAGGTGAGTTTTCTAGATGAAAAGATCCTTAAGGATTGGATCCAGTGTGTCCCATCTGAAAATGGAAGGGTTCCTTCTGTTCACTGTTCAGTTTTCATCTAATCCCCCTTCCAGGCTCCCATTTCACCTCTCATACTTTTCCGGGGTTTCTTCAGCTATCTGGAGCAGCTTTACGGAAGGCTGCAGGGGAAAACAGACTCCTGGGGAACATCCTGTGAGTGAAGTTCAATCACAGGATTCAACCCAAAATGTAGAAATGAATGTAATCACTTGTTATGATGTGCAGTAAAAGATTTCCTCCAAACCATGTTGAAGTCAATAGAAGATAAGTATCTACTGTAATTTTGATTGGTTTTGGTTACTGCATTTACATACTGTACAGTGCTTAAAGATCTGCACAACTGACTACTAGTTTGCTTCTGGGCACAATTCTAATTGCTGGGTTTTTTTGCCACTCAACTGTAGGTCTGGGATGAGGTGTATGAAACCCCCCATGAACTTGCCTATGTGCAGCGATTCTTGGCTTAGGCCCTGCTCCAAATACCTCTCCCCTTCTTCGGAGACGTGGTGGGTGGCTTCTGGGGACAGTTCCTTTTCTGTGGTGGCACCCAGACTTAGAACTCCCTTCCCAAGCACAGTTCCAAAGCTTATATCACTATCTTTTAGGCAACAATAAAACCGTTGTAATTTGCCTGAATGTCTGGCAGCACCTTATTTGCAATGCTTTTTATCCATAATTTATTTGCTCATTTATTACTTTCATTTCATTGTTAAGTATTAAGGATGGGAGACCTTTTCTTTTTAGTCTGAGGGTCACAAACCCCTCATGGAGGACCTTCCAAGGATGACATGTCAGGGGTGAGGGCAGCAGGTGCAAAAGTGCATTGAGCTATAGAAGCAACGTTTTTAACTTGGCACACAACAGTTACAGCTTCCTGCGTACAACCATATACACACCTCTCGATCTAGGCATTATTACCATTCACAGACCTATCCTAGCCAAGTAGGGCTGTTCAACAGTAGGCAGAGTAATTCACAACTAAAAGTGTAGTTAGATGAATCAAAATAATACAAACATAGTTGCTAAGCTAGTTTTCTGTATATTAAATTGTGTTGTTTTCACTTTAGATCTTTGTGTAGATGTGCCCAATGATTTAAAACTTGTTTAGCTACCACAGGTTCATTCAAACTATCTAGGTGCTATAACTTTGTGAGAGTCCACACAATTTCTTGCCCATCACAGAATTAAAACTCTCAGTGTTCCCTAGATTGGACCACAGATACGCATTTTGTCCAAGACCACACACTTAAGTCCAAAATTAATCCTTGCTGTGAAGCTACCAGCTTTTTATTTATTTGAAATCCTTCCAATAAATAATGAAATTTTGAACACCAATTTTTGAAACAATTACCAATACTGTTCTTATTCACTAAATGCTTTTATACAAATGAAACTGTCATATATCATTTCCACAAAGGTTGGTTAAGTTGTATCTTTTCTTTTCCCTCCTTTTGAACCAAAAGCTGTTGGTTTGCAGAACTTTTGTAAATTAAAAATGGTTACATCAGATCTTCCTGCAAATTCCCAATGGGTACACTCAGGACAAAATACACACTTGCCAGTTCAAAGTGCTCTTCCAAGCACACCCCGATCTCTTGGCATAAGTTGAACACACTCAAGGAAACTGCTACAAAGCAAAAGCAGGAACCCTGGTGGCCCAGTGAGTGACCTGCAGGGCTCCTGCCTGACAGCTGTTCACAACAGAGAAGTTTGGGGGGAGGTCGATTGCTCAGTGGAGAAAAGTCTGCGTTCTGCAAGAAGAAAGTGCCAAGTCCAGTCCCTAGCATCTCCATTTAAAAGACTCTCTGGTACCAAGGAAGTGAGGCCACTCTGGCTTGGACAGAGCAGAGTAGACCATCAGCTGTCAGTCAGGAATAGATAGCCCTGCCTCTATCTCCAGTTTAAATGCTTCAAAAGGACTGTAATGAAAATGGGAGGAGGTGGGACTCAACAGCAGCCTTTAGGAAATCTAAAGAGAGCTTTCTCCACACTATGAAAAGCCATGCCTTTGTAAGATTCCTGAGCACATGGAGAGAATCCTCTCTGGGTACAGTTGAGCAAGGAGGCCGCGGATAGGGGAAAGGGTCTGTCACATTTCATGTGCATTAATTATCCACACTTTTCTACTTCTAGAAAAGGGCTTGGATAAGGCAGTTTAATTTTGGACATTTATTCAAAGCCTTATTAGTTTTGGATAGGCAATACTGTATTAACATATGTATTCTGGCAGAGAGAGTTTTGTTCAACAGGGACACTATGATCAAAGAAGCTGGGGACTCTTACAAATTCTTAAGAATTATTCTTAAGATGCAAAGCATTTCCTTCTATTAGAAGTGGGCTGCTTCTTCTGTGGAAAAGAGCAGCTTCATGCATCTGCTACACTGCAAAGCAAGTTAAAATGTGATAACCCTATTTGCAATAAAGCCACACCTAAAACAATATGTTTTGGATTAATGGCTTTAAATCCTTTTTAAAATGAAGGCATTTAATAAGTATTATAGTCATGAAACCCATGTCTAACTCTATAAAGGCAAGCAGTAAATAGTAAATTTAAAATTTAGAAAAACCAAATATTGAAAAACAGCTCGTCATTTCAAAATGAGAAATTATAGGTCATAGATAAGAACAAACAGAACAGGTTTCATCAAAGTGAGTTCTTGTAACCCTAAAAGAGTATAAGAAGTTCATCAACAAGGAATACATTACTGTATTTGCACATTACTGAAGCTGTTGGTTGTTCCTACTACATTAGAGACCTACCTGGAAGTCTATGGATGAAATAGATTTTAAAAACCCAGCACTGGGTGCAAAGCAAGGGATCTAAGCAGACACCAAAGGTCAGAGGGTCGGGGGCAAGAACAGCAGGCCTGTATCTCCAGAGTGTTATTAGTAAAAGGAAATTTTAGAATCTTGACAACAGAGAACTCCACATAAGCACATTCAGTACAGTATGCTATCCAGAATAAGGAAAGTATTCCACTGGCATTAAAGATGTTTTGATTTAATCCAGCAGTTTTAAATGCCTGCCATTTTTTTAAAAAAAAATCCCAGCAGATTAATTAAGCACTTCCCTCTGACCTTGAAACCCTCATTTCTTATTTCCTCTATTTGACCCCTGATTTAAGAAAGGTAGGAAAATAAGGATCGTTATTTTAACACCTGCAATTAGTCCAATTGTATTCTGAAATGCATACAAAAGGCGAAAACATTTATATGCTTCTTACTGCCATAGTTAAATGCTGAACATAGTTTAACACTGAGGATTTGTCATTTAGAAAGTTAATAAAACTTCGTTACAACAAAGGGCTCATCCACACCTACCCTTTGCCCTGCACTTTCAAGACACAACTCCATACTTTAAAGCGCTGTGTCTAAGCAAACCCCCCCCCCCTTTTTGCCACGGTGCTTTCCCTGTGGAAATCGGCACTTTAACACCGAATCAGAACAAAAGGCAAGAAAGGGTTTTCTGTGGATTGCTATTTGCTCTGATTCAGCGGCAAAAGCAGAGAGGGGCGGGAATGCTAGGACACAGCACTTTAAAGTGCGGACCTGTACCTAGAAGCATGGCACAAAAGGAAGTCTGGGCAAGCCCTCTGTGTCACATTTTGAACAGAACATGTACTCACATTGACATAAATAAGGTGTCAGCTAAGATGGCAAGCATGTGAGCAGCAAGGTCTTCAAATGGTGTCAGGTAATACGCATGTGGATTATGCTCTATAAGGCATATTTTCTCCATAGTTGAAAATGCTACATTTATATTCATGCCTGGATTATAGCTGAATAAATAATCTACTCAAGACATATACACTTGAGAAGAAGCATCTTTAACACAAAGAAACTTGCTTTTGCTAAAGTCTACTTTAAGTGCATTAGAATCAGTGTACAGTGGTACCTCGGGTTAAGTACTTAATTCGTTCCGGAGGTCCGTTCTTAACCTGAAACTGTTCTTAACCTGAAGCACCACTTTAGCTAATGGGGCCTGCTGCTGCTGCTGCCGCACCGCTGGAGCACGATTTCTGTTCTCATCCTGAAGCAAAGTTCTTAACCCGAGGTACTATTTCTGGGTTAGCGGAGTCTATAATCTGAAGCGTATGTAACCTGAAGCATATGTAATCCGAGGTACCACTGTATCTTACCAGGGGCGGAGGAAGGGGGGTGCGGTGGAGGTGGACCACCTCATGTGTCACCACTGAGGGGGGTGGCAAAATGTCGGGTGGCACTCACCACAGGGCCTGCAGTGCGCCTGAGCCACGTGCCTCTCCTGTGAGGGACGCGGTAGTTTGGGTGCCCACAGGCTCTGCGCTGCCCAAATGGTCTGCCCGCCACCTCCTCCTCAGCTGCAGGGCGGCTGAGTGGGAGAAGGCAGGCAGACCCCTCAGAGAGCGTCTTGCCACGGCTGGCCTCACCCCCGTGGGCAGCTGGCCCCGCCCCTGGGCGCAGGGCATGCGCGCCGCCCCAGGCGCCCAATCAGCTTGCTCCGCCGCTGATCTTACCATGCACCAAAATGAATTTTCTGCCCTGTTGTTGGCCTCATCAGAAGCTATCAGCATGTACTTTAACAGTTCCAGAACTTTTTGGATACGTACACCTAGGTACTGGCTGGAGGTGAAGGCAACATCTGTCTTATTTTTTATGCCAATGTAGTTATAGGGCTTTAATGTTGCTACAGAAGCTTTGCAAGGTTTAGATTTAGTAAGATTTGGAATGCGCCACAATGTTTAGATAAGTAAATGCCTGAAAGTGTTTTCAAAAGTGTTGCTGGGTGAACATTTTTATAGCTAACATTAGAAGTTTCACAAATTATGTGCACTTGATATATGGGGGGGGGGGATACCTTAAAAAAGAGGCCAGTGAGCACATGTTTATAATTGGCACAGCAGTAGCTGTGAGAAAGGCAACTGAATCTGGAATACTTAGTACAGTTCTGGTCGCCTCACCTAAAAAAGGATATTTTAGTTTTGGAAAATGCTCAGAAAAGGGCAACCAAAAATGATAAATGGGATGGAGCAGGGGCAAAATGAGGCTTTCTTTCACCCGGGTCAAAGACTCTGTTTGGCACCCATCCCACATGCATTTACCCATTGACACACACACCCGCACACACACCTCAACACATTTGTTTATAAAGGGCATCAAAAGTCCAACAAAACTTTGAATCACAGAATTGTAGAGTTGGAAGGGACCCCAGCGGTCATCTATTCCAACCCCCTGCAATGCAGATATCTCAACTACCATATGTTCCGGTGTACAAGATGACTTTTTATCCCTGGGAAATCACCCCAAAAGTCGGGGGTCGTCTTATATGCCAGGTATACGCGTTGGGAAGGAGGAGAGGGAGCCGGTGAGCAGAGGCACCCTTTCTGCCGTTGCTCCTCCTCCCTCCCCACAGAAGGGACATGGAAAGTCCTTCCAAGCGCGGCACTCGCCCGCCCGCCCAACACCTTGCCCCGGGCTGCTGCTGCTGTGACGGCAGAGGCAGCGGAGGGGTGCGCGCTCTGCCCCTGGTGGCGCTCCAACTCTGTAACTCTAAAACTCTAAAATTGAACAGCAAAAGTTGGGGGTCATCTTATACTCCCAGTCGCCCAATACGCTGGAATCTATAGTAGATCATACATGACAGGTGGCCATCCAAGCTCTGCTTACAAACCTCCAATGAAGGAGAGTCCACAACCTCAACTCAATACCTCTGGTTCCTCCTAAACAAGATTTCTAAAGAGGAAGGGAATTTGGGGAGCGGACACACACACACAAGGTCGTCCACCCCCCATAGCAACCTACAACTCATTTCCCCTAAGGCAATGCATTTGTGTATGCTCTTTTCATTAATCAATGCATTTATGTGCAGAATTTAATGTAGTATATACATTTTTGTACACATTACTTGGCTGGAGAACTGCACTGCAAAATTCAGAGAAGTAGAAAAGTTGCATGGTGGCTGTGTTTTGGCTTGCGAATTGTTTTGGAAAGTGCAGATTAGGTAAATTTGCCTTTTAATGTGAACTGAATCAAATTTCTCCCCATACTTACATTTTGCACCATATCTTAGGTCACTCTGAATGGTGCTATCTGACTTTTGGGAGAAAAAAGACTTACAAAGCCTATTACACATGGAGAAATTTGGGATTGCTTACCCATTATCTATTAACATAATCCAAGGAAAATTGAATGACCTATGAAGAGAGAGAGATTGTATCCTACATAGGAGAAATGGACTCAGAGAAGAACACTCAGGCCATCCACAAACAACTTCTTTTGAATAGTTTACTAAATCTACTTCAGATTAACAGACTAACATATTCCAGTGCTGTTCTCGTGCCAAAAAGGTTACAAGCCTGTCTGAAGGAAGAAGCAATTGCCCCTCTGATGGAATAATAGTCTACCTTCACAGATCTCAAGAAATAGTGCTCAGCTCTATTGATTAGTGATCATTATTCATTTATTTTGTATCCCGCATTCATTTATTTCAATAAGCAATTCCACCTTCCAATTGCCTTTTGGCCTACTGAAGTACAGAGAGTGTATGTGCTTTCACTATATCAATACAAATACATTGCAGCTTCATGTCACACCTTGAGACTCTCAACATAATTCTATAAAACCTGGCTACAAATTCCTCCTAAAACAGGCATAGGCAAACTCGGCCCTCCAGATGTTTTGAGACTACAACTCCCATCATCCCTGACCACTGGTCCTGTTAGCTAGGGATCCTAGAAGTTGTAGTCCCAAAACATCTGGAGGGCCGAGTTTGCTAATGCCTGTCCTAAAATCTGCATATATCACAGAATATGTACATAGTCACATGAAAAACAAACTGTGAAAGAACAGGAACACAACTACATAGTTTGCCTTAATGAGTACACTGTTGACAGCTTTACAGCAGTTAGGAAAGTGACATATTGCAAAATTGGCTTTGTCAACATTCCAGCATGTCTGTGGCATAAAAACAAAAAGCAAAACACAGAGATGGGTTGGGCTTCTGAAAAACAAGGTAATAGTCCAATACTGTCTTCCAGTTGCAATCACTTCCAAGTTACCCTTGCACAGGTGGAGTCGACCATGGACAGAACCTTTATGACAGAGGAATCCCAGCCAATCTTGCAGAATCAGAGAGAGGGCATATGCAGTAGAACCAACTGCCGTAAAACAAATGCAGCAATACTGCAACGAAGATGCAATGAGGTGAAAGATGCATGAATGACTCCACTCCATGCAGCTCCCTAAAGCTCAAGGGCCCTTCAAGAGCAAAAAGCTGGCAATCCCATTCCTCTGTGATGCTTTCAGAATTCAGGCCACCACTGAGAGTGCTCAATAAATTTATTATTGCTTCATACGTTATTCTTTTCTAATGCTACTTAGCAGCAGGTGTGCCCACAGGAATTGAGGGGGGTGCGGTGGGAAGTAATAATAACTAAGCAGACATAAATAGCATCAAAGAACAGGTCTTTTGAGATAGCTCTAAATTGTGGTGAGGTCTGGGTAACTTTGGCTTCTGCAAAGATTATAGTTTACGTCTATTCCTTCGTTGTTTGTCTTTGAGTTGTCTCCCATCACCCCTTAGTTATTGCTACAATCAACCTCCTAGCCCCTCCTTGCAGTTCCCTGCAAAAAAACCAAAAAAACCCTCCATCACACCAGGATAATTGCATGGTTGTCATACACTGCTCTAATTTTCCCTCTCTTGCAGACCTACTCCTCTGTCTTCCTAAATGTTTGTCCTCTTCCCAATACGAAACATGCTGCATGCAACACTCACATGTGTTGAAGCTTTGATCCTACAGCACCTATCAAGCCATCCTAATGGGAGACAAGTTTCCTATCATTCCTACCCACTAAGTTATGGAGTATCCTAAGTGGAATAGCAGCCTCTCCTTTCCCAACTGACCCTAGAGTTTTCCTCCACCAAGCACTTAAGAAACAGTATTTAAGTAATATTTATGAATTACTGAAAAGCATTTTTAGCCATCTGTCGGAATCTGATGGACAACAGATCTTGCCACTGCATGCCCTGATGACCTTTAGTGTCACTGACAAATCAACGTATCATTGGTTTCCATTGTCTCGTGTACTGCAACAAGTGCTTAGTGATTGTGTTAGGTTTAGCACACTGATTCATGGGCTCAACTACATAACACTCTGTGAAGAAAACGTTTGGTTTTGCACATTTCCCAACAATTGCCACAGCATCTCCCAAGGCCTTTTCACTTTTAGATAAGCAGTAGCATGGTGTGGGATAACTTAATTGCTCAATACCATGGTGAAACTTTACACTACATCTAAACAATATATCTATAAAGAACTCGCAGAATACTGCTGTAACCCTGAGGTTCACTGTCTGTAATCAGTTTAAATCTAGAGCACAACAAACAAGATTGGAATCCCAATATCTTCTCAAGGCAGTATTCCTGTAGCAGGGATGTCAGATTCCCAGCAGCATTCAAACCACATTATTTTGTTGCATGGGAAGTATTTTTTCTCCCCCAGTTTGTACCTGCACTGCTATTCAGAGAGGTGCAAGAAATATGGTTGCAGGAATGTCAAGTGTACCTACTGGACAATGTAATATCACCACTGATAAGCAATAACCACCCCTACCCCTTCAATGTCTATGTAATTTTGGATTTATTTATTTTTCTAATTTGAATCTTAACTTTTAAAATATCTGCAGTGGTTGTCTAGCACCCAAATACCCCAGAGCAGGGTTGCAGCGCTCATCTAGTGCAAAGTTTCTGTTTGTTTGTTTTTAAAGGTCAAAATGGTGCAACATTACGCTCCCCTTCCAGAATTTGCTCATGTCCTTAGTCCAATAGACAGTGGAAATGTTGAAGCATCTAATAGCTCAGCGGGAGGGAGACAGAGATACAAACAACAACATGTCTTTACCCCACTTGCAACAATGCTATTTCTCAACAATTGCATAGGGATAAGATACTGAGGCACTAGACCTTGACTGGTTCTTTTATAATCCTATCAGTAAAATACTGAGCAGTATTCAACTAATCCATGCCAGCAGCAAAAGGATTTCCACTTGCACAATCCCTTTCCTATCCCAGCCACCCTCCCCAAATCTGCTGTAGAGGGGTAGCGGAATATTCATGTATAATTATGTTGTATTCCACCCATTGTCTGGAGAAGTTATAAGAAGTCACACTGACTTCACTGGAAACAACCGTAAGTGGAGACTTCAGGAGGGTAGCTACAAAGATAAGACGCTGATTAATAAAAATCACGGTATTTAAGCAGATCTCTGTTAAGAAGAGTATTTTATTCCAACCAAGGAATGAAATCAATGAAACAGTCTGTTACACGTTGCTAAATTGACATGGAAATGTTAAGCCAAATTGAGGTCATTATGGAAATAACGACACGCTGAAATGGACCAGGACTAAGCGATCCTTATTCATTACTTCTACGTTTCTAAAGTTCCCAGCCTTTCCCTATAATGCTATATTGTTTTAGAAAAATAGGACACTTTGTGTAAGAGATGATCCGTACGTCTATTATTTTCTTGTGAGAAGTCTGAAGGAGCTGAATGGTGACTATCAAACAAACAAATCCCAAATAAAAATGTTACTACCATAAATTCTTACCATTATGGAATTATCTACTAGTACAACACAATGCTCAATTCAACAGGATTCTAGCTGAAGATGTAAACACTCCGAGAAACAGAAATGGATCATTGGTTCCAGCTTAAATGAAAACTGAATACCATTGTTTTTCATTGTACAGTTTGTGTACCACACTGGACAATTAATTGGAATGTGGCATGAACCAAATATGTACATAATTGAGACAATAGTTCTATTCACCTATCATGAAAATTGTGTTGAATGAACACACTGTGGGGAAACAGGAAAGCTGGCAACTTGCTTCCATTAACTGGAACAGGATATAAAGGTGCATACATGTAAAAAGCCAAATGAAGGCAGTTCTGATCACCCGTGATCAATATCTAGCAAAACTAAGGAAACAGCAAGAAACACCAGTTATCAGGCTTTGCAACAGTTATGCAGTGGACTAGATGCAGAGAATGCTTTGGATCTATACAGTTTGCCCAGTGTGTATGTAATGTATGGAAAGAACAAACTTGCACATATCTTCAGGAATTCTTGGCATATGAGACAACACATATCACTTCAGGAACGCCTAGCTAAGTAACGCTCTCCAGGGCTACTTTGGTCTTATGGCACACTAAAGTAAAGGGGATGCAAGCATGCCTGAGCTTCTACTGGTCTGTGAGAACTAGCTTTTGCCATGCCAGGGGTTCTATATAGCATGCAAGGGTCTCACAGTCTCTCTCCCTTTCTTTTCCCCTGGATGCACTGGGAATTAGTTAATGCTGTGCATTTATTCCATCAGCAACATCTGCAAAAAGGGTAAAGGAGAATGCCAATCACCCTCCAGGGTCTACTCCAGAGGTGACAAGGCCTCTTTGCAAAGGCTGTGTTCTTTGGCCCCAAGAGTGCTGAACATGTCAATTTCCAGGATGTTGCTGGACAGAGATGGCAGCTGGGGGCAGTCAATAAGCCTGTTAAATTCTTGTTTTTAAGAGGCAACAATGGTGGCAAACCTTCCCATGACACTGGGGCCTTGGCAGCTGCCCAGGGTTTTCAGGTACTGATGCTGGGCCTGCTGCCTTGGTAAAAATCCATATCAGAGAAGGTCAGTTATGCAGTGGTAGCTGTTTGGGGCTAGTTTACAGCAGTATTTGCTATCAGCACTTTACATACTGATTGACATCACTGCCCAAAGGAAATAATGTTTTGTTAACATTTCACATGGTTGTTATGATCAATCTAAAAAAACTTCATGTTAACGAAGTCCAAGAATGTAGGATGCATTTTGTTAGGGACTTACTCTCATGGAAGTTTATGTGGCAAGCCATGCCATAGGTTTCCAATATAAATAAAATTTATTTTTCCCTTGTGGTTGTTTTTTTAGCTATCTGCGCACATGCACTAAGAGTATTGCACAGTACAACAGCACAGCACATCATTTCTTTCTTTCTCTTTTTTTAAAAAAACAAAAATTAACAGTTAATTTAAAGCACTGTGCCTGTGTTATAGAATGATCTTATTACAAAGCCAGCGGCATATGTACCTGACTTGATATATGAATATCTGAGAATGTTGGCATGGCTGAAATTTCCCACTGTGTCTTAGGAACAGAGCCAATAATAAGACCAGGTCTTTGGGCGCTTGTTCCAACACTATGATTTAGTTTGCAACACACAGTGCTTTACATTTGTGTCTGCACCTTGCTAGTTTTGATTTAAGTTGGCTTCTGTGCAATGGGAGCCAACAGGGTTTTATATTATAGTCTCTCGTGTTTTAGTTTTGTGCCATTCTTAGTGCAATCTAGAGAACGTTTTGTTTCAACTCTTTCTCAAGAGTGTTAGGAAACTATTTTCTTCTTTGGCTAGGCCTTGGTGTGTTTGAACAGAAAATGCTTCGTAAATTTTATAAACAAAAAGAATTTAAGAACATACTAATTTTACTTCACTGCTTCCTGTCAGACAAAGCTAATGACCAAATCCACAGAAGAAAGAAATCCACAGGAAAAACAGAGGGGAAATATCTGAAAAGGTGCTGAAGAAAACAGGAGTATATGTTTTTAAATTTCCGGATGCAGTTTGAACTTGCCACGCTCTCCTAAGGCTGTTCTCCTTCCCCCTTCGGAAAACTCTTTTTATGACAAAAAAAGATAATTTTACAAATTAAAGTCACCAAGCAAACTTTTAATGCGTACTTCATACCGCTGGATAGCTGCCAAAACAATGGCAATCATTTGACAATGATTCTTGATATTGGCATGTTTGTGTATATTATTGCCCAATCCTTAAAGAGATTTATCCCGTATCTTAAGGAAAGTAGCAGCCAAAACAATATGGTCTTTCTGCTGCACAAAAACTTCATTTCACCCCACCACACATCTCCTTTTCCAAAGTTATGTCAACAGCATCTCCTTTGAGTGGCCCAGGGGTAGCCAACATGGCACCCTCCAGAAGTTGTTGAGCTACAACTCCCATCAGCTCCAGCCAGCATGGACAATGGCCAGGAATTATGGGAATTGTAGTCCAGAAATACAGTGGTACCTCAGGTTAAGTACTTAATTTGTTCTGGAGGTCCATTCTTAATCTGAAACTGTTCTTAACCTGAATCACCGCTTTAGCTAATGGGGCCTCCTGCTGCTGCCGCGCCACCGGAGCGCGATTTCTGCTCTTATCCTGAAGCAAAGTTCTTAACCTGAAGTACTATTTCTGGGTTAGCGGAGTGTGTAACCTGAAGCGTATGTAACCCGAGGTACCACTGTATTTCAAAGGCACCAGGCTGACTATCCCTGGAACAGATCACTATAAAGAGCAATCATGTCAGCTCTGCAAAAGGAACAGCTTTTTACATTTGACACATATTCTATGCCATTGCTGTTTATTATGCAAAGCCTTGAAAGGCACTCTTAGGAATTCTGTTTAACATATTTGTGGAAACGAGATAATGAACATTCCACCAAAGTCAAGAACATTACCCCAATAAGGCAAAGTGGTGTGCAGAGTTTTTCATTTGTTTTATTTCAGTTTGCATGCTTTTTGACAAGATGGTTTCCGGTATCTTGTTTTCAGTTGCTGTTGTGATAGATCAATGCTATTTTCACAATAGGTACTTAAAAGTTGCTTTGTTTTTAATTTCCTACAGAGGCAATTCAACTGAAAACAGTATCTATCATGCTGACGTAAAGGAAACTAAGAGTACACTACCTCATCAAGGCACTCAAATGCAGGACATGTATGCACGTCAATGGAACCTTCATCCCGAATATTAACTGTTGGAGCTGTGGCATAAATAGGATCTTCAGGATCCTCTGGTTCCAATTCGGGTTCAGATTGTTCTTCTGACTCACTGGAAACATACTCTTCTTCTTCTTCTTCAGAATCATCCCTTTTCCAAACATCTGCAAAAAGTACCAAAATCCACATATCAAATTTTGATCGTTATGCAAAATAAATTAGAAGCATAGCTGTCAACTTACAGATTTGAAAACAAGAGACCAGCAGCCTCAAAAATAAGGGATCAACAGCCACAATAAGGGATCAACAATTACTTTTATAAAATACATATTTTGTTGCGTGCAAATGGCTTTAGATACCTATTAGGTCCATAAATTACCATATAGCATATATTCAACACAAAAAACAGCAACAATTTGTTGTTGACAAAGCAAGCTGGACATATCAAGGGCCCCATTACCTTCAGTAGCTTATTTAAGAGACATCATCAATAAGGGACAGCAGCGGGACATGGCGCTGGAATAAGGGACTGTCCCGCCAAATAAGGGACGCTTGACAGCTATGATTGGAAGATAAGAGCTGGAGATAAATCATGGGATGAGGTTACACATATCAATAATGGGGAACTCCAGAAGAAAGGGGAAGGGAAAGGGTGAGGGATAGCTGCATATGGTCAATATCTGTGCATAGCTGGAAGGGTTTTGTTAACGAATTAACAACTGAAATGCTTTGACTGTGCACTAGTAATACTAATAAAAGCAATAATTAGGAAAACAAGGAATAACTCTACTAAGTGTCTGTCTTCAAAGACAGTCCTCAGAAGTATTCAGAGACTGCCATAGTGAAGTCACTAACCCACTTCCCTATCCACAACTTCCAGGAATATCAATGCAGTTAGATACATCCTTATAACTATTGCCATATGCAAGTCTAGCGCTGACCCAATTCAAGAAATCAAGGCAGATCTTAAACTCCCAGTACCTTCCAGTTGTCGGGGATCAGGACTATGTTATGTGGAATCTACAATGCATCACACACTAAATAATTTGTGTTAGCCAATAACTAGGTGGCATAGTAATTACCTTCAGAGCTCATTTTCCTTGCCTAAACAATTGCAGTCACTAGGACTGTGGAGTTCCAAACTGATCTGAAATTAAATCAAAGAATTTATCATTATACTTTTCCAAGTATACTTAAATTGGAATGCAGATGAATCAAAGCAGCATACATTAGTTAATTTACAAAGCATACCACAGCAATTTAGCATTAGGATGCAATCTTGCTACATCTGTGTGTGTTTTCTTTTTCAAAGAACACCATGGTCTATGGGTCAACAAAATCTTTGAAGGCTACAAGTGTAAGCTGGCCTCTAGTGCTGTTTGGATTTTCTTCAAGGACATTCTGCTTTACAGAGAAATTTCAGCAGCTGCATTTGCTCAGGAATTCAAAAAAACAAAACAAAATCTAACCCTGTTGATGCCTCCTACAGAAATCAAAACATTATGTAATCAGCTGCAATCAGCATAAATTTAATATATTACATAAACATGGGCATATAGTAATCAAAAAAAGATTTGAATACACATAATATGAGTTACAGTTACTAAATATTTATTTCAATTGTACCTCTATGGACATGTCAGTAAGCTTCATAGGTTCATGAAAAGATTTGTATCAAAACACACGCCACTCATCACAAATGCAAAAAGCAAGTTCAAACTTAGGGTTGTCTATTGAACATTTGGGGAATATCCAACAAAGTAGTTCCATTAGTGGATGGATTTCTGTTTGTGCAACAGAACTTTGCCTCTTTCTCTCCCCATGTGCACCCCATACTTTCTCCAAATCTGCTCCACTGCATTGAGGAGGGAAACCCAAAACAGATTTAGGGGGCACACAGGGCAAGAAGATAGAGGGGAAGTTCAATTGTCCAAAGAGAAATTGTTGCGCCAACCCAACTTTGTTGGATACCACCCTTCATGTCGAAGGTGTGGGTTCAGTGCATGGGACGGGCAGCATGGGATTGGGGGATGCCTGGATAAGAAAATGTCCTCCCATAACCTGCACAAAAAAAGTATAATTAATTTATTCAAAAGCAAATTTTATTTATCACTTAACTGGAATAAATTTGAAGACCCTTTTCTTAAACTGAACAATGTATTTTAAACATTCAACGGCAATAAGAATACATTTCATTTTCAATTAATTCACATTACATGTTAATTGCCATACACCTTCCTCATTATACATAATAGGAATATATTATTTCTGCAAATTCCCCACATCTAACCCTGCAACCACCTCCCCTTATAACCAAATGCCCATGTGACTTCCTTCACCCACATGAGTGATATCCAACTTATTACTTAATAGAAACCTCTAACATTATTCATTACAATAGTCATTCATCTATTAAAAGGGGGGGCGGGGAGAGGAAGGCATAACTTCTTAACTTAATAGGTTCAGCCTATACTTATCCAGAGATTTCTAATAGAAATTTTGTACAGTATATTCTTCAACACATTTCCATTCCCTTCTTAATTTTTGTTTTGATTGCAATCTGATTGATGCTGTCATCTTGGCTAGTTCAAAATATTTGCAAAATTTAATTTGCCACTCTGAGATTGAAGGAGTCTCCTCACTCTTCTAATTTTTGGCCACCAGTATTCTAGCGGCTGATGTAGCATACAAAAAAACTCTAAACTTATCCTTGGGAATGTCTTCTGAGACTAGTCCAAAAAGAAACGCTTCAGATCTTTTTTGGGAGGTTATTTTAAAGATTTCTTTTCAATTCATCGTAAATATTGTTCCAGAAGGACATAATCGTGACACAATTCCACCAAATGTGGTATAACGAGCCTTCAACCTTTTTACATCTCCAGCCTAGATTTGAAGGTAATTTATAAATTTTTGCTAATTTAACCGGGGTCATGTACCACCTATAACACATCTTCATGATATTTTCTTTAATAAAAAATAAAAAGAAGAATATATTTCATAGGCCTTAGGACATTCTTTTTTCTTTCTCTTTGATCTAATTGTAGAAATGCCAAAATAAAACTGACTTTCAATTTTAAAAAAACCTTTGTTTTATCTTACATGCCAACCCTCTTCAGCCGTTATGTAAAAGGAAGTCCCTTTACACACTTTAGTGGGTTTGAGAGCAGAATGATAGTTTCAGCTGGGGAGGGTTAGCATTCTACTTGTCATTTCATTGGGGAAGGGAGCCTGTTTATGAACTCAACAGGCATCCCAGGTTACGCATTTCAGCCTGCAACTGATGCCTAGCAATATTCTGTAACCATTTCATAGAAATCTAGTTATGTTATCAAATATTGTGAGGTGGTATGCTACTGATGAATCAAGAGTAACCAATGAAGGCCTTACCTGGGTTGTCTCTCACCGCCCTGAAATTAAGTTTGGAAAAAGCATTATATTGTAGCCAATATAGTAAGCTGCAGCGTGTGATAGGTTGCAGTGCTATTTTATACTCGGTTACAGAATGTATTGTATTTCTCCCTGTGTAAAAGCATGTCCATCTTACGGTAAAGCAGCTTCCTCATCACATTCTAGGTATACAGTATTTATAATTCATATCTGAACAAAAAGTTAAGTGCTTTTCATATCATAAGTATACCAAACAGATTTTTTATATGCTCATTGCTACTTTTATATTCATCCCACAACTCTGGCAACTCTCAGAATTGTTCCGCGATGGGGGCAGGGATTCTGTAGCAGAAATGTTGCCCATCTACAAAGTCTACAGGCCTATATTAGTCTACTCAGAAGTAAGTCCTGCTGAATTCACTGGGACTTACTCCCAACTAAAGTTGCAGTTGTATGCATGGTTACTTGGGAGCGCATTTCATTGAACTGAATGGACCTTGCTTTTGAGTAGACATACAGGATTGAGCTATTAAAGTAACAAATAACAGTTAGGTTAGATATGTAACTATTGCATACATTTCATTTTTTTCTGGGGGGAAAATCTAGAAGATGTTGCATCTCTATATTTGAATCATAATAATGATTTTTTTTTTTTACTTCATTAGTATCTTGCTCCTCCTGGTTCAGCAATCGTAATCTGTGAGTGAAAAAGGGTTTTAAAAGGTCCTTCTGAATGTGAGCCCTAGAGGGTGCCACATGGATGAAAAGTTCTGAGTTTAGTAATCTGAACTTGGTTTTAAAAATAAATATAAATCCATCCTACCCTCAGGACCACAAAGAGCATGCAGTGATTTGACAGTGTTGCTTATTAAAAGGAGTCAAATTATGCCCCCTCCTACACATACACAAAATGTTATCAAAATAACTGGAAACTGAAAATGGTGATGGGGAGTGTTGAACTTTATGGAGCTCATGTTACATTTTTAAGCTTTATGTTTAGAAACTCAACTACAGAAAAATGCAAATGAATCATGCCACTTTTCCATACTATTAATGGAAATAGTACTGTTGTCTTCTTTTTTCTCAAATTGTAGCTCCTTAAGTTCAGCCTGACTTTGTTCATAAAAGTCTGCTGTAATTCTTCATCTTTTCTGAAATGGTTGCCAAAGAAAGTAAAAAAAACCCTCAGGTTCCTCTAAATATTTAATGAAACATCACTCTCATACTGAAAGCAAAAGAATGCTAGATTCCAAACACACTACATTAAATAAAGATGTTCTTTTCTTTTTTATGAACTTAATCTTGAATTAAAACATGCCTCCAAGTTATTTACATGTGAAAAGAAAGGGAAGGTTGGAGCAGCCTAAACCTGACTTTGCTGGTAAGGTTTCTAATTTGCTTCAAATAATTGTGCAAGAACTATTCAGTACAATGAATCTGAAAGTCACAAAAACTTAAAAGGAACTGGTGTTGAACAAAAGTGTTGACAGTCTAATTTAGTCTTCTTTTTCCAGCAGCAGCCAGGAGGCTCTTCTGGGAAGTACGTACAAGGGGGTTTGAAGGTGATAGCCCCTCCTGTTGTTAGTCCAGCATCTTCCCATCTCCACCAGCATGTAAACGACATTTTCATGCGCTCTGGTTTCTGTCAGAAGTGCCAGAAGTGGTTTAGTCCTGCTGGCCACATGACTCGGAAAGCTGTCTGTGGACAAATACTGGCTCCCTTGGCCTGAAAGCGAGATGAGCACTGCAACCCCATAGTTGCCTTTGACTGGACTTACCGTCCAGGGGCCCTTTACCTTTTTAAACCTTTCATTACCTATGAACATGGAGGTTTCATTTACCTATAATAACCAATAGAGGTTTAGTCACTTCCCTGTTACTGGCCCAAAATTCTGGAACATACAGGAAGATTGTATGCCTGTAAGATTGGAGTACACACTTACAGCTGCCTGGCTGATGTGATGGAGTAACACAAGGAGAAATTAGGAAGATATTACACTCCATTTCCTGTTAAAGCATGCTTGCATTCCCTGGTAGCAACTAAAGTGTGCTTACTAAGAAAATAGAAACTGGACACAGCTACATCAGTGAAACAACAGTTCAAACAAATGAGGAGACATGCAGTACACTCCTATACAAAATAAAGGTAAAGGGACCCCTGACCGTTAGTCCAGTCGCGGACGACTCTGGGGTTGAACACTCATTTTGCTTTACTGGCCGGGGGAGCTGGTGTTTGCCCACAGACAGCTTCCGGCTCATGTGGCCAGCATGACTAAGCCACTTCTGGCGAACCAAAGCAGCGCACGGAAACACAGTTTACCTTCCCACTATTTATCTACTTGCACTTTTTCCGTGCTTTCGAATGGCTAGGTTGGCAGGAGCTGGGATCGAACAACGGGAGCTCACCCCGTTGCGGGGATTCGAACTGCCAACCTTCTGATCGGCAAGCCCTAGGCTCAGTGGTTTACACCACAGCGCCACGCGTGTCCTATACAAAGTAAGCCACACTATATTCAGTGAGACTTACCGTACTCCAAGATAATAGCACTGCAGCCTTCATATGACAATGCAAAAGCTCAACTACTAGTATTGGAAAGCAAGGAGAATAGATCAACAACACTTTATTTGCAACCCAAGATTTCTTACTTGGTCCACACTTCATAAACAGAGAGAACACATTAGGGGGGCCAGATGAAAAAGAGGTCAGGGCTCTTGCACCTTTAAAAGTTGTGTAGGAGAGGAAATTGAATTGGGTTTCATCTGTCCCTTTTCCCATCTGGCCACCCAACTGCAAGTGCAGTCTTTGAGAAACCCTTTCTACTTCTATTTCCACTTTGTTTCCAAATGTTGGGGGGGGGGGGCTGCGAGAAAGGATGGGAACCCAAAGGAAGTTATAGAAGAACCAGTCCACACAGCCATCTTGCAACTACTTCAGCATGCTAAAGTCAGTTAGCTTCACTATGTGATAATTATAGACTCCTGACGCATGGAGCAGCCTCTTTCAGCTAACACAAATGCACACCTGGGAACTATACTCCCACCCACCAAAACCACCTTCTGCATTAGTGGCAGAAGAGCTGGCTAGCTTTTTATTTAACTATTGTGGGGTCAGAGCCTACAGGTCTGATGGGACATCCACCCTCTGTACTCAGAAGTTGGCCGGGTGGGGGTAGCACTTTGTTTCAGATGGTGGCATGGGAGCCAATTCCTAGGTGCTGAGGTTCCTTCGCCCCCCCTAAAATATTTGAGGGGGCTGTACCCCCCCCCCAAGTTGATGAGCATTGCCATTCAAATGGGGCATGTGTGTGTGTGCTGCATGTTGTGATTATGTGGGGCAGGGCTTACCTGGGCCACCCCCAATATTTTATTCAAGCTGCCCCCCCTTGGATGGGGGTGGCCAGTGTTCTGACTAGTGAGGTTTACTCAGGGGGGTCTATATGCGGCTCCCAGCTAGTTCCCTGTTCAGCCCCCCCCCCAGGCATGTTTAGCTTCTCCGAGGTTTGGCCGCCTCCTCCAGACCCCCCCCCCGGGAGGAAGTGCTTTGGGAAGGAGGGGGATGTGGGGGAACTCGGTTCTCTGGGCCGCTTGCGCCCTTGAAACACATTCTGGGGTGGACGGGGGCGGGGGGTGAATAAAGTTCCAGACGCCACTGCTCCGCTTCCTTCTCCTCCCGCGTTATTGCACTGAAGGGGGTTGGTCTAGATGACCCCCAGGGGTCCCTTCCATCTCTTCAAATCCCACGACTCCTCCCCTCGCTTCCCTCCTTTTCGAACCAGGCCGCGCCTGCTCCTTTACCTTCCCCGCGCGGCCCCGCTCCCTCCGGGGAAAGCTCGTCGCCGCCGCCGGAGAGGCTTGAGGCCCGTCAGCGCCCTGCGTTGCCATGGAGACCGACTCTCCTCTTCCAGGCCCGCCCTCCGCGCTTCCTATTGGGCAGCCGCAAGGTTCCATCCTGTCCAGAGGGAGGCAGCGAGACATCCGCCTCCCCCAGCCGCTCATGGGCCAAAGCTTCCCCGGGAGGCGCCGCTCAGCTTCCCGGGACTTGTAGTTCGGCCTTCGGGCTCCTTCATCGCGCCGAGGTCAGCAGAGAACCACAATTCCCAGCAGCCACCTCGGCGCCACTGGACTGGCCAATCGCTGCTAGTACAGCTCACCTGTTCTGCGCTTGTTGTTTTGAAACTTCCAGGATGGGTTTGTAAGTGGGCAGAGGAGGGTCTCCCTAATGCAGATGCCTTTGCCCTAAAGGGTCTTGGGGAGGGAGGGGGAAAGGGGGTGTCCCATGCCCAGCCCAGAGCCTGGAGCGCAACTTCTCCCCTTGCACTTTGATTTTTATCTTTGCAGGGCTGGGTTGTTGCGTGTCAGAAGGATCCCCTGAAGCAGCTTCAAGGCAGTGCAGGATGCGGCCTCTGCTCCCAAGAGGCTGGTGCACGGCAGCGAGGACAGTGGCCGGGAGCTGGCATGGGCTGTTGAAGGGCGGAGGCGTCACTGGGCGAAGGTCGTGGACTGGCAGCTGCCAGCAGCCTCGCTGGTTTGCTGCCAGTCCTTGTCGCTGCAGCAAGTCCGAAGCGAGCAAGCGGAAGGGCAGCAAGCCTCTCAAGGAGTGGACCCTGGTTGTCGGCCCCTACGGCCTCCTGAAGGCACGGCTCCCTTGCCACGTCTCTGTGCACCCTTTGGACCCACACAAGTACCCCCAAGCGGACAGGGTGTTCGTGACGGTGCGTGGGGCGACCGCTGGCACCGCGCAGGGTGCAGATTTGGATAGTTTGCATGTGAAGTATGATGAGGTGCTAAAGGAGATTACGATAATCTCGGAAGACATGGACGGTGCAGCCTCTGTGGATGTGAGGACCCCCGTAAAATTTGGTACGTGCAGCAAGTGGTCAAAAAGAGGCACTGCTGTGACATTGAACTGAAGTGCCCCATGCTCTGTGGTGAGCAGCTAGGATGGCTGTTTTTTCAGCTGTGAATCTCAGTTTGGCATGCCATAGTAGATAATGTGGCCCATTCAAGTTGCTACTTTCCAGCTTTTGCAGATACAGTGGTACCTCGGGTTAAGAACTTAATTCGTTCCGGAGGTCCATTCTTAACCTGAAACTGTTCTTAACCTGAGGTACCACTTTAGCTAATGGGGCCTCCTGCTGCCACCATGCGATTTCTGTTCTCATCCTGAAGCAAAGTTCTTAACCCGAGGTACTATTTCTGGGTTAACGGAGTCTGTAACCTGAAGCGTATGTAACCCGAGGTACCACTGTAAGAGGCCCAATGTTGCTATTGACAGGAGTCATAATGTTCACTACTGCAGCTCAAAAGCTTCTGCTGCAAGGCCAGAGTTCAGGAAGATGCCTTGGCAAAATAAGGAACACTGTCTAAATCCCAGCTGTTTAGTCAGCTCAGCTTTTCTCTTGCCTGCTACTATCACCAGGCCAAACCCAGAAAGCATCTTTTCCTTTCTTTGACAGTTATTATGGTAAAGTCACTTGATGGGCAAGTCTGTTGGACTTGGATTGGGGAAACTTGCATTCCAATCCTGCCATTCTCAAAGCTCAACATGTAACCTTGGGCCAGTCACAGTCTTTATTATTCTCACAGGGTTATTGTCAATAAAATAATTAGATAAGCTCCATATATGCTGTCCTTGGAGGAAGAGTAGCGTACACATGCCATAACAATAATCATAACTGCTAATAATTTGGCTCACTAACCTGGGTATATTTCCTTGTCCTTCCTACACATCGCTGTAATATGCATTTTTTCCTGAACGCTTCAGATGCTGACATGTGACACTAATTATTTGTTTGGGGGACTCAGGACATGCTTTGAAAGTGGGATGCTTTTTTCATTCTGTTACATTGTTTTGCTAAAGGAAATCAAAATTTTAGATTGCTTTGCATTGTATTTGTTTCTATTTATCTCCACTATTTAAAATTGATTTTAGACTTGGATATCAAGACAACAGGGAATGGCTGTGTGAAGACTGAGAAAATTGAATGTAACAGCTGCAGAATAGAGACAGAAAAGGGAACGAGCATCTTGCGGTCAATAAAGGTACCAGTATAGATACAAGAGTTGTGTTTTCTATCCTCTTGTATATATTTTTTGCAAGTCTTTTCCTGGGACCTCTCCTGCAACTGCATAACAAGCAGAAATTCAGAGCTGGAACTCTTTCAGCCATGCAGATATAATTGTGGGACCTGAAAGAATTAATTGACGTATCATTTCCCATAATAACAGCCGAGAGATGCAGGTGAAATCCTAGTTAGGGCCCATCATAACTACCTTCAAAAAAATAAGAACTGAACTCTTTTAACATGTATACAATTCTGTTTCAGAGTCAGAAAATTGACATTCAAGCTAAAGGAGGGAAAGTTATCTGCCTGGGAACTCTTCAAGGAAATGCTGATATTCATGTGTCACAAGAAAGTGTAAGCATTTTTAAAATGTATGGACTACAATAATTTGGGTCACCTATAAAATACATTGAAGAAATACATTACAAAAATAACTTTGTGGGCTTTAAAAATCTTCGTGAGAATATGTGTCTTCACTTTTTCAAGTTCTGTGACTATTGCAGGGTTTTTTCCAGACAGAGGCTCTGTGTCTTTGACAGCTGTGGGGCAGGCAAAAATTCAGCAAGTACAGTGCTCCTTTCATTGCCTCTCTGGGCTGGGAAAACTGTACCTGCTTGCGTTGAAGTTAAAGTTATAGAGCCTACGTTGGATAGACCAGGGTGTGGAGTGGAAAACCTATTTGTAGAAACTAGCAGTGCTTATTATAAAGCAAATATTATTACATTTAGCATCAAGGCCGGCCCTACTGTGTGACAGAATGAGGCAGCTACCTCAGGTGGCAGATGCTGAGGGGTGTGGAGTGGACAGAACTGTGTGTGCTCTTCATGTCCTTCTCCACACCCCTTAAGAGACCCTGTTGTGATATACCCTTCAGATATCCTTCAGGTGGAATTCCGTCGCATTGCCAATGTCGAACTAAGGCCCCATTTAAAGTAGTATCATACCGCTGTAAACGGTAATGGCTTTCCCTTCAAAATTCCTCTCACAGAGCTGCAGTTCTCAGAGTCGTTTAACAATCCCTCTTCCCAGGAAACTCTGGGATCTGTAGTTCTGAGAGGGGAATAGGGGTCTCTTAACAACTCTCAGCACCCTTAAAAAACTACAATTTCCAAGGATTATTTGGGGGGAAAGCCAGGACTGATTAAAGTGTTATGATACTGCTTTAAATGCGTGGTGCAGATGAGGCCAAAAATTCAACAGCCAGTCTGGGCAGCTTTTCTAAATGGAATGGTGTGTGTTTGTGTGCGTTGGACACAATCTTTCCCTTTGCCTCAGGCAGCAAAATGTCTTGAGCAAGCCCCATTTAGCATTCCAAGAACTGAATTTGAGCTGAACATGCTTCTATTATAGGTCTCTGAAATAAGACACATACATTATGCTGTTGCTTCCTTTTTCTCCACAAATTTCAAATTGCTTTCAGTATAACTTCTTCGGCAAGTGGAAGTTAAACCCTGCAGAGTGAATCGGCTTTTAGATTTGGATTTAATATCCCAGTCGTAGGCAAGCTATTCTCAAAATGTTGGGCCATTATTTTTAAATGGGCACATGGCTGAGATGGCATTTAATGGATGTTAATGCCCCCTAATCATCCCAAGGCAACAGTATTGTAAACACAACTGAAATTCACGTCTTCTGTGGAAATGCAGGTGAGGTGTTGAAACTTCGGTTAGTACCAGGTATTTTCCAGAAGATGGCGCCTTTGGCTTGTTTGCTTTGTTATTGGGAAGTGTTCCTGTTCCTGGAGATGTGTATAATGTGACACTGACTTGAGCAGCACCCAGGGGTAAATAAATATCTCATAGGTAGACAGCAAAGAATTTTCCCATCCATTCAAGGCCTGCAAGAAAAGAGCAATATCTCAAGTGTGCTTAGTTTATTGCTGGAATTGCTTGCAGGAATAATAATTCCAGCTAGTTCCTTGGAAATAATTTAAAGTGAATTTGTAAGAGCAGAGAGATTATTTGCGACCTCCTTTGGCTTACCTCAGCCGAGATGAATTGATTAGAGAGACTAAGGCTGCAATCCTAACTGCATTTACAAGGGAGTAAGCCCTGGTTGTAGGACTTTTGCTTCATCTTACCTTGTTTAGAATACAGTGGAACCTCTACTTACAACTATAATCTGTTCCAGAGGTCCGGCCATAACTAGAAACATACATAAGTAGAGGCACACTTTTCCATAGAAAGTAATGGAAAAGTGAATTGATCCGTTCTAGATGATGGAAAATCACCCCCTAAAACAGCAATTTAACACGGATTTTACTTTCTAACGAGACCATAGATCCATAAAATAAAGGCAATAATCAATGTACTGTGCTATAAAATAAATAAGACAGTATTGTAGATGAAAAAAATTAACATTAATTTTTTTTCTTACGTGGACTGAGGGTGGGTGGGCTTATCTGGCTACAAGCTGGGGGTGGGGCAAGGGTCAGTAAGGACCTGGTTCACTTTGGCCAGAGTCACTTTTTTTTCTTGCCAGGCCAGGTTCTTCTCTGGACTTTCTCAGTTCAACGGTGGGGTTTGGGGCTACAGTGCGCCCTGCTGTGCCTCTTGCAGGCGGCACCTCTTCCACAGCTTCGGGGGTGGGATGGGGGTCCTCTCCCCAGCAACAGAGGCCTAGCACTGCTCAGCAGCCAGCGGGGTGCGCTCTGGAAAACCGGAGGCCTGTCCCTGGCGGCGGAGGCCCCAGAACTGCCCCACAGCCGGCCAGGCAAGCTCCAGGCTGCTGGCAAGGCCTCTTTTTGTATCTAAAGGAAATTTCATAAGTCAAAGAACCTACTGAAGGTCATAATTGGAATCGTACGTAGGTAGAGCTGTACATAAGTCGAGGTTCCACTGTACACTGGATGAAGAACTCACTGTTGTGTTAACATACAGCTGTTTTAAAAGACAGCTGGGAGTTGTATTTCAGGATGTGTAATAATCTCTGATAAAGCAAGAAAGTACAATAAGTGGGGTTATTGTGGTAGCCATAAGAATCTTAATGCATAGTATAGAAAAATACACACTTCCAGTTCTGGCTGGGAGATACTAAAGTAGGGTTGCCATAATTCAGGAAGTGGAAATCAGGAAACAAAAGTGAATGGCGTGAAAAATTTCACATATCAAACTGGAAATGTCTAGAAAATAAGAATTGGACATGATCCGTAGATAAGCTGAAACATTAACCCTGCTAGGGAGTCATATTGAAATGCTCTGGTTCGCCAGAAGTGGCTTAGTCATGCTGGCCACATGATCCAGAAAGCTGTACACTGGCTCCCTCGGCCCATAAAGCGAGATGAACCCCAGAGTCTGCGACTGGACCTAATGGCCAGGGGTCCCTTTACCTTTACCCTTCCTCACCAGTGATACGTTCATACATGAGGAAATGTACAATACAATGACAATGTAGCTAACAGTGCCTCAATATTGTAGGAGGAAAGAGGAAGAAATTGACAAAGGATTGCATTTTGCGCAGTAACCCTTCATTGAGTGTATTCTCACCCTTTGTTTACAGACCTGATTTGTATGCTAGTGATTAACTTCACATGTTCTTTTGAAGATTTTTTTTATCCAGATGAGAAACATAGAATTTATAATATACTAATTTATCTTGCAGTGACCATATAATGTTCTGTGGTGTGTGTCTCTGTGTGTAAACCCTATATATAAACCAGCAAGATCACAGCTGTAGAATTAAGCGTCAAAACTGACATGTATAACACTTATCTTCCAAGCACAATAGCAGAGCAGCCAACTTTTTGGAGGAAGAAGTTTGGCTTGCTTTCTCGAAGAGCCATTTCTGTTAGCAATCAGCCTGTATTTTATCTGCCATGTGGGCTTTTATGACAATTTTGTTCCATCGACTACAGTCATCATTATGTAGCTAGGGCTCTGTCAGCGTTTCCAGTGTAAACCAAGACTGTCAGAGGTTTGTAGCTGTGCATTATAATTCCCCTGGCAATGAAACTGGACACTTTCTACTTCAGTCACTGGGGCAAATGCTTAAAACATTGAGAGAGAGATTGGGATGAACATTTAAAAACCTGCAGATTAATTCAAATGTTTTGTTTTTAATTTTAACAAATAAAATGGGGTTAACCCAAGTAGCAGCTAGAAACAAGCAGCAACTGTTTCCTGGGGCTGCCTCTCTCCACAGAGAGGCTAGCCCAGGCTTCCTCAACCTCGGCCCTCCAGATATTTTTGGCCTACAACTCCCATGATCCCTAGCTAGCAGGACCAGTGGTCAGGGATGATGGGAATTGTAGTCTCAAAACATCTGGAGGGCCGAGGTTGAGGAAGCCTGGGCTAGCCTAAAATCCCACTGGCATTGCAGATGTGGTTCCCCACCCAATTCTCCTTATCACATCGTACCTACTGGTGTGTGTACCCAACTGACCAAGTGATGGAAGTGCTAAACTGCCTTGTGGACAGACAGTAATTGCATGATTTTTCAGTGCTGATGTCTGACCCCAATTATCTGGCGTACGTACACATAAGCAGGTACCCGAGTCCTGCTTAACAGTGGTTGAGAGTAAGAGATGCTGTGTTCCGCAGAGAGGTGTGATGCCTTGCTGAACATCTGGTTGAGAGTCTTCTTTGTTTCGGAGGAATTGTCAGCAGCTTGACTACATCATACAGTTCTTCATTTTATAAGGCTGTGACAGATCGTGCTGAAATGCTAGAGCAGATTTTAAGCCAAATTAATACACAGCTTTAAATCAGATAGGCATGCTGGGTCACAAAATTGCATATGAGACAGGACTTAAATTAAATTAAATTAAAAGCATCTGAATGTTTTATTGCAGCATAAGTCAAACCGAGCTTAGTAGAACACAATTAAATTTGATAAGGTATTAGTATCTATTTATATTCTTCGTGTTTACAATAGTTCCAATGTGACTGTAGAAACTGTTCGTTTGGTAAAACATCTTTAGACTTTTATTATCCTGGCTCTTGCTCTGGCTGCCTGCTGTATCCTTCTTCGTCTCTTAAAAAACGAAGAATTTATCAGCTGATTCCATCCACATCTGTCTTGGGCCACCATTTGATCCTGCTGGGAGACTGGTGTTAGTCTACTGACCCTCTTCTCCACTATTGGCAGCCTTCTACAGAGCATCAGTTTTAGGGAAACCCTAACATCACGAATGAGTGGGAGGGCTGAAATCATATGGTCATGATTTCAGATATTCTGTAGATGTTATTGTTCCTTTGCTTTTCCAGCCTTATTACACTTTTGCAACAATCAGGCATAATATATGTCTTCTTGTCAGGCACACTGACAAAACTCTGCTGTGGTCAGAGCCAAATCAAAACCAGATGGTGTGCCCAAGCGCATCCAACAGCCTTGCAGAGTGATATTTTTGCCAGGGATTGCTGGGATAAGCCAATGCCAGGCCATTTATTGAATATAGCCCTTGTTCTCCAGCACAAGCAAACAAGCTAGGCAGAATACCAACCAGGTTAGGAAGGCAGTCCAGGGTACAGCCATGGACTGCCAAGCTGGAAGACCAAAGGCCTAAACTAACAGCTCCAGTGTTGAGGCTCTTGAATTTTTGATGTAAATTGTGCTGATTTCCCAAGAGCTTGTTAATTTATTCCAGCTGCAGCCAATGAGGCAACTGGGGCTGAGCCATTAGTTCAGGTTTCCTCAACCTCGGCCCTCCAGATGTTTTGAGACTACAATTCCCATCATCCCTGACCACTGGTCCTGCTAGCTAGGGATCATGGGAGTTGTAGGCCAAAAACATCTGGAGGGCCGAGGTTGAGGAAGCCTGCATTAGTTTCTTTCCTCCATTTTAGCAGCAGTTTCAATGCAAACCGCTTGTTGCTGCAGGAGCAGCAAAGCCCCTTTCTCTGCAGTTCGCAAGCACCCAAGAACCAGGTGGCTGTTGGACTCTTGGGAAGTGCTGCACCATGGACTGACAAGTAAGTGAGGCAACTCACCTGTCAGTCATCTGATACCATAGTGATGCTAGGGGGTTGGCAGGTGGGTTATCCCACTCACCTGTTGAAATTGGGCCACAGGAGAATCTGGTCTACTGGGCCAAAAATATTCCCCACCACTGCGCTAGAGACAGAAATCCACACACCTAGGCCTTGATGGTGACACTGGGCTTTAGCAATCATTAAAGCTGTGCAGTGGTACCTCTGGTTACATACGCTTCAGGTTACAGACGCTTCAGGTTACAGACTCCGCTAACCCAGAAATAGTACCTCGGGTTAAGAACTTTGCTTCAGGATGAGAACAGAAATTGTCCTCTGGCAGCACGGCGGCAGCAGGAGGCCCCATTAGCTAAAGTGGTGCTTCAGGTTAAGAACAGTTTCAGGTTAAGAACGGACCTCCAGAACGAATTAAGTACTTAACCCGAGGTACCACTGTAGTTCCAGTCAAATGCTCTGCTGCAGGCAATGAGTTTTTCACTTTTTGCGACCAACTGTTACATTAAAGTGGCAGACTCTTCAAAATAGTATATGTTGCCTAACCTGTTTACTTGCAGTGCCATATATCTTTTAGCCTCTTACTCTCCTTTGTATATGTTATCCATGCCCACAACCACAAATCTGGCCATTTGTCCCACCATCAAGGGAGCACTTCAACTTCTAATGCTAATTCAGTATTATGAAATTTCACGGATTGTCATTTTGCAAATCAATGCACCTGTTTCTAGCGGTAAGCTTTGTCTTTCTTTGTTGACAACGTGAAGAGGACCATGTGTATCAACTACAGTAGCCAATTAAGTTTTACGTGGAGTAGACCCATTGAAATTAGTGAACATGATGAAGTTGGAGCCATTAATTTTACTGAATCTACTCTGAGTAAAATTTAGTTGACTACCATCCCAGGTTTCCACATGGACGAGCCACATGGGGCTGTTGCAGAGAGTCAAGTCTCTCCCAAGAGATTGGGAGCCAGAGCCAGACACAGAATCTCATGCTGTCTTCACCCTTCCCCTCAGCTTAGGTACAACTTCACTGCTCCTCAGTCATTGGCACTGACGTTACCAGGCATTTGCTTGTATATTGTGTATTTGATGTTCCTTTGTCACCGCTTTCTGAACTTCTGTGGTGGAAAAGTGACTGGATAACCTTCTTTCCTCCCTCTGCTTCAATTTTCTGCTTGAACAATAATTTCAACCTTTTATAGTTAATATCTTCTATGGGCTTCTCCAGACAATCTAGTTATTGAGCATTCATCCTGATTTGCTTGCACAAGACTTACATGGTTAGATAATATTCCAACTTTATTGAACAGTTATTCTGATTTGTTTGTGGGGCAGTTATATGACAATGAGCATTCACTCTGCATTTCCTGATTTGCTTGTGGGGTGTTTTTATGTCCTCTTGTTAGTCATTTATTCATTCTAAACTTTTCAATCCATTTCCCCTTCACTTTCCAACCTGCAAAAAGTCCAGTTCTTTTTCTAAAGTGGATTTGTGACAGAGTGCTTTAATTTTATGGCTATGTATACAGTATGGGCCTGAATCCTACCTGCAAAATAAAACCAATTGGAGACATCCTCTACCATCCTTGGATGAATATTCATGCCCACCTCCCGTCTATTCTGAAGATTCTAGCTAGCAGATATCTGGAGCTCTATGAACATGTGTATGTGAAAGATGTAGCTTAATATATCATTAAGATGAACTGACGTTTGTCTGTTTCTTGGCTGTAATGCTGTTATATTAATTTATTCATTTCCCCCCTTTTACAGAGTGTGAATATAGAAAAGCTACAAGGGTCATCTATTCACATTTCTACCAAAAATGGCTTATTAAAAGCCAAATATCTTTATGCAGAATCTTCATTGCTCTCTTCAACAGCTGGTGACATTCTGCTGGGGAATGTTCATGGTAAGATAGCAAATTGGTCTTCAATTAGAGCTACATTTTGTTTAGCAAATGCTTTTTTAAATATTTGTGATAGAAGGTCATCAATTTCACATTTGAGTTCTTTGAGAACTGTTGGGTAGATGCCAGCTAAATGTCATGATATGTCAGTTTTTATTTTGCCAGTAAGGCCTGGAACTTTGTGTCTTGCCACCACCATCTGCCTCAGTTCCTCAGACTCCCTTCCTGCAAAAGTTAGTTCAGGCACCAGGATCTGCCCTTTATCATCCACTATGAAGACGAACACACAAAAATTCACCTTCTGTGCAATTGCTTTATCCTCCTTTTCCACGCCTCGGATTCCCTTATCATCCAAGGGCCCAACCGCTTCCCTAGCAGATGTCCTGTAGTTGAAGAAATTCTTGTTGTTGGTTTTAGTATTTTTAGCAATGTGCTTCTCAAATTATTTTTAGCATTCTTTATTGTCTGCTTACAGTTATTTTGCCAAAGTTTGTGTTCCTTTTGTTCTCTTTGTTTGGACAAGACTTCTGTTTTTTTAAAGGAGGCCTTCTTGCCTGTAATAGCTTCTTTGGCTCTGCTTGTTAAGCATGCTGGCATCTTCTTGGCCAGGGTGATACCATTTCTGATCTGTGGTAAACAGCCAGTGGAACTCCCAGCTAAGTGTACAGTGGTGCCTCGCAAGACGAAATTAATTCGTTCCGCAAGTTTTTTCTTCTTGCGAGTTTTTCGTCTTGCGAAGTACGGTTTCCCATAGGAATGCATTGAAAATCAATCAATGCGTTCCTAGGGAAACCGCCTTCAGACCAGGTCCGGGGACAGTCTGTCCCCCGACCTCTTCTGAAGGCTGGGGGGGGGCCAAGGACTTCTCCGCTGTCCCAGGGCGATCTGAAAATGCTGGCGGGCGGCAGCGAAGGCTGCGCTGCCGCCCACCAGCATTTTAAAAGCCCCCAGACAGCGGAGACTTCTCCGCTGTCCCGGGGCGATCTGAAAATGCTGCCCGGCGGCAGCGAACGCTTCGCTGCCGCCCTCCAGCATTTTAAAAGCTCCCGGGACAGCGGAGACTTCTCCGCTGTCCCGGGGCAATCTGAAAATGCCGCCCGCCAGCAGATCCCGCTGTCCCGGGAGCTTTTAAAATGCTGGCGGGCGGCAGCGCAGCCTTCGCTGCCGCCCGCCAGCATTTTCAGATCGCCCGGGACAGCGGAGAAGTCTCCGCTGTCCCGGGAAGGCAGGCGGGGGGAGCAAAGACTTTTGCCCCCCGCCGGCCTTCAGAAGAGGTCCAGAAATCTTTGCTCCCCCCCGCCTGCCTTCAAAAGCCATCGGGATAGCGGAGAAACGCGCTGCGCTTCTCCGCTATCCCGGGAAGGCAGGCGGGGGGGGAGCAAAGACTTTTGCCCCCCGCCGGCCTTCAGAAGAGGTCCAGGACCTCTTCTGATGGCCGGCGGAGATTTCCCTATGGGCTTTCTTCTTGCGAAGCAAGCCCATAGGGAAATTCGTTTTGCGAAGCACCTCCAAAACGGAAAACTCTTTCGTCTTGCGAGTTTTTCGTTTTGCGAGGCGTTCGTCTTGCGGGGCACCACTGTATATAGGATTGCGGCCATACCTAATTCCAGGCATGGCAGATTAATAAACCATACTCAAAACTATAAACTATTACACTGACCGTCACTGTTAGCAAGCTATAGCTTTTTGGCTAAATGATTGCATTAAAATATTATACAGATAAAGTGGTATCTTAAGGGAAGTACCCTATAACTACACCAACAATAGGTGGAAAACACAATACTCGTAGCTAGAGGAATTCCACTGGCATAACAATATTTTCTTCATAAACAGGATCTGTTCCTTCGTTACTGTAATTATATGTGAATGCTGCTTCAGTGTGGCCATTCTAGCAACGACAGGCAGTAGAAATATGAGGGCTGGGAAAATGTCATGCTTCTTTCTTGTGCCAGTGTTGCCCTTCCTGGGGCCATGTATATTCCCAGTTTGGGAAGGAACTTGGAGCTCTCCCTTATGAACTGGATCTAAATCTTTGCAGAAATCAGCGGGGTTAGTGTCTCTTGATACAAACTGGTGCCACGATGACTTGTGTTTGTGCTGATTTGTTGGAAACATTTCTCTGGGTGTTTGGGCTGGCATGGTGCACACCAACCAAGGCACTGCCAATTCCATTCTTGGTCAAGAGCATCCAATGTGTTGGTCCAGTGGTTCTCATCTGTTCTTGGGCAGATGACTAATCTGTGTATTCCTCATGTTGCTTATGTTGGTGGTCAGAGTGTGGGTGTGCAGTTCCTCTAGTCATGATTTACCACTCCTGGTGTGCAGACTTTCCATGTGCCTGAGGTATTCAGCCTTGGTGATTCAGAAGCTTATACTGAATCTGAAAACTACCCATCTTTATAAGGCCACAGAAGTTCAGCACTATGGCACCAAGCTGTCAACTCAAGTGTCCATCTTGCTTCAGATGCCATTAGTCCTTTCTCCCCCACCCACCCCAGTCCCTAGATGTATGCCTCTCTTTATTTTTTCATAGTGAACTGGCTGCTAACTTAAACTCCTGGCTGTCATCCCAGCCTTCAGAATAGAGCCAGGCTGACTGGGCACACACAGTCTTGAATAAATAAATACAACTTGATTTTAAAAATTATGGAAGTATGAACTATATTTAGCTGCCATTTAGTACACTGATGTAAATTTGCCAGTGTCCAATTCGAAGCTCCTAACTAATAGGTTCTTAATTTGTTCACAAAGGCCTATTATGGATGTTTTAAACTTAGTTCGTACTCGTGTTGTGCGTGTTTTAGGTTACTTTTACAACACTTCCTATAAAAATATGTTGTATTTTTCTTCCAGGGTGCAGTAAAAAGGCAAATAGAGTTGTATCCACTTTAAACAAGATAACCTTAACATTGCTTCATGCTTATTTTCAGAATGCTGTTAATGAAATGTTATTGGGACGTTCTGTTATTTTAAACAAGTGTTCTTTCTATAAAAAGTTTTAGAGTCATCAGAAATGAAACATACTTCTGACAGTACAATCCTATACATACCTACTAAGCCATATTGAAGTTGCAGTCATATACACCTCACTTAGAAAACACTCCACTAAATGGAGTAGGACTTACTTCAGGGTTAATGTGCCAAGGAATGCACTGTGGATGTGTTTATTATACTGTATTCATATTTTATGGGAAATTAAAACGCTGTAGAAAAAGCAAATAGAAAATGAATGAGTTTTGCAATGAGTGGTGATTCCTTCCAGATGGTGTCATGGGGCCTCTGACAGGCCACCCTAAATCTTTCTGGAAGTATCAACCAGTTTAGGCATTTTTGGGGTGGTGGTAGGACAGGTAGCTGGTAGCCACAGACCCATCTACATAGAACTGGGTTTGGGGAGGAACAACACCAAGAAGCTCAGAGTCATCTCTCCGTGCAGTGCTTGCAACATAAATGGAAGGAACCCTGAGTATTTACAGATGTCTCTGTTTTTGCTCATTAGTAGATATCTGTGGCTTCTCGCATCATGGCTAAAAGCAAGATGGATTATTGAGCTTGTATCTTGGAGCCTTCCTCTGTATTTAATCTTGCATCTGATGATGATCCTAAGTCAGAAACTCAAAGAATACAGTCGTACCTTGGAAGTCGAACGGAATCCGTTTGACTTCCAAAACGTTCGGAAACCAAGGCGTGGCTTCTGATTGGCTGCAGGAAGCTCCTGCAGCCAATCAGAAGCCATGGAACCCGTGTCAGACATTTGGGTTCCAAAGAATGTTTGCAAACCAGAACACTCACTTCTGGGTTTGTGGCGTTCGGGAGCCAAAACGTTCGACTTGCAAGGTGTTTGGGATCCAAGGTACAACTGTATAGCACAGCAGAGACATAGTCATCAGGTTCTGGAACCAATATTGTCTCAGCCTGATCCTGAAACTTAGACTTGTATCTTACTATGTACAGATAAACAAAATGTGGGCTTTATAAAAATGCTTCCAGTTTTCATAAAGAGCAAAAATGAAAAAATGCTTGAATTGCTTTTATCAATGATACATTGCCCAACCTCTGTAATTCCTGGATGTCAGCACTAGTTCAGAATAAACAATTTGGCTAGAATTTGACTTTTCCCTCTCCCCAGAATATCTCGATTTGAGGGTTGGTTAGCATAAAAATTATAGGCTTCATTAAGCACTGGAATTGGTGGAACAATTATATGACCACACAATTCTTCTAAAGCAGCATATTGAACTTGCTTCAGATAATGTGATTTGCGAGACCTTTGTTGATCTTAAAATGTTTCTCATTCTTTATGGGTATCTTTAGAAAGTCCATAAACCAAATGAGGTGGTAAATCTTATTTGAGAAGATCTGATTTTTTTTTACAAAACAATGTGGTTTTTGAAAGTGGAGAACAGAATACATGCCATTCTAAAAGACTGTCAGCAAAGGGTCTGGCTTTGGGAATGAGCTATAGGCGTCAGCCTGAGATGAGCTGGGAGATGTGATGGGGATTTGGAGCCGAAGAGCAAGGCAGGAATCAGAGAAGAGCAATTATCAGAAACCAAAATCAAGGAGTAGCCAGGAGTCAGAGCTGTAGGGTGAAGCCAGAAGTCAGGCCCAAAGAGGAAAGAGGGACAAATGAGTAGGCAGGCTCAAGGAGCAAGAATCAAGAGTCTGAATCGAAAGGTCACACAGTAATGCTTCACTGCCCTGGAGGCTAGGACCCAAATCAGTGGATTCAAGTCAAGAAAGGAGATCCCAACTGAACATCAGGAAGAACTTTTCTGACAGTAAGAGCTGTTTGACAGTGGAGCAGACTCCCATAGGACTCTCCTTCCTCAGAGGTTCTTAAGCAGAGGTTGAATGGCTATCTGTCATGTATGATCTGGTTTAGATTCCTGCAATCCAAGGGTTGGACTAGATGACCCCTGAGGTCCTTTCCAACTCTACAATTCTATTGTTCTGCGATTCTATGAAACATGAATTCCTTCCTGTCTGGGAGAGTCCATTGGCCAGCCAGGATGGGCAGGGCCAGACTTGAGGATACTTGCTTCCTAGGCAGATGCTGTAACTTGTAGTTCTGTGGCAGCTTAAATGAATCCGAAGGTCCTCTTATTTGAGCTCTTGACAGGGGCACAGTCTGCTTTTGGATCACAGTCTGAATCTGAGACCTACATACAGGATGGGTTCAGAAACTGAACTAACGTTCAGAAGAAACTAAAATGTTACATCCTGCTCAAAACACTTCTGTGAAAGAACTGTCCCTGAAGAGATTGTCAGGTCTGCTTAGTAGACGAAAGGCCCTGAATACAGAGCATCTCCATACAAGTGTCAATATATGCATCTATGTGTAGACCCTCCATGTGATCAGGAACATACGTGTCATGACCCTAGCTTCAAGTAGTGACTAGAGCATGGACTGGGATGGAGGTTTCTAAAAGTCCCAGGGAGTGGACCTTGTGGCAAGGACTTCAGAGCTGTTGGGTAAAGGCCTTGACACCTGTACAGGATCTAATCACCTGACTTCCTGAGATAGTCCCCACCCTGCAAGATATAATTCCCTCTCCCCAAAGAGTGACCGTCATTATCCCCAAGGACCTCATAAACTGTGCTCCAGCTGGGCCACAACTTGAATGCAGATGGTTAGACTTAGCAGAGGAGTGGAGGAGTATGAGGCTCTAAAGCTTTCCACATGGCATAGATAGCCAGGCATAGCCGATGGGATATCCTCCATATGTTGCCACACTACACCTCCCATCATCCGTTATCATTGGCCATGCTGGTTGAGGCTGAAGGGAGTTGGAGTCCAATAACATTTGGAAGGCATCAAGTTTGCTACTCCAGAGGAGTTAGTTGGGCACCAGACCTTATTGGAGGAAGTTGCAAACTTAGGGGTGGTTGGTATCCTGGCACTCTAATCCCACCAGCTACTCTGCCTGGCTGATTCAGGATTCTCATTCTTTTCCATACCTAAGGTTGTTTGCACCTCCCTGGGCAGGGCACCACGCATCTTTGAATGCTTGTGACCCCAAGGTTACACAACGTCACACAAAAACATCCCTCCCGCCCCCAAGCAGCTTCCAAGTGGGGAGTGTTAAGTCATAGGACGGAGTAAGAAACACATGGCAAGACCTTTTAAAATACGTTAGGAGGGCTCAAAACCACTGCTAGGCCTTCAAAGTGCAGGGCTACAAGAAGCCTTGAAATATTAAATGCATCACATCTTGGAAGTCTCTGGAAGGGGGGTGAGTTCTGCCTTAAATTATAAAACCTAGTTGGAGGCTGGGATAGATCACAGTGTAATAACATAGCGAGAAAGTTTCGCAATAAGGAAGAACACAGGTGGGATCATAAATCAAGGAAGTAGAAGTGGAATTGGAAGCCAGATCAACATAGTAGGGTCATTGGTGCAATCAGGAATCCTGCAAGAGTACAGCACTTCATTTTCTGCCTATAATAGGTAGATTTCTGCTAAGAGCTTTTCCACGCTCCCTCCCTTTTATTTACAAGAAATCTCTGCAAACCAGAAGACAGGAGGAGATGGACTCTCTACTGAACGCACATAACCCTATCTCCTGTTTCCCAGAATCCCTTTATGTCCCAGAACAGCTGTCAGACACCACTTTGTACCATGAAAGCAGAATACAGATTTGGCCAGCTCAGTGATACAAATCCATTAGCTCTGCTCCTGGTAAGACAAGATTCTGGACAGAATTGCAGATGAGCTAGTTACATGCCAAGCGAAGGCAGCTTTCAGTTCCGCTGGTTTTAATTGCTTGCTATTTTGAAGCATGAAATCTTGCCAGGATGCTTAAAACTGACGATTTATAGCCATCTCACCAGATATCTGACACTGGTAACATCCAGCATTTACTTGGCACACATAAGCATTGCACTGAATTCATAGGAGTCATGTGGTCACCACAAACAGGCAAGGCTCAGGGGCACAGCTGTGACTTATTTGGTTGATTCTAGAGACATCACCTTGCCAACAAAGGTCCGTATAGTAAAAGCTATGGTTTTCCCAGTAGTGATGTATGGAAGTGAGAGCTGGACCATAAAGAAGGCTGATCACTGAAGAATTGATGCTTTTGAATTATGGTGCTGGAGGAGACTCTTGAGAGTCCCATGGACTGCAAGAAGGTCAAACCTCTCCATTCTGAAGGAAATCAGCCCTGAGTGCTCACTGGAAGGACAGATCCTGAAGCTGAGGCTCCAAGACTTTGGCCACCTCATTAGAAGAGAAGACTCCCTGGAAAAGACCCTGATGTTGGGAAAGATGGAGGGCACAAGGAGAAGGGGACGACAGAGGACGAGATGGTTGGACAGTGTTCTCAAAGCTACCAGCATGAGTTTGACCAAACTCCTGGAGGCAGTGGAAGACGGAAGTGCCTGGCGTGCTCTGGTCCATGGGGTCACAAAGAGTTGGACACGACTAAACGACTAAACAACAACAAAGGCTGCAGATCTGGGCCTGCTCTCACATTGCTTCATTCTAGGTGTCATAGTTTCATTTTAGGCTGTTTGTCTTGGTTGCAGTCGAGTTTTCTGTACCATGCAGAGCTCCATACTACAGTGGCACCTTGGAGATATGGTGGGCAAGGATGCCCAGACTCCATTTCTCTCTATCACTAGCCAAGAGTATCAGAACAATTTCTACCCAGGATTTGCCAGGCAAATTGCAGAACTGCGATTCATCTTCAGATGGAAAGTTCAGCAAAATGCAGTTCTGCAGAATAACATGAAGGGACACAGATTGAGGTGGGGGAGTGGGAAAATGTCACCAACTCTGCATGTTCACAATCTAGAAAATATTTCCCATTATTTGCTGAGAGATGTATTTCTTGTAACTTGCTAGTAATCTGTTGTGTACACTGTTTGGGACTATCCATAAAAAAGGTGGTATTGAAGTAATTCCAATCACTATTCCCCCCCCCCCCAATGTAAAACAATTGGGCAGGGGTGGGGGGGTTGGTCCAAAATGAAATAGTTATCAGCTCTGGATATTTTGGGGAACAGTATTGTTTGCTCATTTTTTTCATATAAACCACCTCTGTAAAATGTTTAAAAAGACAGACTATAGATGGCATTAATTTCTGCTTTGGGTGTGTCAGCACATTGCAAATAAGAGGTGATTTATAGTTAGCAGGGCTGGCCCAATACATTTTAGCACCTGAGGAAAAATGGTGCCTCCTTCCCCGCCAGGGAAGAAGGAGTGAGTGAAGATTTGCAACAGCAACAAGGGGGCAATAAAGATCTGCTTCAGGATCTGCTGCCTCTGTGGATCCTGTCACCTGAGGCAGTCGCCTCGCCTTGCCTCATGGATGGGCTGGCCCTGATAATTGGCATAAGGACCACTCAACATCTTGCTAATTCACTGTGTGAATTAAAACCGTCGTACACCAAGCTTCAAACTACTGTTTTTATTTTTTTGCAGGAGACACAACCCTTGAAACAGAAACAGGAAACATCACAGTAGGTAAGTTGAAGGGTGTTTGTTTTTACCTGTGCAGATGTCAAGTGTGGGCAGCTTTTCAGCCCCGGGCAACTTTTAATTGTGTAGCTGCTGAACTATTATTATTATTATTATTATTATTATTATTATTATTATTTCATAAACAACATCAGGTATGGAGCAGGTAAAAACCCAGCTCAGCCAAAAGCGTGATCAGGGGAGCCTGAAAAGCTCCTTCAAAACTCTTCTTCTGAAGCCTTCCTCCGCTCACCTTAGACGTTCAGAGGTCCACTGAAATCAGTGGTGCGAAAGAGAGTTAGATATTTAAGTTCCTTAGATTACAGCATGACTGACTCCTGCTATGTTGTGTCTGTTAACTCTTTAACACTGTGGTTTGGAACTCTCTTGGAACAGTCGTGAACTTATATATATTGTCTTAGCGGGGGAATAAGATACAGCATAAATTAAAAGTTTAAGAACATCTCATAAAAGGAGATGTACTTAAATGAATACATTTTTGTCTTGGGATGTAGCGACCATATATGCATCTAAAGAGTGTAATCAATAGGAAGACAAAGCATTGCGACTCAGAGTCAAAAAATGAAAGACGATCCTTGTGTAATATACATTCCAGACATCTGGTGTGTAACAAGACACTCAACGATAATTCTATCCAGATTGTTCAACCTCATGCAGGCAATAATTTCCATTCAGCTGGGCTATCAAAATGAATTTGTAATACTTTTTCCAGCCTTGATGGCATGTATTTCATTCAGCATCAATGCCTGCTATTTTTACCCAGGACACCTAATGAATAGGAACCTTGAATTTGTTATTTGCATCCTGGCCACCAACAAAATGTATATGCTGCCCCTGGCAAGATTTGCCCTAAATTCAGATTTAATAATTTATAAAACCTGCAGGGTAACCCCACTGGAATGAATAAAGTCTTGGGAGGCTGAAAATCCATAATTTTCCTTATTTTAATGATCATTAAAATGAGGTGGGGAAGGTTCTCTCTGATTACGCCAGAAGTTGGCTGTAGAATGTACTGATTGGCTGGGGGTTATGGCATCACAATAAAGTAAGTTAGACCCCTTAAAACTTAGTTGACTACCATCTTGAAGACCCAATATTTGTTAAAAGTGGGTAGAAGCTGGACTTGCTTGGAGGTGGGAATAATCCCAGCCACCCACACAGTGTAGTCATTTTTTAAAGGCATGTATGAAGACGCTGTTGTTTGTGGTGCTTCAGGCTTGTGTCTGCTTCTTGTATTTATTGAGCTCCATATGATGTCTCATCGCTCCCTTAGCAGAGAGATTATCTCTTCACTCGTAGGAGGAGCACAATTGTGCCGTAACTTCTTTGGGCACACAATTGTATATAGGCATTTAAAAAGAAGGAGGCAGTGGAGGAGTTTCCCAGGAACAACACTTTCCCCTGGGCCCTTCTGTACAACCACTCAAAACAGCCACTGAAGCAATAAGATTTGATGCTGGGACATTTTCTCCTCAAGAAAGCTTCTCTTTTACTTCATCTCCTGTATCAGCTTTGATTTTGAATATCAGAAATCAGACTGGGGAAATGGGTTCTTGAAAGAGGTAGAAAAACTTCCCACTCCCTGGTAAATATTCTGCTTTAAAGACCAAGCACAATTTCTTGTAACATTTTCATGGCAGAAATGGCGTATCTGGGGGTGGGGGTGGGGATTGATTGTCAGGACTGTATATTCCCTCCTGAGATGCAAAACATTCCAAATTTTCATAAAGCGTTTCATTCTGTGCTGACTTCATGGCTGTGGTTTATATTCTGTTCTTGTATCAGTTTCCCAGACTTAGTGAGGTTCATATGGCTCACTGCTCTGTAGAATATTTGCCAAGCTTCAAATAATGTGATCCAGAAGGACGCTCACGTCAGATTGGCTCTCCCCCCTACACGCACGTTCAGCAACTTTCCTCTCAGTTTGTGAACCCAGAATCTCCAGAGTTTTTTGGGGGGGGGGTTTTAAGCAGATCAGTGTGGTTGTTGGGTGTCCTGGAAGTGACTGAAAGCGAAATGGAAAACTTTGGCACAAAAATAATGCTAAGAAGAAAGCCCAAAGTGTGTTTTGCACTTCTAATTTATGATTTATGGATCCTGCTGCCTTAAAAAAAAATATTCTGGGTGATAAATATGCAAACCTGTGAGTGAGCAATTAGCGGTGTAATAGTAAGATAGCCAAATTTGCTGCTGGCACCATTTTTTTCAGGACAAGAACAAAAAAAGATTGCAAAGAGCTCTAAAAGCATCGCTCCAAACTTGGTGAATGGGCATTAGATGTGATTCAGTGTAAGCAAGTGTAAAGTAATGCACGTTGGGGCAAAATCCTGAACTTCACTTATGTGCTAATGGGATCTGAACTGGTGATGGAGCCTGGGGAAGACTCTTAATCTCAGGCCCCACGCTGGGCAAAAGATTCATGCATTGCAGGGGGATGGACTAGATGACTCTGGGGGTCCCTTCCAACTTTACAATTCTATGAAATAAAAAAGGAATTTGATGAATTCGCACAGACAGAAACAGGATCCAATCATGTGGGCCAGGAAAGGCCTGGGCAAAAAGATAAAGTCTTTATAAGATGTCTGATGCAGCTGATGAATGCCATTTATTGTAGAGGGAAGGGCATCCCATAATAGAGGAGTGAGAGCAGGAAATGCCTGTTTTATGGTCACCGCTCTATAACAGTTTGTAAGGTACAGCACTATAAGTAGAATTTCTGCAGATGTTCTTAGTGATCTTACAGGCAGTAGAAAGGTAAAGGTAAAGGGACCCCTGACCATTAGGTCCAGTTGTGGCCGACTTTGGGGTTGTGGCGCTCATCTCGCTTTATTGGCCGAGGGAGCCGGCATACAGCTTCTGGGTCATGTGGCCAGCAGGACTAAGCCACTTCTGGCAAACCAGAGCAGCACACGGAAACGCCATTTACCTTCCCGCCAGAGCGGTACCTATTTATCTACTTGCACTTTGACATGCTTTCATACTGCTAGGTTGGCAAGAGCAGGGACCGAGTAATAGGAGCTCACCCCGCCGTGCAGATTTGAACCGCCGACCTTCTGATCGGCAAGTCCTAGGCTCTGTGGTTTAACCCACCGTGCCACCTGTGTCCCAACAGTAGAGAGAGGGGCAGGCAAAATGCAACTCTTTGGAGGAACATCTGGATCCCAATGCAAGTCAGAAATAAAACACAGAGGGAGAGAGGTGGGACCTTCTCATTAGCATACTCCAGCTGCAATTTCCAGCATGGCTCACTTCCTTGAGACTTTCTTATAACCCTGCTCTTGTCCACAGGTAGAAGTGATGGGCCACATGGGGTGGGGGCGGCAAGAGTTCTTGGAAACACGAAACTGTTATAGCCCAGTTCTCAAGAGTAGCAACAGCTTTTCAGATTCCTAGAGCCTGGAACTCATATCTTTATTACCTCACAGTGTGATTCAGTAAGTCCCAGTGCTGTTTCTGACCACTAATGTGCCCAGTTACCAGCATTGTTGTCCCCGCCCCCTGGCCAGCATCTAAATCAGTTCAACAGCTGTGGCTGTTAAAACAAAAAACAAAAGCCCTGCTCTCGCCAAAGGTTTGCAAGATCATGCTGAGAAACTCTGGTCATATTAAACTGATTTGCTACACTTGATTTCCTCTTAATTCGATGACTGCTGCATCTGATGTGTCTCACCAGTGGAAATAGGGAAGCAGGAAGAAACAGATCAGCTGGAATCCTTCTATTTATGATTGGGAAAGGAGTCTTCTTTCTCATTATTCTGAGTGCCCAACTCACTCTATTTAGTTCATACATTGGTCTCTCTCCTTAGCACATCAGACCCTAAATAGCTCTTTATCAGAGAACCCTAAGCTTCCTTACCAACTTAAATTTAATTCATTTTAAAGGCTGCTGTGATTAAAAATCCAAAAACAACTGCTGCAAGTGGTCTACAGATTATTTTCCCTTTTTCTCCATAAACCTTAGCTTCCTTTGTTACAACTTAGAAAGCTGAACAAAAATGGGCTTTGCATCAGTTGTGTGTTTAGCCCCAGAAATCTGTCTTTCATAAACTGAAGCAAATCTATCAAAACTGTTCCTTCCACTTCATCTTCTGTGCTCATAAACCAAGTTTGCTGAAATATCTCAGGAGCACCACATCGTTTATCACAGCCATCTGTACCTTTTAGTTTTGCTCTCTGCCTTCCCTAGAGGGCCGCCCTAAAAACGGTTGAATTTAAGCTGGTCTCATTTTATTCACAATCAATGCAATGCAGCTAAGCTTAGTTGCAAGTTAGACTCATGGAAAGGTATGGAACCAGGACGGTGATTAAGTTCTTTTGATTCCAGTGGGAATTAACTAACCTTTTGGCTAGATTGTGCCCAATGTCCTCTATTTGCACCTACAGTTTCAAGGTTGACATGCAAACATAGTATATATCCCCTCCAACATGGAGCAGGTGCTGAAGCTGAGGCCGCAGTTCCAGAGCTCTTTTTTTGGACAAAAGGCACTTAAATCCTACCGGGCTCTTCAACAGGAAAGAAGAGGGCCATTCTTCTTTGGGGGTCAAAATAATGTTAGATCTTTGCTTTTGAAAAATGAACAGCTCCGTGTGTACAGCCCTAACTGTTGGATTGGGGAGAGGAACAACGCATACACTCCCCATGTAGCAGAGCAATCCAGAGGCTTTGCAGAGGTGTGGAGTTGTAAGTGCATCCCTAGCCCAGAAACAGAAGGTGGGCGGGGGGGAGAGAAGATTGGGCCTGATCCCTGTGCCTTCTTTAGGCTTCTGTAGCAGTTGGGCCTGGATCAGGGCTTCTGCTGGCTGACACCAGCAGTGGGAGCAGCTTGGAATCTAGCTGATCCTGTTTCTGGGCCTTTTGTTAGGCTCCACTGGTGGGGATATGGCGGCAAGCTCCACACCTGCATGTTCAACAGGTGGATGGGGAAGGCTTGTACCAGCAATGTGATGCGAGCATCACTGTGGCAGCTGGTGAGAGGCTGCAGGCAGGTTTGAATTGCAGTGTGGCTAAAACTGTGGATGTAAAACTTCCACATGGGTTGTCCCAGGACTGGGTTGATAGTATCTTTGATCTTTCGTATATATTGGATCCTCTGTTTCCACGATGAATCTCCGGGACAGGACAAGGAAAGGAAACTAAGAAAGCATATTTCCTGTCCCTCTTTCGTTCCGGATTCTCTGACAACACCTGTAAGAAGTTGTACATCCCAAATGCTGACTTTATAAATGTATTCTAATTTAAATTCCTGTCCTGGAAATGTAGTTGGCCAGCTTTAGGAAACGCTCCCAACAGCATTCCAGATGGGAGACACCCTATTAATCTGACGACTGGGAACACAGTCATTTTCTGACTTAATTCATCATTTATCATGGCCTGAGCGTATTTCAAAGTTTTGCACAGCAACAGCCACCTTCAGTAATCTGGCTACTCCATTTAAGCTCCTTCTATGTTTTCTACAGATACTGACTAAAAAACCCCAACCCCAAATCCCGTTGTTTTTTTCAACCGATGTACCAGAGTGGCTGCGTTCCAGTCTCTCTCACAGGCCGATGTATCAAAACTCCTTTTGAGCTGGGTGGGACAAGGCCACGTTTGAAGCTGTCTTCTCATCATTGGTTGTTTACCATTTTTCAAAGCCAAAAAGATGCTGTCACTTTTTCAAATGACCTGAGCTGGCAGCTCTGCTTTTCTTCTCAGGAAGAGATTGTGTTCCCTTATTTCATTCACATTCCTTGGCATATTATCCAGCTGTGTTGTCATGTACCCCTGGAACTGAAAGCGCATGAAATTGTGTGAGCAACTTCCAGTGCATCAGTTAAGAACAGAGTGCCCTTCTGAATGGGGCAGCTTGCATTCAAGGCTGCAGTTCTACATGGAACCCTGACACTTTTATAGGATCTTTTGACACGGAGAGCTGAGCACACTCCAAGAGTAAACTATGACCTCAAAGGTAATTCTAATATATCAAAAGGGAACTAGCATACGTATTGAATATATGTGAAGAGATGTGAATTGACACAGACCTTCCTAAACTGTACACTAACAACAGGCTAAGTTTCATAGAATTGTAGAGTTGGAAGGTACCCCAAGGGACATCTAGTTCAAACTCTTGCAATGCAAGAATCTCACTTAAAGCATCCATGACAGATAACCATCCAACCTCTGCTTAAAAACCTCCAAGGAAGGAGAGTCCGCTACTCCAAGGAAGTCTGTTCCACTGTCGAACAGCTCTTACTTTCAGAAAGTTCTTCCTGATGTTTGGTCGGAATCTCTTATAACTTGAAGCCAAAAGAGCTTACAGTGAATAAGCAAGTTAAAACTAATTACCTGAGCTCATGGTTCTAAAGCATGCCTGAAAACACATGGAAGAACTAGGATGCAGTAAAACTGGGTAGGGAAACGAGAGAGTGACGAGTGTTGGCTGAAGGGGTAAATGTGGTAAAACAAGGCGGCTTGGACCACTCACTTTAGAGAGAAAAGGGCAAGATATCGGAGGTGGAAGGGAGTTTGTATGGTGTTAGGAGCTGGAGTCAGCAATAAAACAATCAAGCACCCAATGGCAGTGAAGTTACCGTATTTTTTGCCCTATAGGACGCACTTTTTCCCCTCCAAAAATGAAGGGGTAATCTGGGTGCGTCCTATGGGGCGAATGCAGGCTTTCGCTGAAGCTTGGAGAGCGAGAGGGGTAGGTGCACACCGACCCCTCTCGCTCTCCAGGCTTCGGGAACACATCCGCAGCCTAGGCAGCCCTGCGGGAGCTCCCGCAGGGCTGCCTAGGCTGCGGATAGCAGCCTGCTTCCCGGAGCGTTGGGCGCCCAATAACAATAGCTGAAGCTGGTGGAAGGCACTCTGCACCACCAAAGCCACCTGCGGCTCAAGTGACAGCAATGGATCCAGGAGTACCCCCAAGCTGCATACCTGCTCCTTCAGAGGGAGTGTTACCCCATCAGGAGCAAGCCACCCCCCATCCATCTGTTTAAGCAAACTACCCACTAACAGTGCCTGTTTTATCTGGGTTGAGCTTCAGTTTGTTGGCTCTCATCTAGTCCATTACGGAGGCAAGACAACGGTCTGGCACAATTGCCAACCGCCATACCTGCAGATGTAAAGGAGAAACAGAGCTGTGTCCCATCAGCATATGGCTATTTTTTAAAAAATTATATTTTTATTGGTTTACAAGTACAAAAAACAAAATTGTACATTTCAGCTTCTTAATTACATCTTAATTCCATTTTTTACTTCCCTCAATTTGTCTGAACTTCCTTCATTTTAGCACTTTTAACACATTCCTACCCCTTGTTATTAAAACTATTAGATTCAATTCATCATTTTTACTTATTGTTACATTTTCACATCACAGAGCTTCTTTAAAACTTACAAACGTAATCTGGTTATCACTTAGTTTTTGCAGATATTGAATAAACTTCTCCCAATCTTCTTTAAATCTTTGATCTCGTCGATTCCGGATCCTTCCTGTTATTCTGTCCAATTCCGCATAGTCCATCATTTTAGTTCTCCATTCTTCTATCGTAGCCAGCTCCTCTTGCTTCCATTTCTGAGCCATCAAGCATATGGCTGATAACAATGCCCTCCAAAACTCTGGATGACCCCACTCAGCAGTTTCAAGTAGATGTTAAGCAGCATGGGGGATAATATTCGAGGAACCCCAAGCGTCACCTTGGAAATGACTATCCAAGTAGGATCGGAACCACCGCAAAGCCCACTCCCAACTTGGATAGCCGTTCCAGAAGGATATCATGGTCGATGGTATCTCAAGCCACTGAGAGGTCAAGAAGGATTAACAGGGACACATTGCCCATGTCTCTCTCCCAAGGCAACCAGGGCAGTTTCTGTGCCCAAAACTGGGCCTAAACTCCGCTTGGGTCAGTTTCCTCCATGTGCACCTGGATGGGGTCCACACTGATGTGTGTGTAGCAAACACAGGCTATAATAGCACATTCTTGCTCTTTTTCTGGGAGGGGTGATCTGTCACATACATGGCCCAAGAGCTTTGTTAAAAGAAAAACTATGAACAAGTTAAATGCATTTATCATTGCTACAGGACAAACCCTGGAAACCTGAGGAAGAAACCTGAATCAAGCTTTTGGTTTCCACTAGTTAAAAAACTCTTTCAAATAGTTCTTTCTTTTTTGTCTAGTTGCCTGGTTATCTCTGAGATTTAGCTTTCAAACCACCATGACTTTTTCTGTTCCTTGTTAATAAATCCTTTGGATAAAATAAGTACATGTTGGGGGAAAATACTGGCAATTCAGCCATAATCTGCAAAGATTTTTAGAGCATTTCCTGTTGTTTAGCTTCTGGGTTCAGCTTCAGATGTATTCTGAAACTCTCTTAATATAGTGTGGGGGTTTAGAATTTTTTTACAAAAAATAACAAGAAACTTTTGTTCCCTAGAGTTTGTGCAAATTAGCTTTTGAACAACTTTTAAATGCAAGCTTTTCTTTCAGTGTATGTATGTAGGGGGAAACATTCATCAAAAGCCTGGATAGCATGCAGAGACAGTTTAGAAAACAATGTTAGGTTTGTTATCTTTGTACCCTTTGAAAACGTGCTCCTTTTAGAATCACCCATACATCATTTTGCTTTTGGTGAACCCTTCTTCCTGTTTTCCTAGCGGAGGAAATATGAAAATGTCTGGTGAAAAATATCTACGTGGTTATCATGAACATTTTGAGAAGAACTAAGCTATGTTACCATCTCTGAACAACTGCAGATGTTCTTTCTATGTAGATGTTCAGTGAGCCTCAAACTATCTATTAAAGTTTAAATATAGAGAGAACATTGTGTCCCTTCTTCTCTCTTCCCCCACAAAAACTCCACGGCACTGCTTTCGCCCTAGGAGCAAACATTTCAGAAACAGTTTTTTAATATGGGACTCACAAAATATACATACTATTTCATTGGAACCCACACGGCTCAAAATATTTTCATTCTTTTGTTCTTCAGATTCCTCTGAAGGATTCCTGAAAGCTTCTACACATCATGGGGAGATAGATGTTTACATTATCAATCAAAAGGGGGAAGTGGATCTGAAATCTCAGGAAGGTTAGTAAATAGTAATTTTGTATGTGAAGCTTTTACAGCTGAAGCACTTTTACTCAACAGCAAGTTCTTCTGATTTCAATGGGATTTGGGTCCAAACGAAATGTACCATTATGTGTAAATGACCAATATGCAAAGTTCTTGAAATTTGCACTTCATCTTTGTAGCTCTGTGGAAAATATGATTTCTGCTCTCTCTCGTTCTTTTTTACATTTGTGCTGAGTGAGTCACTTAAATTACTATGGCAGAAATGAAGTTAACCTCCCTCTCAAACTGTAGAGCTCAATCAGGGCTTCCCGATAAAGTATGAAGAGAGTAACCCTTTCCAACAAGAAAAAGCAGAGGTGGGATGAGGATCATCATCCTGATAACTTCTTAGGTGTTCACTGCAACATCCAGACTTCGCACACACAAACAGTATACAGTCAAGATTTGTTGTCCAATATGGGCTGTGAGTAGAGGGACGCGGGTGGCGCTGTGGGTAAAACCTCAGTGCCTAGGACTTGCCGATCACATGGTCGGCGGTTCGAATCCCCGTGGTGGGGTGAGCTCCCGTCTTTCAGTCCCAGCTCCTGCCCACCTAGCAGTTCGAAAGCACCCCTAAGTGCAAGTAGATAAATAGGTACCGCTTTATAGTGGGAAGGTAAACGGCGTTTCCGTGTGCTGCGCTGGTGCTGGCTCGCCAGAGCAGCTTCGTCACTCTGGCTACGTGACCCGGAAGTGTCTCCGGACAGCGCTGGCTCCCGGCCTCTTAAGTGAGATGAGCGCACAACCCTAGAGTCGGACACGACTGGCCCATACGGGCAGGGGTACCTTTACCTTTTATGGGCTGTGAGTCCTGGAAGACCTGATCCTTGGTTTAGGAGCCACTTTCCACCTGGCCTAGGAGGGTGGAGTTCTGCCCGCTTGCTTGCCTGACTCCAGCTACAAAAGCTGAGGCTGCTGAGGAGGCCCGGCAGCATCTTAGCTGTGAGTCCTGGGGGACCTGCTCACTGCCTTGCAGGCCTTTTCCCACCTGGCCTGGGAGGGAGGAGCCATGACTGACTCCAGCTACAAAAGCGGAGGATGTTGAACAGACTCTTGGGCAGGGGATTGCTTACGGGGTCTTGTTGCTATTGATTATTTGCAGCTTTAATTTTTAGATGTTATGATTTGTGTGGAAATGGTTCAGATTGTTCGTGTAGTTTTTGATGTGTTTTATTTCTTGTTTATGACTACTTTCGTTTTGTTGGTAATTACATGAAGATTTTCATGTTGTAAGCCGCTTTGAGCATGGTTTTAACTATGGAAAGGCAGCATACCAATATGTTGACGAAAGCAGCCAGCACATCGCTTTGGAACAGGGGCATCCAATTTTGCCCTCCAGATGTTATGGACTCCAGCTCCCATTGTCCCTGACCATTGGCTATACTGGCTGGGGAAGATCCAAACAGGGCTCTGGACATAGCTGTCAACCGTCCCTTATTTGGCGGGAAAGTCCCTTATCCCAGTGCCGTGTCCCGCTGCTGTCCCTTATTGATGATGTCCCTTAAATTTCCAGGGTTTCAACGGAAGCAGCTCCTCTCCCTCCCTCCCTCCCTGGCCAGGGAGGAGGGAGGCTCCAACTGTGTTGCTTAGCTGCGTTGCTCACCCAATAAGGAGTCTAAGAACGACTGGGGGGTGGAGTTTGCATGCCTTGTGCCGATCAAATCGGCCGCATTGCCTGGGGACTCGCCTTTGCTCAGCGCTTCCCAGCGGAGAGGTGACGGTGGTTTTCCTTGCTGCATCCCCTTTGCAGGGTTGCTGCGCTGTGGGAACCACCGCTTGAGGCTTTGTTTGGCTGCTGGCTGGGCTTTCTGCCTTTGGCTTGGAGGGGCTCAGAAGTTGAACATACCTGTGCTCTGAAAATCCCTTATTTTGGCTGCGGATCCCTTATTTTCGAGGCTGCTGGTCCCGTATTTTCAAATCTGTAAGTGACAGCTATGGCTCTGGAGTCCAAAAGATCTGGAGCTGCCATATTGCTTTCCTTTTGCAGGGTAAAAACAGCAAGCCCACATTTCTCATGGAACTCTGTTTAATTGGGGGGGGGCGGGTTCTCTGACCCAAAGTAGCTTATGCCTGTCAACTTGAATTGTCTTAACACAAATCCTTTTGTTCTTGTGTATAATAATAATAATAATAATAATAATTTATTATTTATACCCCGCCCATCTGGCTGGGCCTCCCCAGCCACTCTGGGCGGCTTCCATAAAAACCAAAAATACAGTAAAATATCACACGTTAAAAACTTCCCTGAACAGGGCTGCCTTAAGATGTCTTCTGAATGTCAGGTAGTTGTTTATCTCTTTGACATCTGCTGGAAGGGCATTCCACAGGGCGGGCGCCACTACCGAGAAGGCCCTCTGCCTGGTTCCCTGTAGCTTTGCTTCTCGCAATGAGGGAACTGCCAGAAGGCCCTCGGCGCTAGACCTCAGCGTCCGGGCGGAATGATGGGGGTGGAGACGCTCCTTCAGGTATACTGGACCGAGGCCGTTTAGGGCTTTAAAGGTCAGCACCAACACTTTGAATTGTGCTCGGAAACGTACTGGGAGCCAGTGTAGGTCTTTCAAGACCGGTGTTATATGGTCTCGGCGGCCGCCCCCAGTCACCAGTCTAGCTGCTGCATTCTGGATTAGTTGTAGTTTCCGAGTCACCTTCAAAGGTAGCCCCACGTAGAGCGCATTGCAGTAATCCAAGCGGGAGATAACCAGAGCATGCACCACTCTGGCGAGACAGTCCGCAGGCAGATAGGGTCTCAGCCTACGTACCAGATGGAGCTGGTAAACAGCTGCCCTGGACACAGATTTGACCTGTGCCTCCATGGACAGCTGTGAGTCCAAAATGACTCCCAGGCTGCGCACCTGGTCCTTCAGGGGCACAGTTACCCCATTCAGGACCAGGGAATCCTCCACACCTGCCCGCCTCCTGTCCCCCAAAAACAGTACTTCTGTCTTGTCAGGATTCAACCTCAATCTGTTAGCCGCCATCCATCCTCCAACCGCCTCCAGACACTCACACAGGACCTTCACCGCCCTCACTGGTTCTGATTTAAAAGAGAGGTAGAGCTGGGTATCATCCGCATACTGATGAACACCCAGCCCAAACCTCCTGATGATCTCTCCCAGCGGCTGCATGTAAATGTTGAAAAGCATGGGGGAGAGGACAGAACCCTGAGGCACCCCACAAGTGAGAGCCCAGGGGTCTGAACACTCATCCCCCACCACCACTTTCTGTACACGGCCCAGGAGGAAGGAGCGGAACCACTGTATGACAGTGCCCCCAGCTCCCAGCCCCTCAAGACGGTCCAGAAGGATGTTATGGTCGATGGTATCAAACGCCGCTGAGAGATCCAGCAGAACTAGGAAACAGCTCTCACCTTTGTCTCTAGCCCGCCGGAGATCATCAACCAGTGCGACCAAGGCAGTTTCAGTCCCATGATGAGGCCTGAATCCCGACTGGAAGGGATCCAAAGTAGCTTATGCCTGTCAACTTGAATTGTCTTAACACAAATCCTTTTGTTCTTGTGTATAATAGGCTCCATTACTGTCAAGGTACCTGCAACTCTTCAAGCTTATCTGCAGTTATCTGGGAGCAAGGTGGAGGTGAGCCCGGAGATCCAATTACAGGAGACTCAGAATGCCTCCAGGGAGGACCGCATAACAGTTACGGGTGAGTCTTGTCTTGTAGACACTCTCCCCATAAAACTTTGCTTTTAGGTATGAATCGAATTACTCTGTTAATTAAGTGTATGCATTCAGGTTTGCAACCCTTTCCATGGGTGCAAATTATGTTTGTACCAGATTTCTGCCCATCATTTTTAGCCTAAACTGTAGTTAACACCGGTGCCTAGGCAATGCTTAAGTGGGGTTAATCTAAGAGGAGGGATGTGGTGGGGAGAAGCAATCTTGTTGTCCACTCTAGAGCTTTTAGTCATGGGATATCTTTACCGGGATTGTGATGAACAATTCTAAGTACAGAGAGCATAAATTCATGCTTGAACTGCACAAAACACCATGAGATTCAGTGGTGGGGGAGGGGGAGCTACCCTACTTTGCTAAATGGAAAATTCTCACAGAGAGCTGCACATTGTCTCTATTTTAGTCTTCTGAACTAAGAGATTGCTTCACAAATAAGCGTCTCCTTAGAGAATGGCTCAAATGATGTGTATCTTGGGGGTGATTGATTTTTTTCTGCTGGGAAGAAGGAAAGAACTGATAAGTTCTGGTTTAGACTTGCCAGATGTAATTACTGTGCTTCTCAATACCCTTTGCTGATGTAGCACTTTAGAAACAAAAGGAATGCTAGCATAAATCCAAAGTTTGCCTTGCTTCCTATAGGCGAAGAATGCATGGGAGACATGGAAGGTTGATTTACTTTTATAAACCTCAGTTATTTTCAGTCAAACACAATAAAATAATATTATATGCACCTTCAGTACAGTTTTCAAGTCCTAGGGACAAACATCCCTTTGATACTCTGGTTTTTTCCCCTTCAAATTACTGGTATAGGTTATTTCCTTTTGTTAGCAGTCCAATAACTTGTTCCCTGGCAAACTGCAGGAAAGAGTGATTTGTTACCATTGAGTCAAGAACGCTCGTTTGGGTTTTGCTTCGTCATATCCATGCACCACATCAAGGGCCTTTATATATCCAAGGGCTGGCACCAGTTTTGCTTGGACAGTCAAAGCATAACAGAGGAGGCTGCTCCAAACTGCACTTCCAAGCTACGCACTTGTGTTTTGTTCCTCTAATTTAAGCAGCCTTTGATGACACAAATATACACAGACACAGCCCAATACACAATTATCTGAGCTCAGGCAAGGTCATAGGAGAGTCAGAAAGGATAACTGACGAAGAATCAATGTTAGGGAAGCCCACCTGGCCAGTTTTCTTCTTACCTCATTGCCTCTCTATCCTAGTCTATCAAAGACCTTCTTATTTAAGAAGCCACTTAGGTTGATGGAAGAGATTGAAACCAATTTTGTTGTTCTTGTCCAGGCTTTTCTCTGCTGCAAGTTAGAATAGATGCAATACATGCCTGCCCATGTTTGTAACTTTTCATCGAAACACAAATTTGATTGCTTCGTTGGTTCAGAAGCAAGCCATGCTCTTCTTAACTACGCAAGATAATCCCAGTATGTGGGAAGGAGAACTGAAGTAAAAATAAAACTCGCAGAACTTTGTAGGGAAAACATTTTAGTGGCTCACCAGTTGGAGACTGAGTCAATGATCCGTACTCAGTGGAATACTACAAATTGTGAACTATGTGAAACAGTTGTCTTCTGTGAAACTACTGGAGCCCCCAAAACAGGGTGAAACAATGGTGGGAGCAGCCAAGGATCTGCTGGATTCTAAACTAATTTAAATTTAATTTAATTTAATTAATTCTTCGTCATCCTTCACTATATTTAGTGAGCAAGCCAGGAATATAAACCACGATTGATCTCTCTTTCTTTGAATGGACAACAGTTTAAGCTATCCAGCATTCGCCATGTTCAGATGTAACAGGGAACTTTGGTTAATTTAAAACTGGAAGTGGTAGCTTTCAGTCTCCTGTGGCATGTGAAAGGGAATGGGGAAGTGTGGGAGCCCATGGCTTGCTGTGGGTTGTCTACACAGCACTGAACTATGACTTGAGAGTTGCATATGAAGTGGTCTATAGAGAGAGTATTTTAATATTTTAGGCAATGTTGAAATCATTCTCACTGTATTATTAACTTGTTGGATCAAATGGTTGATCACTTAATACATTTGATATATTTATCTAATTGAATAAAAGAAAAAGCATGTTTATGCCAAGGCAAATCTTCAGCAGCTTTTACATGACTCAGCTATTTCCCACCAGCCTTTAACTTCTCTATGTATTATGTTTTCCAGACAAGTAATTTTGCTTCCATATTAACACAAGCTCCTGTGGGATTTTCCTCACAATTTCATTTAAAGGGTCGTGGAGTGAGTTCTCCACCTCTGGTGTTTCTCATGAAGCCCATTATATTTGCACAAGTTGTGATGATTAAAATATCTCGACCCTTTGTGACACTGAGAAGGAATGTCCCTGTTAACCGCAAGGGAGCAACTTTGCCTTCTCTTGGTTTTGGAAGGATGGCCCTGAAGTGCAGCTAAGTATTCTGTAGCCTTCATGTCAACAAAGAAAAACTTTGTTTTGGAAAATGAATGTAGCAAACGTAAAAATAAACCAGCCGCAGGAGAAGACCCTTAGGACAGTTGAGCAAAGAGGCTTCCCAGACGCAACTGCAAGAAGCTAGCCAGGGCATGCAGCATTCTTTCCCCCAAAAGATCTGGGGCAAAGATGCTGTATATCTTAGACTCCATTTATTAATATGGAGGCAGGCTGTGTAAATTACAAGCTTGGCAGCTACCTTTGGAGTGGGCAGAACGAGCAAAGGAGCCATTTACAACATTTCGAATGCTCCCCTATAAATCTCAGTGCTGTAGTAACTGCAAATTAAAAAAAATAGATTCCCCCATCTATATTTAGCACCCTGCTCATATATTCCAAAGAAAACAGGAGGTGAGCCAAGGCATTTTCAAAGATGGAGAGTCTAGCCAGTCTATCATCAGAACCCAGCAAGCATGCAGCAGCCATATTGTTAAATAGTTTGTTTTGCAAAATGACTCACATTTTAATCGTGTTAGAAATGGACCTTTAAACTCCACTAGCTGTATAAACATCCCATAGTATGATCTGCTGTACCTGTTTCAGGCATTTCGCAGACCCATTGCAGTGGGAATGTTTTGCAACCCTCGGATTTTTTGGCCATCAGTATTGATCAAAGCATGTTGAGATTTCCACACACAACCCACCGTGGTGTGGATTCTAATGCATGCTAAAGGCTGGGTGGTTTATCAGGTGATAAGGCCTTTTAATAAGGTATTTTAATATATAACATTCATGATTTTTATTCCATACTAAGATGGTCATTTACTGTTTGAATACACTGGGCAGAAATAGAGAGAGAGAAAAGTGTGGAGTCTTGTTCCAGCTCACAGTGATAGGAGGGTACCATGTTGGTCAGATTACTGTAGTGTGCTTTAGGGTTTTAAAAATTATTATTGAGAAAATTGAGCCATACCTTGGAGATGAGGGGGCTAGGTGAGGTGTGAGCATTATAGATCTTAATGGCATCAAAGACCTAAAGGCACTTTTTGAAACAGGTAGATGGTTTTCCTAAGAAAAAGAGAATAAATTCAAAGAAAGCAGGAAATGTTTTATAGACTTCTTTGAATAAATTTTTAAGACTGTGAGAACAGATGTATCATTTATTTCTCCAAATGACAAAGCAAAATAACACTTCAGCAGTGCATTGAGGAAGAGGTCTTCCTTCAATAACAGCCGAGTGACTAGGAGTGAAGCAACAACATCAGAATAGAAATGATATGGCCACAGTGGTCTGTATGGATGCACTTTGCCACACTTGATAGCACACATTTAAGAAGCAAGCAAACTTTCACACATTAACCACTTGATAAGCTGGTGATTTATATTCACCCATTATATGGCTGGTGCCAGTCTTAGTGCCGTATCTAGCACAAAATTTGGCACTACGGGACACAGAGATACAAAATATGGCAACTGTGTGCTTATAGCATAGATGACTGGCAGTAATTCAGAAGACTGAATAAGGGGTCCAGATGTTGGTTTTGGTATCACCAGGATTCTAGTGCTCTTGACAGGCAATGGCACTTGAAGTGTGTATGTAATAGTAGCTCAACTTCTTCTTCAGAGGTCTCACATGTGCTAGATCTCTTTACACATTTATACTTGGGGTAGGACTAGCCAGTGTGGGTGCCTTCTAGATGTTATTGGACTCCCAATCTCATTAGCACCAGCTAGCATGGCAAATGCAGATGCATCATGGGAGTTGTAGTTCAGCTCATCTGGAGGCTACCACTACTCCTGACCTGGAGCATGATCCTGCACCACCACAGAGAAATTGGCATTGGAGCTCAGTAGGGTCCCTGTGCACTTTCCTGTCTTCTTCTTGCTCTCCTCCGCATCCAAGTGCAAATTAATGGCACTCTGAACCCAGCATAAAAAATGATGTGGTGTTAATGTAACATAAAGGAGGCAATAATACGTTACCACTTAAGAAGGGTTTCAGTCTTCACCAGAGCCTGTTGCCTTTTCTCTTGTGGATTAAATTCTTGAAGTGACTCCAAAACATGTAGAATCTAATAACTCAAGTGTAGATGCTAAACGGCCACAGCTGAAAGAAGGCCTTTCTAGAAAGCTGTGCGTTTTTCATTTGCCATGTGTTTTGGATGGAGAGAGCCATGTCCTGAGTACATAAATTGTGCTGAATTTTAAAGAGGAAATAGACCTTCAGGTGTAAAAATAAAACGAACAGTCATGAGTTTGAGAAATGTTCTGTACACTATGAGACTCTGTCACTGGCACCTGGTTTACATAGTGGCAGAGAAAACCTTAAATCCATCAGGAAGAATATCAGTATTGCTTCAAATACAGTAGGCATCCTTATACTGTTTTTAGTTGTACATTTTGTGACTTAAGTAAATAATTTTGGCCATTTTTCCTGTGAGTGGTATGCTAACTTTTACTTCCTCCAAGGACAGTCCACTGTAGTTTGCACTTATGAGATATGACTAATTTCAACAGAATATTCTCAGGGGAAGGAACAGATGCCTAAACTAAATGCTTTCCCATAAATCATTTGAGTTCAAACAAAGGCGCTAAATTGTTTTATGCACATAATATCCTTCCAACTTAGCTACTCATTCATTTTCATCTTTTGGAGTCTTACCCAGGTTACCTCTGGAATACAGTTCTGCTTGGTTTTCTAAATCCAGAGGCTGAAAATAGATTTTGGAGCACAGCTTAGCCTTGGAAGATAAGATTAAAGCATAGAAGTCCATGGATTCTAGTTTGCATGGAGTGGCAAGAAAGTGATTCATTCAGCCTGCTACAGCTGTACTCAGCTTATGGCCAGCAACAGAGACTGAGTCCCAAACTAGGAATTGTGACAACCTGAATTTAAGAGCTAGCTTTCTGCATCCACAGGGTTTGCATTGGGAAAACATGTTTCTGTAATCATGGACTATTTCAAATCAACATAATGCAAAGACACATTATTCTTCCCCAAATCTATTCTGCTGAGACTTTGCTGCGATGAGTCATGGTATGATGTCAAGGAAGAAACCAAGCAGCAGGACACGTTGTGATTTATTCCAGTAAAAATTTCCATGAAGGTAATCTGCTTAGAAAAAGGGCCCAGAATCAATTTGTGAAATTAACTACCATAATTTTTCTTTTGTCCATTTAGGCCATATGAATCAACAGGATAAACAAGGAAAATATATTAAAGCAGAGACAGAAAATGGCACAGTTCATCTCAAAAGTCAAACCTGGTTCCAGTCTGTGAAACTGAAGGCCTTATGATGGAGTGAATAATCTTTACTTAATCAAGAAACAATGCAGAAAGATTACTGTAAATCTTGCCCATTGTTTGCATATAAAATGCACTGAGGCATGTTTTAGTGTTTCTGGTGTCTTTGGCTTCAAATGCTCAGAAATCAATGGAAACAACCTTTTCCCCCTAACTTGTTTATTGACCACTTTAAACAGCCAAACTTTCAACAAATACCCTGAATATTAAAATGCTTAATCCTGAGTTGTTGTTTTTTGCTTTCCTCCACCTTTCTTCTAGGGGGTTAGCCCCAGTTCTCTCCCTCACTGCTTCTGACACCATGGTGGAGCAAGGTCTCTCCCCACACTGGTCCACCACCTTTTTATAGGAATATTGGATAGCAAGTCACTGAGGACGATGCAGTGCAAGAAAGCCTCCACTCAATGCAGGTTTGAGTAGAGCCAGAATAATGCAGTGGAGGCCAGAGGTGTTCCCAGCAGACCTTGGGAGTCATCACCACCTCTCCTCACCCATAGGACAGACGGTTGGCATTAGATCAGATCTCCCCAGTGTGCACTCACACCCACAGTGGTAACTAATCAGCATTTCTGAGGCCTCTGCAAGTGACAGAAAGAATGCAAGCCCACATTTGCCAGCCTACAAGGCTGGCCTCGGTCATCTGGAGGGGCTGAATCAAGCAGCTCCCAATCTGCTGTGAGGGTCTCCTAAATCTCCAGAGCAGATTTTGGTGGCTCACAGGAAGAGAAGGAAGCTCAGTTGCCCAAGCAATAGTCTGTTGCACTCATGCACCGATTCCCTCAATTATTTACTAAAAATACTGATATATCACTTTGTAACCCCCCCCCCCCGTTCTCTCAAAATAGCTTTAAAAAGCTTTGCACGATACAATCACATAAACTACAGTATCAGAACGAGTGAAGCAAGACTATCATTTCCAAAGTTGCATGGCATAAGGCACATGATAGAGCTAAGCAGCTCTGCCTTTAGTCCGTGAATGTGAAATACTACCATGTTGGGTTCCATTACTGAAGAAAGGCAGGACACCTATGTAATAAGTAAACAATAAAGAATGTTTATTATTTGAGGAATGTGTGTGTCACTTGTGCATTTTAGGTAACGTGTGGGTGAAACTGATTGGCATACAAACTATCTCAACGCAAGATACACTTAATACTCCATAGATCAAATGCTGTGCTGCCCCTTTTTTCTTTTTAAGGCCTCCTTAGTTTGAGTGACAGCTGGAGAATTCTGAGCTTACTAAGGGGCAGAATGCTGTCTTCAACAACCAGAAAAATACCAACTTAATTTTCTTAAATGTACATAGCACTAAACTGTACACAAATTATGTTAATTATTTGTAGATAAGCTCTTTGTTGACTGGTGTTCAAAGAAGAACTGAACAAAATAACATTTATTTGACTGAACTAATTAGGAAAGACAGTAACAATGTTTTCTAGGATGACTTGTACTAGCTATCAAACTAAAAACAATTTTAAGACAATGTATCATTATCTTCTTAAAAAAACCAAAAATGAGTTTCCATTTCAATTCTTTGTGCTTAAGGCTATTAAACAAATATGATTACCAGTATTCTGTGGAAGTTCTATTGTGGGGGGAGACTGAATTCCACACTTTTTTCTGCTGAAGGGGATAGCATGGAGGGTGTACTGGACTCTATGCTTGGTTCTATGCTTGGCCGAGGTTTTTTATGTTTCTTTGGAATGGGTGTGTCATCCTTGGTATCATAACCAAACCACTGAGGAGGTTCTTCATCGTTGTATTCGTATTTCTGGAGCCTTGGTGCAAATTTTGAAACTGCTTGTCTGAAATAGATAGATGGACAGACACTATTAATGTACATACAGTGGTACCTCAGGTTAAGTACTTAATTCGTTCCGGAGGTCCGTTCTTAACCTGAAACTGTTCTTAACCTGAAGCACCACTTTAGTTAATGGGGCCTCCTGCTGCCACTGCGCGATTTCTGTTCTCATCCTGAAGCAAAGTTCTTAACCTGAAGCACTATTTCTGGGTTAGCGGAGTCTGTAACCTGAAGCGTATGTAACCTGAAGCGTATGTAACCCGAGGTACCACTGTATAAGTCTTTTCTCTGAAGGAATCTCTTGTGTAAAACATAAATATAGCAAAAAACTAGAGGACCCTAAAACCAGCTGTGTGTCTGAGCTTCTAACCTACTTTCAGGACTGTGTCACAGAATATTCACAAACACTGTAATTGTTCATAGTGACTATGATAGCAGCAATAATTTAGAAAAATTGTATAGGTTCGGAGGGCCAAACAACTTGGCACTCATTCAATGAATCCAATTTAACATACACTAATACTTGTAACACAACTTCCAGGTGGTATGCTTCTTGAAGAGGTCAGCAAAAATAATGAAACCATTACATATACACATACTTGAAGTTGTCTATAGAGTAAATTACAGGTTTTTTAAAAACACCACCATCGTTAAGTATTACAGATGCAAAATGGCAAGATCCAGCAACTCCTCCAGCAAAGCTGGTGCCAAACCTATTGGTCCGCTTTCCTTTGGATCACAACAGCGAGGTTGAGGTTCGGGGGGGGGGGTCCTCACAACTATGGAACACCCTCCCATCAGATATCAAGGAAATAAGCAACTATCTGACTTTTAGAAGACATCTGAAGGCAGCCCTGTTTAGGGAAGTTATTAATGTTTGATGTTTTAATTTGTTGGATGCCGCCCAGAGTGGCAGGCAACCCAGTCAGATGGGCAGCAGGTAAATAATAAATTTTTATTATTGTTATGATTCACACTGTCTGGGCTTGCACCCCAGGGTCGTCTCTTCTCTCCAGACAGAAGGGTGCCCACAAGTGAAAAGAGGTGTGTGGTTTTGTTATGGAAATATGCATTTTTTGTAAATAGCCCTGAAGAAGCTGAAGCATCCACCAGACCACAGTCAGAACAACAAAAATCCTCTCCAAATATGCTACTTGCTTTCCAAGGGAACTTCCTATTTGTCCTGATGGAAGCTTCCCATGAAATGTACCAGTAAATAGTGTGCCAGGAGAGGCAATTTTAGCTGAGACTTTGGCAGTGAAAGAAAGACTTGCATTTCTCCTTCACCCCATGTCCCTGAGAAACTCAAGCTTTAGGGCCGGAGGGAGTGGGATTAATATAACAAAACATGCATATAATGGCAAGAACAATTTGGCCAGAGAGGACATTAAAAGCTGGACTATACAATATGCTGTTCATATAAATTGCATCTGAGAAAGCAAATAGCACTAATCGGTGCTTGTGGGTTCTTACCTTTCAACCCTGCTGAACTCAGAAGGTACAGCCCTGGGAACATCATATGCACAATCTTTGTTCATTTTAATAAGATTTAGTTTGAAGTAGTTCTTCACAGAATGTAGCTTTGTTTTCCCCCAATAAGATGGATGTGTCTATGAAGCCCTAGTGGTCAGGGTCAGATATTGTGTTCAATGGGACTTACCGTATTTTTCGCTCTATAACACGCACCCGACCATAACACGCACATAGTTTTTAGAGGAGGAAAATCCGTAGGCATGCCACCCGTACGCATTCCCTCCATAACACGCACAGACATTTCCCCTTACTTTCTAGGAGGAAAAAAGTGAGTGTTATGGTGCAAAAAATACGGTAATTCCCAGAAAAGTGTGTATAGGTTTGCACCTAAGTTTGGTTGGTTGACATCTGTCTGTCTTGGGAGACAATGGAAGAGTGTGCCTTCAGGGGTGAAATCAAACCACTGGAGAGTTACAGCGCCTGCTGTGGCTGTAGGAACATGTTTTGCTGCAGCTGGGGTAGATGAAGGCATCTGGTTGATCATTGGGACTATTTTGTTAACAAGAATGTTATTGTGATGACTCTTGGTACATGATGTATACATTTATTAAGTAGCTTATGTGGTGATCTGCAAACAGATAAGTCCACAAGAACAAGCTCATCCACAACGTGATTGTTGACATGAATCAGATACCTTCACTGTACACTTTTGGGTGCCCACTAAAAACATGTTTGTTTAGGCAAGCCTACGCTGTGGGTTAAACCACAGAGCCTAGGACTTGCTGATCAGAAGGTCAGCGGTTTGAATCCCCGCGACTGGGTGAGCTCCCATGGCTCGGTCCCTGCTCCTGCCAACCTAGCAGTTTGAAAGCATGTCAAAGTGCAAGTAGATAAATAGGTACCGCTCCGGCGGGAAGGTAAACGGCGTTTCCGTGCGCTGCTCTGGTTCGCCAGAAGCAGCTTAGTCATGCTGGCCACGTGACCCGGAAGCTGTACTCCGGCTCCCTCAGCCAATAAAGCGAGATGAGCGCCGCAACCCCAGAGTTGGTCACGACTGGACCTAACGGTCAGGGGTCCCTTTACCTTTATTAAGACTTGTAGAATGTTGACATGTTTTACAATCTGTTTTTAGCTTATCATTGATTTTAATTAATTCTGAATGATTTAAATAGTAGTTTTTAACTGGGTTTTTTAAAAAAACTAATAATTTTAGTCTTTTTGTACACCACCTTGAGGTTTTTATTACAATCAAGGGGTATATAAATCTTGTGAAATAAATAAAAACTAGACTTCTAGAGAACAACTTACCTGGTAATATTTGGGCAGTACAGCATCTTAAGAATTCGAAGTTGAAGGCAACCTTTCCACAGACACTTAAGTGTTCTGTCAGTAATACACATGCAGCCTGAAATATCCAAATAGTGCAAAAAAGGGCATTCTGCAGCCACAAACTGAATGCCGGTATCAGTGACCTGTCAATGAAGCAAAAAAGATACATTTTGGGGGAAAATAAGGAATTATTAGCGACAGCCAAGAGAAGAAAAGTTTTAGTAAGTTCATAAAATATTTAAGGTCTATTTAAGGCATTACCACCAAAGCCTTTAGCACTAATACAAGCAACACTGACAATGATTTTAACAGAACAATGTCTATATGTTCAGTAACAGAGTTTCTAGTACTAGTTGTCTTTCTTTTCATACATACCTTGGGACAACCAGTCACACTTAGAATTGTAATTCTGTGGCAGTTGAATGCCAAATTTTTTAATGAATTGTTTGTTAACTGCTGGTTATAAGATAAATCAACGTGGTCTAAGCGTCTTAAATCAAGGCAGAATCTCTGGAACAGAAGTCACAAATCAATCAATCAATTATTCATTCTCAAATTTACCCAGAGCACTTAAGATTTAAGGTTTCACAATGCACTCATGCTGAAGATAATCTGCTAATCTTCTCCAAACACTTGATGCACTTTTTCTCTCATTAAATGGCTGGAAAAAATATTAAAGGAACATAGGAAGCTGCCTTATACGGAGCTAGACCATAGGCCCAGTGCTATTTTTCTAGAAAAAGAAGTGCTGGAACTCACCATGAACATCTCCCTCTTCTCTTAGAATGGCAATGGAGCCTGCCAGATATGTGCTGAAACTGAATGCCCACCTGAGAGGTGCTGGAACTGAGTTCCTGTGAGTCCCCCCTTTAAGAAAAGGCCCGCATAGGTCCATCTTGCCCAGCCATCATTGGCACGGATGGACAGTGGCTCTCCAGGGTTTCAGATGAGCTTTTTTTCTAATCACACCTGGGACATTCTGCTTGCAAAGTATGAGCTGTGGAACTGAGCTACAGTGGTGCCTCGCAAGACGAATGCCTCGCAAGACGAATGCCTCGCAAGACGAAAGAGTTTTTCGTTTTTTGAGTTGCTTCGCAAGACGAATTTCCCTATGGGCTTGCTTTGCAAGACGAAAACGTCTTGCAAGTTTGTTTCCTTTTTCTTAAAACCGTTAATACCCAGGGTGCATTGCTTGAAGAGGTGCAGTTGCGACTTGACTTCGAGGAGCAACTCATAGCACGCGGTGTGGTAGCCTTTTTTGAGGTTTTTGAAGACTTTGGTGATTTTTGAAGCTTTTCCAAAACTTCTTTTGCAGCCATTTGGTAAGTTAAACTTTTAAAACTTTTTGGGGGGTTTTTGGATTTTGGGTTGGGGTGTTTGGAATTCAAGGACTTGGTGTTGGGGAGGGGTTTGCAAGAATCTGGAAGCTTGTGTGTTTTTTTCTGCATTTTTATGATTTTTTGTGACCATTGGGGCACTCTGCTGTTGTTAAAAAAAAAGATTTCTGGGTTTGGATTTCTGTGTGGTTTGGTGCTTTTGAATTTTTTGGATGTGAAGCACTGATTATTATTTTTTTGGGTTTGCGAAGGTAGGAGCTATGCTGCCATGGGGCCGAAGAAGACTGCTGCTGCAGAGGCCGGCGAGAGGAAGAAGGAGAAGGTTACGCTGGAAATGAAGAAGGAGATCATCCAGAAGCACGACGGTGGAATGCGTGTGACAGACCTCACCAGGGAGTATGGAAGGAATCCATCGACCATCGGGACCATCCTGAAGATGAGGGAAAAGATCCTTGCGACTGATGTAGCCAAGGGAGTCACCAGGATCGTGAAGAACCGCCCAGCTGTTCTGGAGGAGGTGGAGAAGTTGCTGCTCATTTGGTTAGAAGAGAAGCAGCGTGCAGGGGACACAGTGACTGAGGCCGTCATTTGTGAAAAGGCCAAGGCCTTGCACGCAGACCTCGTCCGGCAACAGCCAGGAACCTCAGGCAAGCCAGAAGTCTTCAAGGCAAGCAGAGGCTGGTTTGACCGGTTCAAGACGAGAGCTGGAATCCACAGCGTGGTCAGGCATGGAGAGGCTGCCAGTTCTGATGTTCCTGCGGCTGAAGACTTTGCAGCGGAGTTCCTGGAGGTTGTGACGATGGAGGGCTACGTTCCACAGCAGGTCTTCAACTGCGACGAGACCGGGCTGTTTTGGAAGAGGATGCCCAAAAGGACTTTCATCACTCAGGAGGAGGCCAAGTTGCCTGGCCACAAGCCCGTGAAGGACCGTCTGACCCTGCTCTTCTGTGCCAACGCAAGCGGCGACCTGAAGATCAGTACCTGCTGGACAACGACCTGCCGCTGAAGGCTTTGCTTCTGATGGACAATGCTCCTGCTCATCCTAAAGGCCTTGAGGAGTACTTGTTGGAGGAGTTCAGCTTCATCAACATCATGTTCCTGCCGCCTAACACCACGCCACTGCTCCAGCCGATGGATCAGCAGCTCATCGCCAATTTCAAAAAACTCTACACCAAGGAGCTTTTCAGGCGATGCTTCGAGGTGACTGATTGCACCAACATCACCCTGCGGGAATTCTGGAAGGACCACTTCGACATCGTCACCTGCTTGAAGATGATCACCACGGCCCGGGACGGGATCAGCCAGAGAAATTTGAATTGCGCTTGGCGCAGCCTGTGGCCGGACTGTGTGGCACCAAGTGACTCTGATGCACCAGAGTCAACAGTGGTGCAGGACATTGTTTCCTTGGGGAGGACCATGGGCCTGGAGGTCACAGAGGAAGACGTCAGTGAGCTGGTGGAGGAGCACGACCACGAGCTGACCACCCAGGAGCTGGTCGAACTGCAGGCAGAGGCTGCGCAGGAGCAGGCCTCGCTGGAAGAGGAGGAAGCAACTGAGGAACGGCTGTCCTCCAAAGAACTGAGGGACATTTGCCAGAAGTGGAAAGATGTGCAGGCTTTTGCACAGCGGCACCACCCTGACAAGGACCTGACACGTGACCTTGCAAACACTTTTGATACGAGGGTCATGTCATCTTTCAGGGAGGTGCTGAAAAGGCGGATGAAGCAGCAGACCATGGACAGGTTCTTCAGCAAGAAGCAAAGAGGGAAGAGGAACCTTCTTCGAGTTGTCCCCCAGAGTCTTAGAAAATGTATGTACAGTACACTTTGGTGATTTTTAAATGCTTTTCTGTCATGTTTAGAAACTTAAATTATTGTTTCTTCAATTTTTAAAATGCTCTTTACAGTATGTGTGACTTTAAAGAACACTTAATAAACTCTTTTTGTACCAAATTTGGCTTTGTTTGGACTTTTTGGACTTTTTTTGACCATAGGAACACATTAATTGATTTTCAATGCATTCCTATGGGAAACCGTGCTTCGCAAGACGAAAAATTCGCAAGACGAAAAAACTCGCAGAACGAATTATTTTCGTCTTGCAAGGCACCACTGTACTTCCCTCTCCTAATGAGTTAAGTTATTTACTGGTTGTAGTCAAGAAAAGCTCATTTGAATTATCTGTACACGCTTCTGTGCTCTTTCAAGCCTGCAAACTGCTCTTGGATTTGATTTATTAAGTTTTCATAGTGGTAAGAACAAAAAGGGACTGCAAGGAAAGAAAGAATTGCTTCAAACTTGGTGAAAGGGCATAAAATGTGATTCAGTGTAAACAAGTGTAAGGTGATGCACACAAGGGCAAAAAAAAATATGATAACAGGGTCTGAAGTTGGTGGTGACTGACCAGAGAAAGAACTTAGTGGATTGATCAAGTATAAAATGAAATGGATGTGTGCAAATCTGAATAAAATTTTGTAAAATCTAAATGAAAAAATATATAAAACAAATCTAAATTTCTAAATCTCCCTGATAAGACAGAACATTCTCTCTCAAGAAATTACTCCTCTCATCAGATACTGCAGTCTTCACAACTGTATTTTTATCTTGTCCACCCAGTAGGTGTATATTAGTAAATAAATTTCAATATTGCAAATTGACATAAGTTTCCAGAGATCCTTTCTTCCAAAGGAAACCAAACGCTGTGAAGCACTAGACCCCTGGAATGTCTCACTGCTTGAGAAAAAGGTGCTCATTTGAGACTCTTAAACTTACTAAACTGATGATGAACAGTTTTAAACCTCAAAAGATCATATCCGTAGTTCTTCCTGCTTTAAAAAAGTACTTGTGCTAATTAATCACATTGTCTCAAAGTTGTATTTTTATAGCTGATCAGTTTGTAGAGGGAAAATAATTCAGCGAAACTGCCTTGGCAACACTAGTGAACCAAACATAATCTGGCAATCTTAACACATAAAAGTGATAGAAAACAGCTGTTGTATACTTTTTTCAAATAACACTCTTATTTAGTAAGCTGGTTATTTTTAGAATATACTCTAGACAAGGCTTCAAAGCCCATCTCACAATGTAGGAGCTAATTCAGACTGGAAATATAGGTCCAAACTAGACGACCAGATTTCCCTTCTTTTTACAGCATCCCTGAATTGAGTTGGGACAACTACTCTGGAAGAGAAGTGTTAACCTTATCTTAGCCACCAGCTCCTTCAAGTTTCTATTTGCTCAATTAACAGAGGCATACAAAAATAGGGGGGGGGGGGTTTCATTCTTGTTTATTTAAGCGGAACGTATCCTCCATTAATGTACAAGAAGAAAGAATTAAAATTACACACACAAAAATACAATCCCTTGGAAAAATAATGATGATTATTGGTGTTGGGAGGTAGTATTTTTCTAAAGAAGATTTGGTTTATTTATAAATATCAGGATATTCCTGGAGCGAGGACTTATCTCTTTGAGAAGGAATTGAGAAAGAGAAACTCAGAACATGGTGTTGGCGTGTTCCCCACAAAATTTTGAAACATCTGATAGTGCAAGTGGCCCTCAACATCTAGTGCTGAAAGAAGAGAACTGGGAAAGATTAAAGCCCACAGTCTAACTACAATCTGTTGTATGATGTTAGCAGTCAAGAATCTCCATCTCTGTCATCATCGTATTGGCTCACATGGCCCCTAGCTGATGGATCCAAGTTGCATCCTATATGAAGATGTTACACCACTTATAAAGAAGTGATTAAAGTCACTGTAGCAAGCAAAAAAGGCATGTTCCTTGGAAATTTTGATTAGCTTTAAGGAATTGACTTTGTGGAAGAGAAATTGTTAATCCCATTTAAATAAAGTTTCAGTTCCACGCAGCTTTCTCTAAATGCTTTTCCTGATGTCTGTATGAAAGCCCAGACGACTACATAATGGCTTTCCATAAATTAAGACAGGATATCTGTACTTTTAACACAGTTGCTCTTTACATTACAATAAACAAGGAACATGGAGGCACACTGGAAACTCCATTCATAACTATTCTCCAAAGAATAAATTATTCTGTCAAATGTGTGCTTGTGCATTATCACATGCATACAGAGCAGCAAAATTCAAACCAGCTCTGTGTGGCTGTAGATAATGAATGATACATATATACAACAATAGATTGATGGATGCTTGAATTTTACGACGGAAAGTGTTATGTACTGAGCTGAATAGGATCCAAACTGCAGCAGTCTGATTGGTCCTAGAACAATAGGATCCAAAAGGCAGCAGTCTGATTGGTCCTAGAACAATGCAGCGGTATGATTGGTTGGCAGGAACCACCCAATCATGCTCCAGATAGAAGTGAATCCACAACCTGATCGGCTTACAGTAGAATTCCGGAATTAGCCAATCATGTGCAGCCCATTGTGTAAATAATGTATATAAAGCAGATACTTTGAGGGGACATTCATTCATTCCTCCTCACCACTATGAGCTGAATAAAGAGCATGAAATCACTTTGCGACTCTGAGTATATTTCAGAAAGGTACTAATTTATAGGATAGCATAGTCATTATTTTCATAGTTGTTACTTGATAAAATGTGGTGATCACTGTGATTTCTGTGCAAGATTTTTGGGCATTTTTCAGAATATAGATTAAAAAATATAACAACTGTATAAGTTTGTAGTGAAACCATGTTATTGCTAATGCAGGGTTAATATTTTGCTAGATTAATTCACCGAAGAGTCTCTTTCTATGCTTGCACAAGTCTTTCTCCTCCACTACTAACATTATAGGTGTTTAAGATTTCCTCCTGTTCTTGAAATAGTTCCTTCGTTCCTTCGTGATGGTCGATTCAGCTTCCTTCAGCTGAGTTTCCCCCAGGAATCTGTCCTCAGTCCTTTCTCTCTCTTTTTAGCATACACCAGACACAAATGATGGGACACGACACCATTTTTATTGCAAAGCTGCAGTTTTCTATCCACAATCTGTTTTCTGTCTCAGCCATCTTATCAGAATCCCATGAGGGCTGCATAGCAGCCACTGCCAAAAACACATCCTGTTTTAAATAAGCCCTGCTAAAAAGTAAAGGCAAAACTGCCATTGGTTGCTGTGCAGAGACATTTCCCCCTTCTTAAAATGTTCTAGTTAAATCTCCCTTCCTGGGCTGAATATTTTCTCTTTCCACATTCCAAAACTCTCAGTCACTGTAGTTTCACTTGCCCACATTTGCATCTATAAGGCTCAGGAGTTCAGAGCAAGAGCAGCGCAGTGGTTAACAATATGAGCTAAGAAACTGAAACCGCCAATTCAAATCTCAACTCATCCTTAAATTTCCTGGAACACTTTACGCAAGCCACTATTTATTTATGTAAAGTGGTTTTACAGCCCTTCAATTATATTTCCAGGGCAGTTTACAAAAAGAATAAAACAATGAAAATGTAAATACACAATATATCATAAGCTAAAAGCTATAAAAATCATAAAAGTAGCACACAATAATGTGCCATATAAACAAGTGTTGTAAAATAAAAAGGTCATAATGGTCTGGAGCTGAAAGGACAATTAAAGAGCCCAAGTTGGCATGTAAAGGAAACCAGCCATGGCTTGAGTACATTTTCCTAATGGCAACATGTTTCAACAGTTTTAAGAAAAAAACCTCAGCATATTTACTATTTCATTGTAAATCAGATGTGTTCAAGAGTGACATACATGTACTGATGCTTGTAACATATATATAACATAGGATCTTATTTTACCTTAATTCCTGTATCAGTTAACAGCCTGCATTCTGATATAATAATCTCCTTTATTTTCCAGAGTTTGCCAAGAGCATCCAAAGCCTAAAAATATTTTAGACAAATATTAGTTTGTTGGCACACATATGTAAAAAACCTGTTATACTACATAATGTATTTATTTTGCTTTGCTGTTATTCATGCTGTAGGTCCCCCCCATTACCTTTTAAAACATGTATTCTTTTACCAAAACAAAACATAGTTGGAAATTTAGGAACATGCCATGGATTTGTGCACTCGCTTGTTTGTATGTCCTTCCCTCTACAATCTGCATAATCCTAGTCTGCTATAACTGCCCCAGTTGAAACAAAATGTAATGAAGACATCACAAAACACCATAGGAGTTGTTCAGCAAAACCGGAGCGTGTGTGGTCAGGGGCGTAGGAATGGGGGGGCGGTGGGGGTGGTTGTCTTCCCTGGGGGGGGGGGTGACAAAAAGGCACACCGCGGGGGGCTCACCCAGCTGTCCCTGTGAGAGGCAGATCGCGCCACCATGATCATGTTGCCCCCCTGCGCACAACATTGGCTCCGGGTACCCATGCAGCTAACTCCACCACTTTCCCTGCCTTAGCTGGAGACGGACAAGAGGGGGAGAACAGGACCCTTCGGTTTGATCAGGCAAGGCTATTTTTACGTAGCAGGGATATTTGCAATAAAGCTACCAAGACATTTCCCCCCTACTTTTCTATGTCCATTTGATTATTGCGGTCCATGTGTGCCAGGTATTCAGCAACTAATAATAAAAATAATAGACAAACATGTCTTTCAAACACAGAAGCTGGATGACGTGTTCTCAGTTTCATTCAGCCAAGAGATACATCAGTGCCTCCTAAGACCCCAAAGAAACACAAGTTAAGATCCATACATCACCATTTCAGGAGAGCATTAATATAAGAATATGTTCACGTTAGCATGAAAATGGTTTCTCATTGTTCAGTGAGCTGCTGAGATGGTGCTTAAACAACTGTGCCCTCCTTTGCATGTCTACTTAGAAGAGGGCTGCACTGAGTTCCATGGGAATTCATCCCAGGAAAGCAGGTGTAGAACTGCAGCCTAAGAACATCCGTTTCTTTTTGAAATGGTCCGTTTAATTAAATCAACAACAACAGCCCAATAGTTGAAGTTGAACAATACTTTATTAGGACTAACTCAAATGTCTCAAAAGAATGAGCAAGTGTTTGAGTTGCAGGTTGTTCAGGGCAGATACTAAGAAAAAACGCAAGGAGTAGGAGAGGAAAATGGCCCCTTGAAAGGGATTTGTGCTTCTGATACGGTGCATTACACGGCAGCTTTAAAACAGGGGGTTGGGGGGCTAATCTGTGTCCCTCCAGATGTTGCTGGACTACGTCCCCCACTGGTCCCAGCTAGTATGGCCAATAGGAGTGATGGGAGTTGTAGTCCAGCAACACCTGAAGGGACACAGATTAGCCACCTGTTTTAAAAGGCATTGTAAAAGTAAAGGGAGCTGCACCGAATCATAAGGAAAACATACATCCTTATGAGGGCAATTCCGTTATTAGGCCTACCTATTGCAAAATAGTGTGCAAGGTTCAAGTTCTACCATCAGGCCAGTGAACAGAGCAATGGGGTGGTGGGTTAGAAGAAATTTGTTTCTGGCTGATATTGAAGCCATGGAGTCTGCAGGGGTTTTAAGTGCTTACGCTCACAATGTTAAGTAAATAAACCAGAAAATAACACTTGCAACTGTAAGTATCTTATTTTTCCTTCTTTTAATAATTTCAAATGGGGGGGCGGGGTTTTGACAAAAAAATTCCGCAACGAGTACCACCTGACCTTGCTACGCCTCTGTGCGTGGTTACATAGTTCCCAAACTTGTCAAGCATGATACTTTGTGAATTGCCTGCCTCAAACCACCATTCATATTCAGGCACATTTTATTTACCTCTCCAGCCATTTTAACTACCCGTCTCCTTCTCCCTCCCAGATATATTCTTCTTGGTCTTGCTCCAATTCCGCTGCCTGGCAGTTCCTGTCTTCTACTGACAAGCAACCCCCTGACACATTCATAGCCCGTTGAGTAGTTTCCAACTTTCCTGCCTACTGACTTTGGAGGTGGCTGCTGGGGTGAAATATGAGCAAAACACTACTCTCCTGCCCACCTTCTGGTTCACTGTATCATTCGACATGAGTTTCATTCATAAAACACGGTTTTCCATTCACAAAACATAGTTATGAAGTTATCCTTTCCAGGCAGTGTGCGTGTAAGACACGTGTATGGTGCATGCCCTCAATTTACAGCAGAACCCATTTATCTGCCTGGCGTGTGCCTGACGGGAGGCACTGAATTAGGTCTCTGCATGGCTCTGCAAGGCGCTCACTACTGCAAGGAAGAGGTTGCTGTAGAAGGGAAAGGCGCTAGTTTGTAAAGGGGAAAAGTGGGTTTTTCAAGGGATGCCTATGGCCACTGGGCCCATCACCTCCTGGCAAATAGAAGGGGAAGAAATGGAGGCAGTGAGAGATTTTACTTTCTTGGGCTCCATGATCACTGCAGATGGTGACAGCAGCCACGAAATTAAAAGACGCCTGCTTCTTGGGAGAAAAGCAATGACAAACCTAGACAGCATCTTAAAAAGCAGAGACATCACCTTGCCAACAAAGGTCCGTATAGTAAAAGCTATGGTTTTCCCAGTAGTGATGTATGGAAGTGAAAGCTGGACCATAAAGAAGGCTGATCACCGAAGAATTGATGCTTTTGAATTATGGTGCTGGAGGAGACTCTTGAGAGTCCCATGGACTGCAAGAAGATCAAACCTATCCATTATTAAGGAAATCAGCCCTAAGTGCTCACTGGAAGGAAAGATCCTGAAGCTGAGGCTCCAATACTTTGGCCACCTCATGAGAAGAGAAGACTCCCTGGAAAAGACCCTGATGTTGGGAAAGATGGAGGGCACAAGGAGAAGGGGACGACAGAGGACGAGATGGTTGGATAGTGTTCTCAAAGCTACCAGCATGAGTTTGACTAAACTGTGGGAGGCAGTGGAAGACAGGAGTGCCTGGCGTGCTCTGGTCCATGGGGTCACGAAGAGTCGGACACGACTAAACGACTAAACAACAACAACATGTCTCTGAACTCCTGCTACAATTTCTGTGACACTTATCTTCAACAGAGAGGAAGCTACTGCATTATCAGCGAGTTAAAGTGTGAATTTCAAGTATCATATCTGTAAACACCCACTCACATCTGTAAATAAGCAAGCGTATTGTTTTTGTACTAATTCCTTGAATCCAACCAAGAGAGAAAAACGTGTTGCGAAAATGTTCATGAAATGGTTAGCTGAAAGAATAAAATGTAGTGTATGTTAATAACATTATTACATGGGAAAAGTAGGACATGTTCATGGTATATGTATAAAATTTTACTGCATAATAAAAGGTCTTTTGACAGCTTTTCATGTTTGAAGGAAACAAAGTATGAATGAAAAAGCAGAAGGAAACAGCCTATTTTCATAATTCAATCCATAAACACACACACACACACACACACGATAAGGACTCTCCACTTACTACTAACTTCTGTAGAATACATAACGATTAAACCTTGACTAAATCATTTGGGATACAGGGTAAATAGCCTTATGTCAAAGGAATCCTTGGACTTTCAGTTATGGCAGTTTTCACCATTTGGAAGTGTAGAGAGAGTAAAAAAAATTTATGCATTCTCCACTAAAAAGGCCAATGCCAAATCTGTATTGGTTTACTGTTTACTTCCACTTTGCCAAACCTTTATTAGGCATTACAAATATAGGCCATCATAAAACATCCATATATAAAATTTTAAAATATATACAAATAAACAGCCACGTAAATATATGTAATAGCGAGGATTTTCAATTGAGTTTCTTCCTGCTAAATAGTGCCATTCACCACTCTAAGAGATACTATTGATAAAAACTCAGCCACCCTTATAGTTATGGTTTACTGTATGTCTGAGATAAGCGTACCCTCCAGCATGCCACAAATGACATTAGGGACATGCTTCTAACACTTATGGTACTGAATATTACTCCTCCTCAAGCATTACACTTTGCTTAAGGCTCTACTGTGTTTTATGTGCTTTTCAATAGCAAGTCTTCAGGTGATTTAAAAGTCAATATGGCATTTGTTCTTTAACCAAAAGAACAAGCTTGGCCTTGCCTTTTAAATTAGAAAACATAAATGAAATGACTGGCATGTGAAGAGGAAGCAGATCTGGAAGAAAGACAAGTCTCACAATTCACACCTGTTGTTGGCATCCATTTATCTTGAGAGACAATGGAGTGCACCTCCAGGGGTGAAGTCAAACTGCTGCATTAGCAGCACCCTGGGGTGCAAGCCTGGGCAGTGTATATATGGAGGTTCTGGGATGCCCAGATGACAAGACACACACCCTGCCATGTTGATGTCCAAAGGAAAGCAGAGCAATACATTTGGCACCAGCTTGGCTGCAGGAGTTGCCAGTAGAAGGGGTACAAGGACCCATACAACCATCTTAGGGACTCTACTCCAAATTTGTGTAGGGTTTCCTCCTTAGCCTTTTCTTCTCCAAAATATGTCCCACAAGGCTATGTGAGTCCCCTTACTTGTATTACGTATCTTTATTGCCTTGGGCAACAATGAGTCTCCAAATTTGATTCAGATGTTGTGCTTTATTAAAATTAGCAGCTCAGTTTTTCACAGGATATAAGATCAAAGGAAAGCTTACGTGTTCAGTACATCTGGACGTCAATCCCTATGTTTTGATACATCAGTACAAGTTTAGATGCCTAAAGATAGGGCATTCAGGTTAAAAATACTGACCACTATGATTTCTCTCAACTCAGAAAGGAAATTAAAGCCACAGTCAGGAAGAAAATATATAGTTTCACACACACTCCAAATAATTGGTTTGAAGTAAATAATTAAAATGACACTCTCAGGCAATCACTTCAGCAGTCACACAGTCACACAGCAGTCACAAGGTAATTGAAAATATGATAGAGGGAAATTAATGAAATTATTGGCTAGAATGCAGATTGTGAGAGCTGGGCTAATGTAATACTATGTCAAACTGGGCAGGAAAAATGAACTGTCACTCCAAGGGAGGGGGCAAACAGATTCCATTGGAGTGGTGACATTTTCCTACCTTGCGAAATGGGAGGAACTTAATATTCCATTTGGGGATGTCCTACTGTCCACTGGAGAATGTATAATATAAATATGAAGAGATCCTGTGATGACATTAGGGCAACCAAACTTTCCAAGCAAGGGTCCTATCAGAGTGCCTCTGAAGATAAGAGATTCTGAGAATCCTTGGGACCTTTGGCAGGGCCATCTTGACAAGTGTGTTCCTAAATACTGTATGTTGTTAAGAATTTTTTTTAAGACATATGAAAAAGAAAAAGGTCAGCAGTGTTGGAAGACTAGCCAGTTGAAAATGATTAGGGGAAGGGTAGATATTGAATACGGCTGGATAATTAATTTTTCCAAAGGCAAACAATACTGCGATATGATTGTGTTAAATATACAGCCTCCACTGTAACAATTACAACAATCACATCCACTCTGAGCCCTTTGCTTTTAGTAATGTATCAGTTCTTGTATTTCACTGTGTCTTTGATTATAAGCCAAAATAAAAGTGCAGCAAACACTGAATAAATGTAGTACAGTTATTTTTTCAAGAAAAAGGGTCACGGCAAAATATTAATTTCCACATAGCAAGAATATTTCTCATCTTTAGTATCTCATATGTTGCATATTATTCAAATTATAAACACTGTTTCTTGTTTAAGCCAACAAAGTATGCTAGAGAGTTATTAGGCTGTAGGATGTATTTTTTCCCAAAACTTATTTTTAGATGTCTATGCTCCCAGAGCCCTCAGGATGATATCTTTCTGAACTGAAGCATGCTTGCCACTAGAAAGATCAAGCATCCTTACATCCATTTTAATGAAAAACTTAAGACACAAGAATGTTAGAATACAGCTTACATGACCTTTGCACGACAGGTATAAAAAGACACCCTAAATGCAATACAGCTTTCCATCTTCCACAAGGGAAAGAGAAAACTAACAGAAATGGCTGAATTTACATTTTAAAAGTAAAACAGACTTGTTCTAAAAACACAGAAGATGATAGATAGATAGATAGATAGATAGATAGATAGATAGATAGATGATAGATGATAGATAGACAGATAGATAGAGATAGATAGACAGATAAAGTGCTTCACTGAGCTGGTTCATACATCACAATAAGGCATGGTTTGTGGCTTACTATGATTGAACAGATTCTTGGCTCACAGCTCAAGGTTTGTCTGGAAAGAGACCAATCACAAGTGCTGGTTTGCACATAACACTAGAATTAATCACACCCTCCATTTATTAACTGCAACTAAATATGTGATTGCAAAAGGGGGGGGAGAGAAAACTTTAAATGCAAATCTTTTTGAAGCCTGGATTTTGCAAGTATGGGGCATCATGCTTATGGACAAAGTAGCCATTTCACAAAAGGGTGCCGGAGCAGCTGGCTACGCCCCTGGACTTACCCCTTCTATACGACATGGTATCATTTTATCAACTTTGTTAAGACAATTGAACATGGTTTCCCATATATCCAGTTAACATATATGGTTTTTTAAATGTAAACAGCCTGGTGTACATCAGACCCTCAGGTGCTGGGGAGGAGAGTAACCAAAAATAAACTCCCCTCTGAATGCAAATAGCAATTTTGAAAGGGAGGGTGTTTCACAGGAGAAGGAGAAAACACCTACCTCCTACAGTCCCAATGCTACTCAGGACACCTCATGACTGTAATCTGTATTTTAAAATATGCTCACATTGTTGCATTCATACAATTAACATCACATCTAGTTTAGCCATTAACTGTACTTCTTTGTCACCATATGCTGCTATCTGTACTTTCAATAGTTTCTTGAACATTTATAAGCTTTAAAATGGCTGTATTAAGCCTCTGGGGTAACAGATATCAATATTTCAATACTGTAAGTCATGAACTAGTCTTAGTTCCATGATCTTCCATGCCTTGCACTCCAAAGAGACTCTGTTTTGCTACTGCTGTGAATACTTGGTCTCAAACCTTTATAAGTCAACAGTGAACTTGTAAGAAAGATTGATTGTGTTAACTGAAGAACCTTAGCATGAACATTATTAGATTAATAAAAAGCAATTTTCCCAGTTATCTCATGTTTCAATAACCCAACCCACAAACTTTACAGTTTATCCTATTTAGCTCATATCTTGCTGTAATCCCTTATTTTTGAATGCTGTTCTATTTCTTGTTCCTTCCAATGTGCTACAGTGACCAAAAGGCAAAGAGGATGTTAAGAATTAAGAAAAGGAATTGAGAATAATACAGAGAATATCACTGTGACTCACAGAAATTGCTGGCACAGCAATACTAAGAGCATACAGGAACACATTGCCATGCCTTTGTGCTTTCATTTTTACCTGGTCTGTGACATTAATTCCAGAAATATTAAGATATGCGAGTGAGGAGATCTGTGTTAAAGCATCAATTCCAGCATCAGTCACAGATTGACAATAACGCAGATTCAGATAAATCAGATTGTGGCACCTTAAAAAACAATAGATCTTGTTATTTCTTTTCTTATTATGCCATACCTGTGCAACTTTTGGCTTGGGTTTTCATAGGACACTTCCAAAATTACAATAAAAATGTTCATTTACCTGCTCACAAAACAGGATACCCTAAGATACTAACTAAGACCATCCTATAAATATTGTTTTAAATTAGTTATTGGGCACTTCAGTGTTAGGCTGTATTGTAGCCTGCCTCACTATTCCTGTTCAGTATTTTAAAAAACATGTAAAATGTTTTTTCAAGCTTTTCTCATTTCCTTTTGACAGTTTTGTTCATGTGAGGCATTCTCAGCTTCAGAATAAAATATGGAACATTCGCATGAACAAATTAGCCAAAGGAGACCAGTAAGTAGATCCTTTTTCATTAAATGGAAATTGTCATTATTATTAGGTACTAGAACACGGACAGTGGTTGTAAAAAAGCAACTTCAGGTATGCCTGGGACTTGCATATACCCAGTGGAATTTTTCCCTTTTCCCTTTGAGTAACAACCCCCACTTCCACCCCACCTGCCCTTTCAACTGTTTTGAGACGTTCTCAGAGTTTCAAAAGTAGTTTGCCATGTATACTCAAATAACATAAGCCCAAAGCCTCTTTGATACATAGAACTTATATGGCCTTTTGGATCCCCAAAACAAAACTGCTATGTTTTGATTATCTGATAATTATAATGAAAAACAAATTATGCATAAATATAGATACACACACACACATCCATATTAAAACCAGCAATAAATAAAATTATCTACAGGTATTAGGGAAGAAAAATAATTTTCTAAACACTTGTAGAATATCAGAAATTTTGAACATTGAATCCTATGAATCATTTTTAAGTTGTCAGTTTTGCAAAAAAAGCTGAGACATTAATGGGTATGTGATTCACGGTTAAATTATTTATAGTCCTGTGCTTGTCTATTCAGAAGTAAGATTCACTGAGTTCAATGGGGCTTATTCACAGGTGATTATTGGATTCCAACCTAAATTCTATGAACAGTTCTTAAGAAGCTCCATTGAAATGACTCCTAAAACATTACAGCTGAGCTGTGAATTCCATTGATTTCAACAGGACTTAGTCACAACAACTCACTTTGCTTTATGTACTATGCACAACATCTTTCCCTAAGCTAGATATCAGAAACAAGGTTGATTTTAACAAGAATTTTGAAGCAACATTCCTGAAACGTATCTTGTGTTTCACCAAACAAATAATATATATGGCATTATGGTACCTGTGGGCTATTTTTGTGATAGCACTGTCAGTGATATAGGAACAATTGGCCAAGCTGAGTTCTCTTATATTTGAGCCTGAAGCACCATCAGTAAATGCTTTTAGTCCTCCATCACTGACTCTAAAACAAATAGAAAATAAGTTATCTGATATCACAATTCTAATAATGTCCTAAATACTAGCATTTGAATGCAAGATCATCTGTAACTAAACTATACAGCAGTCAATATTTGTCTCTGCATCTATTACAAAAGTGAGTGCTACAATGCTAGTTTTTTCAGAACTACAAGCTAAACAATGAGATTGTTGGAAACCTGTTTCCATCTAGTAGCTAAATGGCAATGTTCTCTGAGAAGGAAGTCTCATTAAAATGAACTGGACTTACTTCCAAAACTTGACTCTCACCAGGAGTGCCAACTTGGCTCCATGACCATGGGTGCCTGGGGCAATGGGTGCCATGCAGCATGCATGGCCCTGGCACCGAAAGTTGTGGGTGCTCAGGCACCCAGGCTCCGGGGAGTTGACACCTATGAATCTCACTGTGGGTGAGAGTCAAGACAGTGTGAGCAGTAATCCATTCATTCAACAGGACTTCCATTTCCTCCCCACTGCCTCCCGCAGTCCCTCAACTCCATATGGTCAGAAGCACACAGGAGACTGAAAGAGAGAAGAGAATCCCAAAATCCCACTGCACAAGTAAATTTCTATTGCAAACACAAGGATGGTAAGTATGGAATAAGGTAAAGGTAAAGGGACCCCTGACCATTAGGTCCAGTCGTGGCTGACTCTGGGGTTGTGGCGCTCATCTTGCTTTATTGGCCGAGGGAGCCGGTGTACAGCTTCCGGGTCATGTGGCCAGCATGACTAAGCTGCTTCTGGCGAACCAGAGCAGCGCATGGAAATGCCGTTTACCTTCCCACCGGAGTGGTACCTATTTATCTACTTGCACTTTGATGTGCTTTCAAACTGCTAGGTTGGCAGGAGCGGGGACTGAGCAACGGGAGCTCACCCCATCGCAGGGATTCGAACCGCCGACCTTCTGATCAGCAAGTCCTAGGCTCTGTGGTTTAACCCACAGCACCACCCGTGTCCCATGTATGGAATGTCACCCACTAAATTGAAATAATTTACTGAACAGTAGTCCACTAACTTCAGTACGACTACACAAGAATAAGTGGTTCTTGTGGTCTCACTCAAATGGGTGGCTTTATGATGCTTTTACTAGAGTGGCCCTGTAATGCATTTAAGTGGTAGACACTTGCCCACACCACCCCCAATCTTGTTGTCTCTGCCATGTCATCAGTCTACATTTTATCACTGTTGCTGCACTGCATCTGGGGAAGGAAGCCGTTGATGTCCTGTTCTACAAATATGTGCTGGTTGGTCTAGCACAGGGGTAGGCAACCTAAGGCCTATGGGCCACAAGCGGCCCATGGGGGTCGTTTAACCGACCCACAAGCCGCCCCTGAACTGAGCCACCCACTCGGTGAGTCCCCGCATGCTGCGCTAAACCGGCGCAGTGCGGAGCGGGGACTCGCTTTTGTGGTGCCGGAAATTGTGTCTGTGCAGACGCCGGAAATCGGGGGCGCAATCCAGCCCACGGAGGGATCTCCGCTGGAGTGAACCGGCCCAGGTGAGGTAAACCTTGCCAACCCCTGGTCTAGCATATTGTGGTGTTACAGTGGGGCACAGACCTTTTCTCTGTTCTGTGTGCTTATTTGCAGGCATGGAGGCTAAGACATTTTTTTGCTAATTTGCAATTTTGTTAAAATGAATAACCCACACAGTCATTTGAATGTAACGGAATACCTTATGCAATCTGATAATTTCAGTACAACAATATCAGGCAGCGGTGCAATCATCTTGAGACTCAAATCTGTTATCTTCTGGCAGTCAGACACACAAAGGTGTTTCATATGAGGCCAGGATTTGCTTATGAGTTTGAAAGTTAGGTCAGTAATCTGATTACTCCCTATTGAAATCACAAAACAACAATTAGGTTACATTTGGCCTGAAGTCAATAGCTTTTTCAGTCACAAAAAGCATGTCTACTTATGCACACGTCTATTTATGTCAAAGAGCCAATGCCATGGTAAAAAGGTAACACATACAACTATTTTGCAGGAACTATTATACTATGTCATCACTAACCTTGTATTTTCATCTTGACAAGTTTACATTTAGCAAGTGCTTTAAAAGCTGCATCAGAAACATGTGGGGATTCATTAAATTCAACAGACACAATCTGATGGCATTTTTCAGCTAAAGCCTTTAAGAGAAAATACACAGGTTTCAAATGCATTGTATTTTATGTGGAAAATATACATTTTATAATAACAAATGCTGGAGTTTCTATCCTCTCATATCCAACTGAATACTAATAACTGAAGAAGTAAAAATGGCACATCAATTCTGATATTGTTCTTAGTAGCTACTGTTAGACTACTGCTGCAAAATCGAAACATATCTCTGCATAAAGTTAAACGTTTGATAAAAATGACACACCCATTAGTTTTTTTATATATATATTGCATTACTGAGTGCTTAACAATCTGATTCAAATTGGATTGAAGGTAAATTCATCTGAAATCATCTTCTGATTAAATATGTACAGTACAGTAATAGGTTATTAGCTGTTATGGATTACTGGGGGATTGGACTCATACAATATACCATAATCTCATATCATTCAGATGTCAAATATCGCTATCCAAATTCATTCCTAAATAAAAATAAGTAAAATAATATTGTTAAGAGTATGGGGGAAAGATTCAGTAAAGAGCTAGAATTTGATCAAACTTATAAATTCATGAAGCAAAGTTTGATTAATTAAAACTAAACCAAGGGCTGTTGCATTCAGTTTAGGATCACAAGCTGAGGCAGCGTCACATAGCTAGCCAGGGATAAGCCAAGCCGCTATCATGAAAAAAGGGGTTGATGGCCCATCTAAGAAGAAGAGTCTAAAAAGAGACTGCCAAAGTGAATGGGTTAGTGTGGCAGGTGGCAGGAAAAGAGTGTCTTTAGCAAGGTGTACTGGAGAGAAGAAGGGAGAGAAAAAAGAGAGAGGTCCATCTTGGGCAGGCTGGCTGAAGGCAGGCTGGGAGAGATGCCTTGGACTCCAGTGCTGCACTGGTGCAGGGAATAAGCCCTTCTTGAGATGACCATGCTGTAAGATCTGGACTCCTCCGTCTAAATTCAGGTGTAAATATGTGAATAAAACATATTTCTTAAAGCTATGACAGCCTCCACTGTGTCTTCAGTGCCCCAAAGGAGCACAGACCCTGGTAGAGAGCAAAGACCCCCGCAATCCATGGCTTGGTTAGGATTGAGGGGGCTGTAACAATATGGAAATCCCCATGAGGCTCTGTGTAAAGTGAAAATGGAGGTAGAGAGCTTTATCCGTTTGTTTCATGCAAGGCTCCCAAAAAAGAAGGAAGCAGTGCAGTCATCCTATGTAAAGGGGAGCACTTTTTTATATCTCCTTCCCAGCCAGATGAAGCAGGGGTCGAACAGTGATTTCAAAGAGTAAACTTCCACCCTCTTTCATGGTATCTGCTGCCTGGCAAAACAAAAAAAAGTAAGGGAATGGGGAAAGGGAATTTTCCTTTCTTTCAGCAGGAAAATTAGACTGTATCACGTGCACTACATGACACATAGCATTCTAGTGGAGGGAAGAGGACCCTGATCTTCAGATGCTTCATTCTTTTCCAGGTGGTAGATGCAGAGTCCCGATCTAATATGCCAGTTGCGGGACTGCTCATTGTGGGGCCATCCCAACAGAAGAACACTGTTACTTCACCAGTAAAAAGCCATTGTGGCTTCTATTGTTTTTTAATCTGACTGGGAACAAAACCAAGATAGAGCTAAGCTAACTTCTAGAATAGTTCTCTTTAGTTTTGCTGTAAAATGCCATATTTTTCATGTCTGGAAATTAACAGAGTATATGTTTACAGAACAAATACATGACCGTTTCAGTTTCTTACCTGAATACATCTGTCTGATAGAGTGGGCATTTCATTAATGATCAAGTGTTTGATACCACTGCAGCTGTCAGCAATATTCCTGAAGCCTTCCACTGTGAGCTGATTTTTAAAAACATTTTTAATAGAAAACATGAACTGTATGCCAGTATTGAAAATCTTTATTAACATCTATAGTATGAGAAAATTATTATACATTATTTTCAAGCTAGTAAAGGAAAACTACAAAATATATTATCTGGAACAAAAGAAGATTTGTTTCAAGAGAATCTATAAGAAAACAGTCTGTCTGAAAATGTCTGATTCCAGATTCACAGTATTTCCCAGCTTCATAAATACTGGGTATGTGTGTACATGTCAAATGTGTTTTTCCATTTAAATATTAATTTTGGAAAGTTAATCCTATACATAGCATTGCCTTTATGAATCCATGCTATTTCTGGTTAAGAAGCCTAGGAAAATTAATAAAAATTTAAAGTTCAAATGAAGCCTATGTTAAATAAATAGGTGCTATAGAGAATGCCCTTCTATGTTCTTCCCACTAAAGGCTCGTTCAGCTATAACACAAAATTATAGTTTGGAGCTAAATGAGTGGACCTTGGGCTTGCATGATCCCCTCCTCCCCAAACTCTCCCTGCCTTCCAATATCATGGGCAAGACATCGTCTGTTGCTACATGGGGAATCAGTAGCCCTTAGATGTTGCTGGAATACAACTCCCATCACCCATTGGCAATGCTGACTGGGGCTGATGTGACTGGAGTTCAATAACAAATGGAAAGCCATGGAAAGCTGTGAAGGTGTTGGACCAGTGTTTAGAGGCAGAGAAGGGCTGGATGGGGGCTAATCAACTGAGGCTGAGACCTGATAATCTGTAAGTGCTGTGAATGGGTGGTTCCCATACCCAGAAATTAGGTGTATGACATGTCCTGGGAGGGGTTGCACTCCTTCAGAAGGAACGGGTTTGTAGTCTGGCAGGACTCTTGGATTCAGACTTATCCCTGGAGTGGCTTCTGTGGTTAAGAGCGCTTATGCTCAGCTAAGGCTGATTTGCCAGCTTTGACTGTTCCTAGCTAAGGATGGCCTGGCCTCAGTTGTCCAAGCACTGCTGCTGGACTACTGTAATGTGCTGTATGTGGAGCAGCCCTTGAAGAACACCAGAGAGCAATTAGTGCCGGATGCAGCAGCTACTAGGGCTAGTAAGTAAGTAGGGCAGCTGATAGGACCATGTGTCACTGGTCTTGAAAGCACTGCATTTTCTGCCAGTGAGCTGCCAGGCCAAATTGCTCTTAATACTAGCATATAACTCTTTTAAAACTGTTTTTAGAATGTTTTATAACTGTTTTAAGATTAATATGATTAGTATGTTTGCTGCCCTGGGCTTCTTTGGAAGGAAGGGTAGGATGTAAATGAATAAAAAAGGATATAATAATATGAATATTCAGTGGGACTTACTCACCAGTAAGCGTGCTTAGAACTGTAGCTTTAGTATCACTGCAGCTGAGAGATAGATCACTTTCCTCCCAGCACCAATTAAACTCAATCATTCTAGATCGGGCAGCACCAATACAATTCTCCCAAGTTTTCGAAGGTCTATAAGTCAACTTCATATTTAACAACTGATAGACATAGGTGACCAGGAAGTCACTGCCAGTGAGTGAATGAAATTCCATGCTGGCAAGTGAGCAGGGCAGGTAGATAAGTAACAGGTGGCAGTTTTTTCTCCTCTGCCAGCTCACTTGGTTTCTGAATTGGTCATGGAGGAAGAACAAGCCCTTCTTCTGCAACCAACATGGAAACTAAGTAAGCATGTGGAGACGGAGTGGGGTGGCTTGATACCTTCAATCAGCTTGGAAGAAGATGTTGTTGCTGCTGTTGTTACTAGCCTGTCAAGATGCTGACAGCCTGTATTTCCATGCAGGCCACAAAGGAGGGGGAGGGGTGTGCTGTGGAGTTTGCCTGCTAGGATGGGTCATAATAAAAGGGTTAAAATGGGTGTGATGTGATTGGCCAGTGAGAATGTAAGGGGGGAGTAAAAGTTAGAGTGGGAGGTTTTGAAAGTCAGTTGAGGTTTGGGAGTTGGGAGTTGAGGCTTGGGTGTTGGAGAAGCAAGAGGGAGAATTAGGTGTGGGTTGGTAGAGTTGTATTGTGAGAGAGTGAGAGGAATTGTCAGGTGGAGTCAGATAGATAGTTGGGAATAATTCAGTTTGAAGTTGTTCGGAACTAAGATTTAAGAAACTGACAAGAGAAAAATAAACTGAAACCATAAGCGTGTTCCTGCATTTAAAAATAAACTTGATTATTTGCTAATGTTACAACTGTCTGGAATCCGTGTGCCCCCGTGAGAAGTGGGGTGATGGCAGCGAAGAAAGCAATCACAGTGGTGGCACAGGGTCAGTAGACCATCAAACGTCCGGGGGCCCTGTGTGATCACCACAGGTGCCTTCTCTCCTTTGCTGCCTGAATGGACATTCAGGACACTAGCCTCTTATCCAGCTACTAACATCTGTGGGCTTATTTACAAAGCCAACATGAACACTAAAATAAGTATGCTAGGACTCCAAATTTTAAAAACAGCTCAGAAAGAAGAGTAAGCTTAATGCCATAAGTAGAAGCTTACTTGAAAGTGGCCAGTAACACTGAATTTTAGAATTTATTTTAGACATGGGAGGAAGACATAAATTTAGAATGATAAATGGGGGGGACAGGCTAGAGAAGACACAAAAATATAAACTTATTTAAGCCACAAACTCCACAGTTCTTATTTTCAAATGACATATAGCAAATAAATATGTGATACCCATCGTTTTAACTTCTGCCTCTCTGCTTCCCCACCAATTGCTCAAGAATATCTATAGCATGCCCACAAAGATGCCTACATATCCAGCTTAAAAGGCTTCCATATAGCTTTGCTCTACTGTACTGAATTTACACTGCATACAAAATATCTTAGCTGCATGCATTTCTAATTTATGGACTATTAACAATAGCTAGTTTGCTTCCATAAATAACTTGCCTTAGGTAACACATTCTTTCTTGGTTCTGTTCTCTCTGGGCTGCCTGAATGATGCAAATCTAGTGGAATGTAAGAACCACTGCCAAACTGCAAATTTATTAAATAAAGGTAACAGATAATCTTTCACATGGTATAAGAACTGGATGCCAGCTTTTGTGCCATTTTCTATCTCGGCATAGAAAACAGTTCACAAGAGGACAGAAGGTCATGTTGAACAATTCCCAGGGGGTGAATGCTCCTTGAGAAAGTACATTCAAATGTTATTAATTTAAACACAGCATTCCTAATTCATGCTGCGAAAATATAACTAATCACTATAGAAAATGTATGAAGACCTGCAACAAGCTCCTCAAAATATCAGTTTCTGGACTTTTCCTGAAATGTAAGCTTAGAAACTCCTGGGGACTGGGAAAATCTGGAGCCATGTTTCCTTATCTTATCTTTCTTCCCTTTTAAATTGAAACTGTTTCCAAGAAGTTGGCAAGAAACTAGTTGAAAATCTGATTATTGTTTTTTGATAAATTGTAATTATTACATTCCCCCCCCCTCTCATACACAAAAAGACCACTGTTCTAATTGGGAGATACTGGGAGTATTAACAATTTATTTTTTTCATGGCTGGGACTTCCCAATCCCAACCTATTTTATTATTTTAGAAAGCACGTTTGACTTGATATTTACTGGTAACAACCATCCTTTAATACATATTCATATTCTTTGAGAGTTGGCAATACACTGTATTGTAGCTGCTTTGGAACAAACAAAATGAATATAATTGTCACTTTCAATATTGGCTTTTTCAACAACTGTTCTTGTACTATTTCATGAAGTACTTCTGAAACTCCACAGTATTCTAAAAGCAGTTTGCTTTGTAGTAGATGTGGGGTTGTGGTGGTAGTGGAAAAAACTCAAGATATGTGGAACTAATTGGGCAATGTCTAGTCAGTTGGACTAAGACTGGTATCCTATCAACAGCTATTAACATATACAATGGATTTTGCTACAGAATTGTGTATATATCATGCGTGTATATCATGGATATGCACAAATTGGCCCAAGTGTACATTATAATACATATTTTTGGCTTGAATTAAAATATTTCTGTTAAATATAAAATGGACCACATATTGGAATTATTGCCATTTAGGGCCTCCTAGCTTTGAACTAAAGCTCCGTATAGTTAAAGCTATGGTTTTCCCAGTAGAGATGTACGGAAGTGAGAGCTGGACCATAAAGAATGCTGATCGCTGAAGAATTGATGCCTTTGAATTACGGTGTTGGAGGAGACTCTTGAGAGTCCCGTGGACTGCAAAAAGATCAAACCTATCCATTCTTAAGGAAATCAGCCCTGAGTGCTCACTGGAAGGACAGATCGTGAAGCTGAGGCTCCAATACTTTGGCCACCTCGTGAGAAGAGAAGACTCCCCGGAAAAGACCCTGATGTTGGGAAAGATTGAGGGCAGAAGAAGAAGGGGACGACAGAGGACGAGATGGTGGGACAGTGTTCTCAAAGCTACCAGCATGAGTTTGACCAAACTGTGGGTGGCAGTGGAAGACAGGAGTGCCTGGTGTGCTCTGGTCCATGGGATCACGAAGAGTCGGACACGACTAAACAACAACAAAGCTTTGAACGAAGCTTAATTTGTAGATAAGAATAGGCAGAACACTCCATAATGTTACTCCTACTCCCCTACATAGATTTTCTAATTTTTTGATTAGTGCCGCTGGAAGAGCCATCATGCCAGCTGTTCAAATCAGTCTGGCAGATATGCCCGCAGAGGCATTGCTGTGATGACACTTTGCCTCCTACAGCCTCCAGGAAATGTGAGGTGGCCTGAACATTGCCAGCTGACTCTGTCTTGGGGCAATCCAACCCTATCTGCAAATAACAACTATATTCTGGAACATAGCACAGTATTAAGTCTCTCTCCAGGCTGCTTTGACCCCCGTTAAATCAGTAGGGTATTTTCCTCCTATGCTGGAAATAGATATATGGAAATTATAGTGTACAAAATTTTAGAAACTTATCAGCTGGGTTTTCAACTAGGCTGGAAACAATTTGCTTCCGTGATTACACTACGCCTAGTATTAGCAGCATCTCTCAGTTGCCCACAATTGTAGACTTGCTGGAGCTTTCTGTGGTTTGGCAGTAGACCTTTTGCATCACTGAAGGATTTTAGGTTGAGAGTAAGGAGTGCTAGTCTCCGGCAAACCCCTTCAGCAGTGCCACAGCGGTGGTTTTTGCCCCAGGTGAAGCCTCCAGAAGGGTGCCATTGAAGCTCTCAGCCTGCGTGTGTATGTACAAAATGCTTGTGTGCGTGCCAAACTGGCTTCAGAGAGTCGCCTTAAAGGGTCAGAGGCTTGGGGAAAATCAGTCTGCTCTGAAGATTAGTTGGAAATTGGGAGGGGGGAAGAGGTGGATATGAGACTGACCTGCATAGCCTGCAGTCATAAGACTGGTCACCTCAGCTCAAAAAAGGATATTGAAGAGCTGGAAAAAAAGTTCAGAAAAGGGCAGCCAAAAAGATCAAGATGTTGGAGCAACTACTCCAAGAGGAAAGGTTGCAATGTTTGGGTCTTTTTAGTTTAGAAGAAAATAATAAGGGGGGCATGACATACTTATATAAGATTATGCGTGGTGTGGAGGAAGTGGACCGAGAGATGCTTTTCTCCTTCTCTAATACCAGAACCTGAGGGCATCCAATGAAGTGAAATGTTGCAAGATTCAGGTCAGACTAAAGAAAGTACTTGTTCACACAGCACATAGTAACTATATAATTTGTTATCTGAAGTTGTAGTGACAGCTGCCAACTTGGACGGCTTTCAAGAGATTTAGACAAATTCATGGAAGACAAGACTGTAAGTGGCTACTAGCCATGATGGCTACATTCCACCTCCAGTGTTGGGGCACTGTGCCTCTGAATGCCAGTGGCCGGGAATCACAAGCAGGGAGAGTGCTGCTGCACTCAGGTCTGCATGGGGGCTTCCCATAGGCAACTGCTTGGTGATTATGAGAACAGGATGCTGGACTGGATGGGTCTTTGGTCTGATCCAGTACAGCTCTTACATTAAGTCACCCCTTAATAGAGTTACCCAATATGGGTATTTCATTGCCCTGGTGACAAGCTGGCTGGCAATTCTGCCTGCAGTCAGATGGTCAGCAACAACTGCCTGTTTCCTGATCACTTTACACCAACTTTTGGAAGTTCTCACTTCAACAAAATTGTGTTTACAATGTAAATTATTATTCTATCTCCTGGGTTTCGTGTCTCACTGCAGGCCAATAAAATTTATTAGATTATTAAGCCATTCTTCACCCCAACTCTGAGATATGTCCATATTTTCTGCTAAAAATCAATACAATGAGAGAGAAAGCAATCAGTTGCAAGTACACCCAACAAAAGAAATCTGGCATGTGAAGCGTAAGCAGAGCTTTTTCTGTGACAGTCTAATACTCACTGGTATGGAGTACTGGGATCTCCCCCCCCCCTTTTTTTTTGCTGTCCATTTTGTGCTGGCACCCACAGCAGAGGGACTTCTCAGCAGTGGCGCCCGTCCTGTGGAACGCCTTCCCATCAGATGTCAAGGAAATAAACAACAATCTGACTTTTAGAAGACATCTGAAGGCAGGACTGTTTAGGGAAGTTTTTAATGATTGATTTTTTATTGTGTTTTTAACATCCTATTGGATGATGATGATGATTACATTATCAATATATGAGCAACAGTACCTCATTTTTTATCCAAAAACACACTGACTAGAAATTAAAATAAGTGGGGCAAAGTTACAACATGATGTTGCATTATAATGCAAAGTTCTTCTGTCTAAGACTTCAACCAGCTTGAAACAGGAACCCTGTAGTGTTGTCTGGGATTTGCAGAGGGTAGGGGAAGTTTCACTAAGAGGAAAAGGACACCTGTTTTCTTGCCCATCTTTCTGCAGCCTTCTGCCATTGTGCTATATAGTTCTAAGGGCCCAGAGGCATGCTAGAAGACAGTGCACTTCCCTCAGCACTGGTATTACAAGCCATGCCACCTCATTCTGAACTAGTTTCAGCTTCCAGACCCAACGTAAGGGAAGTCCCACATGGACTACTGCAGCTAAGTGGTCCCTGTTTAAAAATCACCATAGCTGGTAAAAACTGCTTATTCTACTTTCAGATCCATGTGCTAATAGTGAAATATATGACCCTTGATGACGTAATATGCACATGATTCTCTCTCCCCCCCCTCCCATAAAGAGAATACTCCTATGGAGAAAAGTGGCAAGTATGAAGTAGCCTTCAAACTTTTGAAGTGAATCCAGTGACACTGATTTAAGTGATCCATGTGGTGATGGTTAAGGAAGGGAGAATGCAATTAGGGAGACAGGATGGGTCTATCCAAGGAGTGTTCAGCTCAAACTTCTATAAGGGTCAATGCTTCTTAACTGATAAGAACCACATACTGCTTGCATTCATATGACGTGCATTTTAATTTTGAAATTATTATACTGAAATTATTTTTATTATGAGACAAATTAAGGGCCCTTGAAACTTCACAGATGGGGTTCATAGATGTTTTTCAAGCAGGATATATTTTAAAGCTCTTTCCTCTACCCTTACCTCCCCACTAGCTTCCTTGCTTTGGCCTTTCACCCAGTCTGTATCTCCACTTCCTAACTTCACTCAATTAACACCCTATTGTATCCTGTTTCAGAGTAGAAGAAAAATATTAATGAATAAATAACAGGAACAGGCCTGTTGCAAAAGCCTCAGTAGCAGATAGGAAACCAAGGAGGTCTCAGATCCTTCTCTAGGCTACTACTACTCCAGCAATCACTGAGGCTGTTGCTTCAGTTTTGACACAGAGGTAAATTCTTTTGAAAAGGGTTGTTTGGTATATGAAATTGTCAATGAAGTCTCACCTGATCCCAGATGAGGGACATGGACATGGAAAGAAATGACCTACCATTGCTGATAGGACAGAGGGGGACATGGAAGGGTGTGCAGTAGGTCTCTATATCCTAAACAGGGTGGCTGGAAATTGGGAAATAACGTGCAAAGTGAGTGCATGGTTGGGCAGCTTTCATTCTTCTGTCGAGAACCTCAACTGCTTTTACTACTCAATTTATGTATTTTGCTTGCATATGTGGTGATAGTGGGAAGGGGTTGAATAAGGGAAAATCCAATGTTTATTTATTTATTAAATTTATTTTCCCCTCTTCTTCCCAAGGAAACCGATTGTCTGCAGTAGCTCTTGCAAATCATTCCTAGATGCTTTTACATTTCACCTTTGTGTCTGCACTAGTGAGAATGGAGCAAGGTTCAAAGTGTGCCTTTTGAAGTTATGTTACGATGGTACAGGATGTCCCCACTGTATAGATTCTTACACATACGACAGTGGGCTGCCTAAATGAAGCAGTTTGAAAGAATAGCTGTACACCTCCCTGCAACAACAACAAAAAAGACCTTTGGGGGCTGGGGGCCAAGAGAGAGAGAAAGTGTGTAACACACTCTCTCTATATTTTTCTCTCTCTCTCTCTCTCAGTGGAAGGGTGGTAGTATGTTACCATGCTACATTCTTACACTTTACAAAAGAAGGAAAGTGATATTAGAAAGCTCACTGACAATCTGATTTCCTTTTCAGGAAGTCCTGTCGCTTTCAAGGAGCTTTATTTCTGTTTGCTCAGCAGAGGACCCTTGAGTATTGTTAATGTCTGCAAATTGTACGTATGGAAGCAAAAGCACAAAGCAAGCATGTTTTGAGTCTACCTCCAACAGCAGTGCATGCTTTCATTATGCAATAAGGACAGGCTGTTTATAGTTAAAGACGCCCACTGGACAAAAGCCAAAAGCCTATAGTGCTATTCCTCAGGAAAATTTAAGCAGCTGTGGTAATGTAATTTAAAACCTCTCAAAACTTTGCTGCAGTGCCTGTACTACTTGATTATACCATGAGTGCTTGGTGCCGTCAGTTCTCTAAAGGAATCACTTCGCTACAATATGAAAAAGAAAACTGAAATGCAAACCTGGAGGCAGCCTGAAATATCCAAGTAGATGAGCTTGTGACACCCTCTTCCAGAGCCGAGGTACAGTAAGCCATTGTCTGTGAATTTTCTGCAATAAGCTAAACTTAAATACTGTAAATTGGGGCATCCCCTATGCCAGATAAAAGAAGAAGTCCGTTACTAAGATGTTGCATACAGATTTCTGGTGCAATTTGATACTGTAGCTAAAAAGCTTTCTAAGAACATGGGTGGATACTGGAATTTAATGGGAATATTCACTTTGCCTGAATACAAAAAAAGCTGTGTTTCACTTTTCTTTGTTGCATGTACTTTACACTGTTTAATAAGATTATTCACGAACCAAAGTCATCTTAAATGAAACCTGATTTTAAAATGATTTCCTTGGTTGTAAACTCAAACATTTGCACTAAATTAGAAATATATGACTCTCAAACAATTTAAGGACCAAGTTGTAACATTAACTTCACATTGTTTTTTAAGCTTTTTGTGTTCAAAATGAAAACCAGAACTCTATCAAAGGATATTAAAGGCATAAAAAATTAAACATAATGTTAAACCATCCCTGCTTGTGTAATTGTTTCCATTAAGGTTTGACACAGCTATTCTAACAAAACAAAAATACAAAATAGTTGTTTGCTCACATAACAACCTAAAGCTGTAATACTTTGCTATATCTGGAAGTAAGCCTCATTGAGCATGGTGACATTTTTTGAGTAAATATGCACGGGATTGCACTGTGTGACTTATTAATAGGAAACGTTTATAACATATATCCAGTGACAGACAAAGGAAGTGGGTTAGACAATATGCACAGCAAATGAATACTCTGAAACTGTACTCTCTACAACTTCATTTTTATAATGCATATTTAGGCATTATCATACTAAAGAGTATTAATTTTATACAATTATAAAGTAGTTGAACTAAAATAAGAGATGCAATGCCACAATTACCACAAATGAAAGCTTGCAGAAGAAAAAGTACACTGTATGATTAGGAGTAGACAACATGCTCTGCAAGAAATTTTAGTTCAGGAAAACGTTTAAGGCAACTTCACAAGTCAACAAAAGCTAAGCTGGGAACACCCACCATGATGAGTGTATGACATCATGACCACTGCTTGTAAGACTTGGACTTTTGTGTTCTTAATGAATAAGAGAGGGGAAACTTTGCAGGTAATAAGGGTTAAATTTAAAGACATATGGAAATAAATATAAACAGTAAATATTTATTTTTGTATTAAGACAAAAAGGCAGGTAAAGCATTCAAATAAACTTTTCTGTGAGAAGTTAAACACCTAAGATCTTCCAGTAATAGCACATTAATTTTTAGGGGTACACACTGTGGATTATATTCTCAGTATGCACATCATTACGACGACAAGTAACAATGAATGGTAACAGGTTTCATCTTCTCTCGCCAAAGTTAAAATGCTTCAGCTTGTATTAGTCAGTATCTAATATTCTTTATGGCAAGAATGGGAACCTGTGGTCCCACAGATGTTGCTGGACTCCCAGCTCCCACCAGTCCCAGCCAAGCGCAGCCAATGGTCATAGATGATGGGAGTTGTACCACAGCAACATCTGGAGGCTCATAGGGCCAATCCCTGCAATGGGTTTTAATTATACTTTGTTCTTCTAGACTTCAGGTGTCTGTTAATATAACAATGTAGTAAACAAATAAGTATTCAGAAGTCCCAAATGCATGGCTGAATTGAAACAAGCTTTTTACAACAATATATTTCTATGAAAATGTGTGTGTGCATACCTTTCAAAGAGAAGGGAGATTAGGTTACCTTTTAGGTCATTTTATTTCCCTTGGAGGGATGCTCAACATATGGGATGTATTGCATCCCCTATACTTGGCATTCACATGGCAGTGTTTTGTGTGAATCTCTTCAAAGCCCTGACTGAGTGTAGCCAATCAGACCGACAGCAAAGGAGGGTTCAAAGTGGGGATAATGTTTATTAAGGAAGTGCAGGCTCACAATGAATGAGCTTCATTTGGCCCAGCAACATCATAACAACTGTATGATTTATAAATGTTACTGAAGAATTGTGTTAAAATATAACATAGTACGTAAGCTGCACCCAGTTGAGATTGCCAACAACAGGAAACTGGTGCAAAAACTAAGGGTTTTGTGGGAGGGGTCTTAAAGGAAATTTCAATCTGAGCTGTTTGCTTGTTTTCTTTTTGTGGTTGCAGGAGATAATGTGATTAGGACAACATAGCTTGGCAGGCGATATAACTTCTGCAATGTTCAGATAGGAAAACTACAATATGGCATGCTGAGAACAGAAAGTTCATTCACACTGATCCAAACTGAGACAGAGAAGCAAAAGATGATTTAGCTATATTTAAATGGAATATTATTTTTGCAGGGGGAAATGTCAGCATTTGAAAAGGCTTTATGAACTTGGAGGCTACTTTGAAAATACCACTAGACCACTAGAAAATGGCATAAGGGTATGAAAATATACAGATCAGACATTTATCTAATCATCATACTAGAGCTGATTCTAGCTCACAGCAAGAATTAACCCAGCTTTCATTTGCTGCTGTACACACAGGAACATGGGCACGAAGAACAAATTAGCTATTTAATAAACTGCCTATATAACATACAGTGGTACCTCGGGTTAAGTGCTTAATTTGTTCCGTAGGTCCGTTCTTAACCTGAAACTGTTCTTAAACTGAAGCACCACTTTAGCTAATGGGGCCTCCTGCTGCCACTGCGCTGCTGCTGCACGATTTCTGTCCTCATCTTGAAGCAAAGTTCTTAACCCGAGGTACTATTTATGGGTTAGCGGAGTCTGTAACCTGAAGCGTATGTAACCCGAAGCATATGTAACCCGAGGTACCACTGTACTTTATTTCATTCAAGCAAATTATGACCAGTTGAGAGGAAGGAGTCCAGGCAAAACATACTGAAGGCTTGGTTTCCAGATGTTTGATCATATTGGTTGCCTCCTCTGCTCACGTTCCAGCTTGTCAATATCTTTCTTAAATTGTGATGCCCAGAACTGAACGCATTACTCCAGGTGTGGTCTGATCAAGGCAGAATAGAGCAGTACTATGACATTCCCATGATTGGGACACTATATTTCTGTTGATGCAATCTAGAATAGCATTAGCTTCTTTGCTGCTACATTACACTGTTGACTGTTAAGCTTGTAGCCTACTAAAACCCCTAGACCTTTTCTTATGTGCTATTGACAGACCAGGTGTCCCCCATCTTATATTAGTGCAGCTGGTTCTTCCTGTCTAAGTGTAGAACCTTACATTTATCCCTACTGAATTTCATTTTGGCAGTTTGGGCCCAGTTCTCCATTCTGTTAAGGTAATCTCCAATCCTGATTCTGTCTTCAATACTTCTACAGCATTAGATACCTCTCCCAGTTTGGGTGTCATGCGCAAATTTGATGATCATCTTCTCAGTTTCATTATCCAAGTTGTTTATAAAAATGTTTACCAACAAATGCCTCCCATTTTTCTTTCTTGTTAGAATCATCTGCATTTGTGCCTTCAATATTTCACCTTTAAGAAACTTCCATCCACCCTGGACTCCCTTCTCTTTGAGTATTTCTGACATACAGTGGTACCTCAGGTTAAGTACTTAATTTGTTCCGGAGGTCTGTTCTTAACCTGAAACTGTTCTTAACCTGAAGCACCACTTTAGTTAATGGGGCCTCCTGCTGCTGCTGCCGCTGAGCCGCCAAAGCACGAATTCTGTTCTCATCCTGAAGCAAAGTTCTTAACCTGAAGCACTATTTCTGGGTTAGCGGAGTCTGTAACCTGAAGGGTATGTAACCTGAAGCGTATGTAACCTGAGGTACCACTGTACAGTGGGATCTCACACAGTAGTTCCTCAAGTTTGTTAAGGAAATCAGCCTTCTTAAAGTCCACAGTGCATGTCCAATGACACTCAGGTTTCCCTTGCCTCTGTCTAATGAAACCCAAGAGGACATTATTGTTTCCTCTCAATGTTCACTGTACTTCCACTTTGTTGATCTCTGGTGCTGGTGAGGCCTAGGTGCAAGATAGGTATGTGGAACTTGAATAGAAAACATGTGGCCCTCCATATGCTGTTATCAGCCCTAGTGAACATAGCCCATTATCAGAGATGATGGTATAGTCCAAGAACATCTGGAATGCTGCAAGTTCCCAATACAAGAAGTCTCATTGAACTCAGGGAGCCTTATGCTTCACAACTGGTAGGGAGCTTCAGACATAAGATTTAGACTAGCTTGTGTTGTGTCTATGATTCTTAAAGTATATGCATAGTATAGAAGGGAGCAGGGAAGCAGCTAGAAGATGTTTCACAAGGGTTGACTTGTCAGTATTTTTGAAATTCCTGCCAAGAACCTTTTAGAAGTCCAGGATCTCACACTTTCCTATTATAGCCTTCCCTCATCGTGTCTTACCATGCACCCGCATATTAGGGGATTAATCAGGCACATTGTGAGCTTCAGGGAAAGTAACAGAGAGCTGGATTTAATGGCCTATTTTAATTAAATTCATTGCAATTTACCTTTAGAAGATGTGAACTGCCTCCTTCAGTTTGATAACCCTGGTATATGATAAGCATTTAATTTGCCAGTATAGCCTTGCAACCACTGGCATAGAGGATTTGTTCTGCCCATCTCCTCCTGCACGGTCCTGTTTCCCTTGACCTATTCATGAACATCATTAGGTGAGGTGCTTTGATGTGCATCACCCCTTTGCAATGCATGGTGAGAGGGCTTTCTCAACTACAGCAGCTACTTTACATTTGTCACAACCTCAGTAATTCTATACAGCTTCTTCTCTACCTCCTGAAAACTTTTGTGTTTAGGCAATTCTTTTTGCTGATTATCCACTTAAGTTTTTGTTTCGTTTTGTTTGTTTTAATTGTCCATCTTTTGTTGAATTTTAAAATAATAATAATAATAATAATAATAATAATAATAATATTAATAATTTATTTATACCCTGCCCATCTGGCTGAGTTTCCCCAGCCACTCTGGGCGGCTCCCAATCAGTGTTAAAAACAGTACAGCGTTACATATTAAAAACTTCCCTGAACAGGGCTGCCTTAAGATGTCTTCTGAATGACAGGTAATTATTTATCTCTTTGACATCTGATGGGAGGGCGTTCCACAGGGCGGGTGCCACTACCGAGAAGGCCCTCTGTCTGGTTCCCTGTAGCCTCACTTCTCGCAATGAGGGAACCGCCAGAAGGCCCTCGGCGCTGGATCTCAGTGTCCGGGCTGAACGATGGGGGTGGAGACGCTCCTTCAGGTATACAGGACCGAGGCCGTTTAGGGCTTTAAAGGTCAGCACCAACACTTTGAATCGTGCTCAGAAACATACTGGGAGCCAATGCAGATCTCTCAGAACCGGTGTTATGTGGTCCCGGCGGCCACTCCCAGTCACCAGTCTAGCTGCCGCATTCTGGATTAATTGCAGTTTCCGGGTCACCTTCAAAGGTCGCCCCACGTAGAGCGCGTTGCAGTAGTCCAAGCGTGAGATAACTAGAGCATGCACCACTCTGGCGAGACAGTTCGCGGGCAGGTAGGGTCTTAGCCTGCGTACCAGGTGGAGCTGGTAGACAGCTGCCCTGGACACAGAGTTAACCTGCGCCTCCATGGACAACTGTGAGTCCAAAATGACTCCCAGGCTGCGCACCTGGTCCTTCAGGGGCACAGTTACCCCATTCAAGACCAGGGAATCCCCCACACCGACCCGCTCCCTGTCCCCCAAAAACAGTACTTCTGTCTTGTCAGGATTCAACCTCAATCTGTTAGCCGCCATCCATCCTCCAACCGCCTCCAGGCACTCACACAGGACCTTCACCGCCTTCACTGGTTCTGATTTAAAGGAGAGGTAGAGCTGGGTGTCATCAGCATACTGATGAACACCCAGTCCAAACCCCCTGATGATCTCTCCCAGCGGCTTCATATAGATATTAAAAAGCATGGGGGAGAGGACAGAACCCTGAGGCACCCCACAAGTGAGAGCCCAGGGGTCTGAACACTCATCCCCCACCACCACTTTCTGGACACAGCCCAGGAGGAAGGAGCGGAACCACTGTATGACAGTGCCCCCAGCTCCCAGCCCCTCTAGACGGTCCAGAAGGATGTTATGGTCGATGGTGTCAAAGGCCGCTGAGAGATCCAGCAGAACTAGGAAACAGCTCTCACCTTTGTCCCTAGCCCGCCGGAGATCATCAACCAGCGCGACCAAGGCAGTTTCAGTCCCATGGTGAGGCCTGAATCCCGATTGGAAGGAATCCAAATGGTCCGTTTCCTCCAGGCGTGCTTGGAGTTGTTCAGCAACCACCCGCTCAATCACCTTGCCCAAGAATTGCAGATTTGAGACTGGGCGATAGTTGGCCAAATTGGCCGGGTCTAAAGATGTTTTTTTAAGAAGCGGTTTAATGACCGCCTCTTTCAGCGGGTCTGGGAAGGCTCCCTCACAGAGGGAAGCATTCACCACCCCGCAGAGCCCATCGCCCAGCCCTTCCCGGCTCGCTTTTATCAGCCAGGATGGGCAAGGATCAAGGAGACAGGTGGTCGGTTTCACTTGTCCAAGCAGCCTGTCCACATCCTCGGAGGTAACAGATTGGAATTGATCCCATGTAACAGGACCAGACAGAACTCTAGCACTCTCCCGCCCTGGCCCTGCTCCCACGGTGGAGTCTACCTCCTTCTGAATCTGAGCGATTTTATCTGCAAAAAACTTTGCAAAAGCATTGCAGGAGATCTTGGGGTCCCTACCAAGCCCCAGTGGTACAGGTGGTTCCGATAGATTGCGAACCACCTGAAAAAGTCTCCTGCTGCTGTTTTCTGCAGATGCAATGGAGGCGGCGAAGAAGGCCCTCTTCGCCGTCGCCATTGCCACTTGGTAGGCTCGACGTTGAGCTCTAACCCGTGTCCGGTCTGATTCAGAATGAGTTTTCCGCCACCGGCGCTCTAGCCGTCTCAACGATTGTTTCATCACCCTCAGCTCCGGGGAAAACCACGGGGCTGTCCGGGCTCCATGCAATCGGAGAGGGCGCTTCGGAGCCAGACAGTCAATAGCCCTGGTTAACTCCGCATTCCAGCGTGCCACCAGAGAATCAGCTGAAAGGCCATCAACTTGGGATAAAGCATCCCCTACCACTCTCTGGAAGCCAATTGGATCCATTAAGTGGCGGGGGCGGACCATCCGAATTGGTCCCACCTCCCTGCAGAGGGGAAGGGTTGCGGAGAAGTCCAGTTGCACCAGGAAGTGATCTGACCATGGCACTTCTTTTGTTTCGCTTTTAGTTAGTGTCAGATCACCAACATCCATAGAGGTGAACACCAAGTCTAAGGCATGTCCACGGCTATGAGTTGGGCCAAACTTATTCAGGGACAGCCCCATGGAGGCCATGCTTTCCACAAAGTCCCGAGCGGCCCCTTGTAAGGTCGTGTCGGCATGGATGTTAAAATCCCCCAGGACAACCAAGCTAGGTGTCTCCAGGAGCATATCCGCCACGACCTGAAGCAGCTCGGGCAGGGAATCCTTGGTGCAGCGGGGAGGTCGGTACACCAGTAGGAATCCTGTACTGCCCCTATTGCCCAACTTCCAGAACATGCACTCAGAAAACTGGGTCTTCCCAATAGGACACCTGGTGCAGACTAATGACTTCCTAAAAATCACTGCAACCCCCCCTCCCCGCCCACATGACCTGGGTTGCTGTGCGTAAGAGAAACCTGGTGGGCAAGCAGCGGCAAGGACAGGCCCATCTGCTTCATCCAACCAGGTCTCTGTCACACATGCCAGGTCAAATCCTCCATCCACAATCAGGTCGTGGATGGCAGTGGTTTTATTCATCATTGACCTGGCATTGCACAGCAACACTTTCAGGTCATGTGGGTTTCCCTTGCTGATTACTGTATCCTTCCGGTCAGGACCAGACCTGGAGGCAGGGACAGTCCTCAAACAACGACTAAACCAGCCTCCTCGGTAATGACATGGTCTGGTCTTAGCATAACTCCTCCTCCTGCCCGTGATCACTGAGATCGGGTGTCTGTTGTTGTTGTGGCTGTATTTTTAAATAGCTGTCTTTGTTAGCTGCCTTAACTGATTGAACTAGAAAGGTGGGCTATAACTATTCCAAATAAATGAATAACTAACTAACTAACTAACTAGAACGTCTTGGGGTAAACTGCAGTAAAATCAAACATGCCATTAACACAGTTCTCTTTCATTGTCCAAATAGCTCCAAAGTGCCTCATCAGGTCTTTAGCATGCAGGCGTATAATAAGGTAATCATGGTGCTCTATTCAGCTCTAACCAAATTTATTTCATGGTCCTTTCCCAATCTGTTGTTTAGAAGTACAAATAACTGAGGCTTTACATACATACCTGGGAGAAAGTCAATAGGACTTATTTTTGAGTGCATCTATAGGATCGGGCTGTGAACCTGTCATTTTCAGCCCCCTTATCTGTCAGACTCAGAGAGTATCTTGTGTTTGTGGGCACGAAGGGGAGATTAGCAACTGGCCGGTAATGACTTAGATTTCCTGAATCCAGGGAGGGTTTCGTGAGGAGTGGTTTTACCACTGCCTCCTTCAAGCAGGGAAGGAACACCCTCTCTTGCAAGGAGGCAATAATAACCTCCCTGGCCCAGCTAGTTGTCCCCTCTCCACAAGTTTTTATCAGTCCATATTCTCAAGCCTTATTACTGTCAGTTCCACCACAGCCATGAAGTCCTCAGCCACCCCAGAGCCAGTTGCCTTGGCAGGGATGTTGAAGTCTCTCAAAACCAGTGGTCAATGTTTTATTGGAGGGAGGGTGCTGCCCCTGCTTTTTGATCACTGTTTTATTTGGGAGAGGGTTGTAGTAGTTTGCCTTTTTTTTTTTTTTGAGGGGGGTGCTCAGCACTGCCAACTTTTCTGCTGTGAAATTGTTGTAGTTTTCTGGCACCCACAGCAGTTTCCTACAAATTCAAATGTGTCTCTTGGTCCAAAAAGTTTGGGGACACTTGTTTCCATATTACAGTGATAGTCAGCGAGAGAGCAGCTGATCTTTATAAAGGCGGAATCTTTCTTCTACTGTAATACTAAAATTCAGAATTTATTTATAAAACAGATTGTTTTTACCTTGACAGAAGTCTTAGTGTTCCATTTGTGATATCTGTGTGAGATAAATTTAAGTAAAGGATTGCTGGGCAACCTTCTGTTACAAGCCTTATTAGTTCATCCTGTTCAATAAAGAAAATCATAAATGAAATTGGCTTCATTTTTTAAAGTAAATAATATGGCTCTATATCAGATGCATTTTTTCAGTTCACACTATACTTCAACAGCATACCCAGACATCTGATAATAAATTGGACATGCAATAATAATATTTAGCATCATCTACTGTAACCACATTCTTAACATAATACAACATATAAATGTAACTAAGATACAGTGGTGCCTCGCAAGACGAAATTAATTTGTTCCGCAAGTTTTTTTCTTCTTGCGAGTTTTTCGTCTTACGAAGCACGGTTTCCCATAGGAATGCATTGAAAATCAATCAATGCGTTCCTATGGAAACCGCCTTCAGACCAGGTCCGGGGACAGTCTGTCCCCCGACCTCTTCTGAAGGCTGGGGGGGGACGACAAGGGCTTTTCTTCCCACCGCCAGCCTTCAGAAGGCTGTTCTGAAGGCTGGCGGTGGGAAGAAAAGCCCTTCTCCCCACCTCCCACCCCGCAAGCTCCAGGGACAGGAGGGCTTTCCTCCTGACTGCCAGCATTTTAAAAGCCCCCAGGACAGCGGAGACTTCTCCACTGTCCCGGGGAGATTTTAAAATGCTGGCGGGCGGCAGCGAAGCCTTCGCTACCGCCCGCCAGCATTTTCAGATCGCCCCGGGACAGCGGAGAAGTCTCCGCTGTCCCGGGAAGGCAGGCGGGGGGAGCAAAGACTTTTGCCCCCCGCCGGCCTTCAGAAGAGGTCCAGGATGGACCTCTTGCGAAGCAAGCCCATAGGGAAATTCGTCTTGCGGAACGACTCAAAAACGGAAAACTCTTTCGTCTTGCGAGTTTTTCGTTTTGCGAGGCATTCGTCTTGTGAGGCACCACTGTAACCAGAATCTTTAGGTGGAATAAATGACCTCTTTTGGTTTTCAAAATGGCCTCCTTAAATTGTTGTTTCTGGTCCATATTTGGCCCATGGTCTGGAGGCTCCTCACACCAGTGTAGACGGAAGTTGGAAGTCTATACACTTTTCCTTGATTACAAACCATGAAATCATATGGGTTTCCTATTCAAACTTCATAATACTTGGACTTTAGCCATATTATGCTACATAAATAGAGCACAGCTTTTCATTTAAAAAATGTTGTGTCTTCTCTAGAAATCAAAATTAGAACTAAAATTTACTATATCTGAATTACATTAAGGCTATTTCGAATTTGTTGTATGAATACTTACGTTTAACCCTTGGCATTCAGTGACATTTAAGTCTTGCAAATTCTTACAGTGAGCTAAAATAAATATAACACCAAATTAGTATCTTGCATTACTTGAAAACATCAGCTAATATCTAGCAGTTTTCAGTAACATAAAATAAAATGGGAAAGAATTAAATATATTTTATACCAATGGTCAGTAACACTGGAGATATGTCATTTCATTGGGATCATTTTGCTTTTTCCAGGGACACCCCCCCATCACCAAAGGAATGTAGTTATTGCTCTGTTAACACACATTCTCAAACAGTAAGATAAGCCACCCTGTTGAGGCTTGGACAAGCTGCCTGTGACATGCTGTCACTCCTCTGACAGCTCCTAGAGTTGATTGGGTCAAGAATGTAAACTTAATGAGTGTTGATACTATGAGTGAATAGAGACATTACAAGCCTTTTTCTTAACTAAGGTTTTGTCCTGTGACATCTCAGCCCATGCTATGGGTCCATCTTGTTTAATGGCCTCACTTTCCTATGATCCCCTTGCCTCCAGGATGAAAAGATAATGCAGACTACTGGGCAAACACTGGAACCTAGAGGTGAATGGGGCTCACGCCCAGGTAAATTTGTATAGGATTGAAGCCTGCATGTACAGGACAGAGTGAATCAGCATCTTATCCTGTACACCAGGGATAAGAAACCTGTGGCCTCCAGATACTGCTTGAACATGACTTCCATCACCTCTGACCATTGATGGTGTTAGCAGACACTGAAATGGAGTCCAATGACATCTGGAGGGCCACTTTCCCACCCACGCTGTTAGGCTGCAATCCCAGACAGTATTTTCATGGAACATGGTATTGTACCAGACAAGGCAGTAGAGCAAATATTTAAAAGCAGGCTAAGAAGAATCATAAGATCATGAGAGGGCAAAGCTCAGTGGTAGAACATCTGCTCTGCATGTGTACAGAAAGTCCCATGTCCAATCCCCAGCATCTCTAGGTTGAGCTAGAAAATATGAAACCATGGAGACTCTGAAACTCTGCTGTCAGTCAGTGTTAACCAGGGCTGGAAAACTTCTGGCCTATGGAAAGCCAGAGGTTCAAGAGCAGCATTGGCAGTGGACAGGCTGGGTAGGTCCATCCTCTATGTTCCAAGGGCGGACCAAACCTTCATAGTCTTTTCTCTGGTCTGCCCTGGAAGCCCTTCTCCCTGGGAGCCAGACAATATGACTCCCATCACTTCTGACCACTGATGGTGCTAGCTAACTCCAGTTCCAGATTCCTGATGCTTCCCATTCCTTGCCCAACAGTCATGTCAGGCCACAACGACCACCAGGTAAACCATTAACAGGGTATTATTATCTTTAATGTGGAATTCACCTTTTTCAAAGGTGCCACACACTGGGTCAACATTTTAATCAAGCTATCCACAAAGACCCAAGGTCTCTTTCCTGTGTAGTCACTGCTACTTCAGACTATTAACATATACGGGAAGGTAGGATTTCTTTTCCCAGTGTCCATCACTTAACACTTGTTTAAAAGAGCAAATGAAATTCAATGTAATTCCCATTCACTCGCTTTCATTTCAAGAAGAAATACAAGGCAGTTCACAAACAAATAAAGTCAACAGCAAAATAACAAGAATAAACATATAGCTACCAAAAATAAAAATGCACTGTAAAACAGCTACATTAAAATACCCATAATTAAAATATATAACAAACCCCTTAAAACAGCATAAGAGTTACAACAACAATTACCACCAAACACAACCACCAAACACAACCAACCAAGCTTGGGAACCCCTAACCTCACACAATATCAATAAAAATAAAATAAAAACAAAACAAATCGAATTACTACAAGAGATGAAAGTCAGGAGATCAGGGAAATGCTTTTTAAGCAGGTGTATCTTCAGGAGTCAATGGAATGCCAATACTGATGGGGCATTGCATATTTCAGCCAAGAAGGGCATTCCATAGCACTGCTGTCACTAATGAAAATGGTTGCTTCCATGTTTACTACAAGCCAATAATCATCAGACTATGGCAAAACTATTTGGGTTCCATTTGTTGACCTAAATGCCCTTACAAATTCATTCCCTGAGCTCCCTGTATCAGGTGATACTGTATCAGGTATAATGGTGCGTGACATCATCATTATTTGATAATAAATAAACTATTTATATCTCCATTTAGGAGGGAAGCTCACCATTATTATCACAGCCGAAATTATTTTCAATACACAATGTGCTGATTATTATGGAAAAGCTATTGAGATGTCAGCTTTAATTCATTATAATTTAGGACACCAGTCGTGAAAGACCTACATTGACTCCCAGTACAATTCTGAGCACAATTCAAAGTGATGGTGCTGACCTTTAAAGCCCTAAATGGCCTCAGCCCAGTATACCCGAAGGAGCGTCTCCATCCCCATTGTTCGTCCTGGACACTGAGGTCCAGCTCCGAGGGCCTTCTGGCGGTTCCCTCACTGCAAGAAGCAAACTTACAGGGAACCAGGCAGAGGGCCTTCTCAGTAGTGGCACCTGCCCTGTGGAAAGCCCTCCCATCAGATGTCAAGGAAATAAACAACTGACCTTTAGAAGACACCTGCAGGCAGCCCTGTATCAGGAAATTTTTAATGTCTGATGTTTTACACTTTTTTATATATGCTGTAAGCCACCCAGAGTGGCTTGGGAAACCCAGCCAAATAGGCAGAGTATAAATAAAATAATAATAATAAAATAATAATAATAATATTTTATTATTAATTCTAGGGTAATATCTCACTAATATTCTGCTTTTCTTCCAACAGGCGATTCCTCAAACCCTTGCTGTGCCTCCTTGATTCAGAACCACGCTAGTTAAAGGCTTCCAAACTCAGATTTCAAAGGAATACTCTGACTGTTCCAGCTGTTGTACAAAATAATTGGGACCAGCTGGATGTCAGGATGCAAGTGGTTACAATTATAATACTACTTTTCTTTTGTAAAGCAGCTGACTTTAGGAAGACAAGAAATGGAAGTTCAAGAAACAAAGCAAATAATGGAAAGTCAAACGGCTTAAGAAGAGCATCCGGCACTGTCAAGCGCTACACCCCAGGCCCCCCATGTGATGTGTACACCTATCTTCATGACAAATACTTAGATTGCCAAGAAAGGAAACTGACATTTGTGTTGTCTGATTGGCCTGAAGATTTAAAACACATGCTCCTAGCAAGAAACAGAATTCGCAAGCTGAAGAACAACATGTTTTCCAAGTTCACAAAATTAAAAAGTCTAGATTTGCAACAGAATGAGATATCAAAAATTGAGGATGAAGCTTTTTTTGGTTTAAATAAACTCACTACACTTTTACTGCAGCACAATAAGTTGAAAATCCTGTCTGAGGAGGTGTTTATTTACATGCCTCTTTTAATTTATTTACGCCTGTATGATAATCCGTGGGACTGCAACTGTCAGGTAGAAACTCTTGTAACGATGCTGCAGCTTCCAAGAAACAGGAACTTGGGAAATTATGCTAAATGTGTACACCCAACAAAACTAAAAGGTCAAAAGCTCAAGCAAGTAAACTCAGAGCAGCTGTGCACTGAAGGAGAAAGACCAGACCCTCCTATTCCAAAACCTAAACCCATCAGACCCGAATTTGACTCTTCTCTCTGCCACATTTACATGTTTCCTGTACGGACACTGGACTGCAGAAAAAAAGGTTTGTATAAGACAAATACATGTTACTTTTTAGCTGCTCATTAATGACCATTAAAGTTATCATTATGAAACTTTACCCAAGGTAATGGAAAGATGGGATATATATTTAAAAATATTTTAGGCTGTAAGCCTTCTGACTGTTACCTGAGAGTAAGCCAAATTGAATTCAAGGAATTACTTGTCAGTAGACATGCAGAAGATTACAGTTAGTGGTTATCTAGCCCAAGCAGTGGAATTTTTCACCTATCCATTATCCATTATTATTATTATCCATAATAATCAATAGACTTATGATAAAAACTTATAGCATCCTGATTACAAAATAACAAAAGTGGGCATATGTGCCTTAAGTGTGTCAGACGCAAGCAGCCTTGAAGTAGGATGAGCATGTAGCCCTATAATACATTTAGCATAAAAATAAAAGGTAAAGGTAAAGGTACCCCTGCCCGTACGGGCCAGTCTTGACAGACTCTAGGGTTGTGCGCTCATCTCACTCTATAGGCCGGGAGCCAGCGCTGTCCGCAGACACTTCCGGGTCACGTGGCCAGCGTGACGAAGCTACCCTGGCGAGGCAGAGCCACACACGGAAACGCCGTTTACCTTCCCGCTAGTAAGCGGTCCCTATTTATCTACTTGCACCCGGGGGTGCTTTCGAACTGCTAGGTTGGCAGGTGCTGGGACCGAGCAACGGGAGCGCATCCCGCCGCGGGGATTCGAACCGCCGACCGTTTGATCGGCAAGTCCTAGGAGCTGAGGTTTTACCTACAGCGCCACCCGCGTCCCAGCATAAAAATATTAGTGGTTTAATCAAACAAATTGTGCCACCCTACAGAGAAGCCTATGGGGACGTGGGTGGCGCTGTAGGTTAAACCACAGAGCCTAGGACTTGCCGATCAGAAGGTTGGCGGTTCGAATCCCCGCGACGGGGTGAGCTCCCATTGCTCGGTCCCTGCTCCTGCCAACCTAGCAGTTCAAAAGCACGTCAAAGTGCAAGTAGATAAATAGGTACCGCTCCGGCGGGAAGGTAAACGGTGTTTCCGTGCGCTGCTCTGGTTGGCCAGAAGCGGCTTAGTCATGCTGGCCACATGACCCTGAAGCTGTACTCCGGCTCCCTCGGCCAATAAAGCAAGATGAGCGCCACAACCCCAGAGTCAGCCACGACTGGACCTAATGGTCAGGGGTCCCTTTACCTTTACAGAGAAGCCTGCATCTACCTACCACCCATGACTACAAGAAAATTAATTTAGAATAAAAATAATTTAGAGTAATTTATCTTTCAAGCCCCATGTCTTGTAACTGACCCATGTCTACTCAGAAATGAACCTCATTGGGCTCCCAGGTAAGTGGAATTAGGACTGAGGCCTTAATTTGTTTCTACTTGAATTTTAAAAACCAGTGAACTGCATTGTTCATTATTGCTATTTTCAAATGGAAAGAAGTTATCTCTTTTGTTACCTGTTATCTGTACTCCTCAGTTACATTCCAAAGCTCTTTAGCAAAGTAGGAAGAACCATCTGAATTCAACTGCTATTTTTTGGCTACCACCCATTCCCTAAATCAGGGGGTAGAGAACCTCTGGCCAGAGGTTTGGCTCATGGGATTAACATTTGGCTCATGAGATCATTTCCCCCGTTTTTAATTCAATGGGACTTGCCTCTTAGTAGACAGGGTTAGAATTGCAGCTAGAGGTGTCTTTATGATGGGCCATTAGTCACTTACTTAACTTAGTCTTTAAATTGCCACAAGATATTCGTTTCTGCACGCTGCCTTTCTAGACATTCATTAACTTTGAAAAGAAACACACAGGAAAAGTAACTGATTTGCAAATATTTGCTGATACCTGAGACATGCATGTCTATCATGTACAATGATAAATAAAAATGTTTAAAATATTCATATATTGGCATTAGAGATTATTAAATGGGAAAAAATTGTGCAAAATAAAGCAATGGCAGCAGAACATAATATACTGGATGAAAATTTGAATGAATTTTGGATTGGATTTAGGGATGTTTGTACACCCCTAGGTTCCCTGCCTAGACAAATTTAAAAACAATAGAAATTAGGGAATAATATCTGGAAGGCAGCAAAATATTACCCATATTCAAACTCCTGCTTTAAAAGACCATCCATCCACCAAACTGTCAAACTGCAACCCCCACACCTGACAACCACACAAGCTATCTTCAAACTAAATAGCACCAGATGAGTTTTAAAAAGTGACCCAAGCCACAAAGTGCAGAGGAAGACAAACTTCTCAATGTTGTTTTGACAGAAAGACAATATGTGAATTGGTGAATCAATAGCAACATTCTTCATAAAAAGTAATTCAATAAGGCAGCCAGAAAACAATGTTCTACATTGTCTACAACATGGAAATGACACTTTTTGGCACAATCTGTACTACTTGTAGATTTTTAAGATGGTTTCTTTAGCACCTCAGTTGGTTTACTTTGTTTGAAACTCTCAGTGGGTACACTGATTCTCTGAAGTTGGTGATACACAAACTAAAGGAGTAATGGGCAATGTATTTGGGAATAGGATATGCACACGAGGCTACCACCTTACTGAAGCTAAGTAGGTGTGAGTCTGGTCAGTGTTGGATGAGAGACCATGTAGGAACAGCATGTATGCTACCTGGGATTCCATAATGGAAGAAAGGTGGGGTATAAATAGAAGACAATAACTTTTAAAAGCAGTCTTAAAAGCAAAAGAAGACTTAAGAATGCACATGAGTAGTCTATGTTGGTCTATGGGTAGTTGGAAAACTACGTTGTGGTGGGGACTATGGCTTTCCATAATATATATGTACATATCTTTCTTCTTTCCTTCTCAAGAATTAAAGAAAGTTCCCGGTAACATCCCTCCAGATGTAGTTAAACTTGATCTATCTAACAATAAAATCAACCAGCTACGACCCAAGGAATTTGAAGACATGAATGACCTGAAGGTATTAAACCTCAGTAGTAATGGAATAGTTCACATAGACCCAGGTGAGTAAACTTTATTACGATAAAGACCATAATATATCAAACTATAGTGAGTTTTAATAAATGCTTTCATGATACAAAAGATGGCTCATTTCCTCAAAATGTCATTTTTAATAATTATGAAATAGTAAGAAATACAAGTTGAATATCTATCAAATCTAAGAGAATTCCACCTATGGAAAGCAACAACAGTCACTGATTAATCAGATTGTTTTACAGTGCAATATTATGCATGTCTTCTCAGAAGCAAGCCCACTGAATTCAATACAACTTACTCCTAGATAAGTTTGTATAGGATTACACTGTTAATCTCTATTTCGGGTCTGGTACAGAAGACTCACAATAATGTTCAGAACATTGTGCCTCTCTTGTTTCTTTAAAACACAACCAAAGTGAATCTCAGCCAAGGTTTAATGGTACTAACACATATCTCTATGGTTGTTGTTATTTCTACGCAGTAGATATGTAATCCTAGTGTTTACATTTTTTGAACAGCTGCATTTGCCGGACTCATGAACCTGGAAGAATTGGATTTATCAAACAACTCCCTGCAAAATTTCGAATATGGAGTATTAGAAGATTTGTACTTTTTGAAAATACTGTGGCTTAGAGAAAATCCTTGGAGATGTGACTACAACATTCATTATCTTTTCTACTGGTTGAAGCACCACTACAGTGTTCACTACCATGGTTTAGAATGTAGAAAACCTGAGGAATTCAAAGGCTGGTTTGTTGGGAAATATGTCAGGAGCTATTATGAAGAGTGTCCCAAAGATAAACTCCCTATTTACCCAGAAACATTTGAACAGGATACTGATGATGAAGAATGGGAAAAGCACAAAGAATATCCAGTTCAAACAGGAAAGAAACATGGAGTAATTGTCACTGTAATAGGTTAATTTGATCACTGCCACATTCAATCCTTTAATATTTTTGTAAGAAAAAAATGGTAGTTTATATTTTTGTTAAATGCAGTGTATGTTCATGAGGGATTATCTGTTAAAATATTTTTGGTACTAATCACATGATGACATTACCTGTTTCCTTATAAACTTACTCTTTTTAATCTGTTTTGTGTCGTTTTTGCCTAATTGGTAACCATTTGCAAATTTTTAATGCAAAGGCATATGATTTATTGCAGTGTAATAAACTAAACCTCTTTAGAGAGTTGGGCTTAAACATCCTAAAACTTGAAATCCATGTTTAACCAGAAGTAAGTTGGACTATGTTCAGTGGAGTCTACTCCCAGTTAAGTGTGCACAGAACTACTGTCATCTACTGCAATCTGTTGAATATTGTAACTGTAACAGAAGCCGCACACATCCAACTTCCTAATGAGGCACAAAAAGGCAGCCACCAATTTATCCTTCCTAAGTGCCTAGATCTGGACAAGGACAAAGTCATCTGAGTCAGGGGATAGGCAGCCAAAGTCCAATTTGTAATTACTGGATCCTTCCCAACTACTCATTCTGAACTTAAAAATGGAAAGCATAGTGCTGGTGGTCAACAAAAGAGGTTTAAAGACTGTCTCAAGACAAATCTAAAAAAATGTAGTATAAACATCAACAATTGGGATACGCTTGCCTGCGAGTGCTCCAATTGGAGAACAGCCTTTACCAAAGGTGTCATGGGCTTTGAAGACACTCAAACTCAGGACGAAAGGGAGAAACATGCCAAGAGGAAGGCACGCTTGGCAAAACCTTTCTGTGATCAATTCCCGCCCAGAAACCCATGTCCCCACTGTGGAAGGACGTGTGGATCCAGAATTGGCCTCCATAGTTACTTACAGACTCATTGTTAAAACCGTGTTTATGGAAGACAATCTTACTCAGTTACGAGTGATCGCCAAAGAGAGATAGTAGAAGGGTTAAAGCAGGTGAATGAGATCTGACTCTATTTAGACATAATACTACTCAGTTTTGGGTTTCGAGTTTTCAGAATGATTTGGTTCAGAAGGGGATAAACAATCACATAAAAAGAAAATAAATCAGATGTTCTACAGTCACTCACAAATGGAGTATCTTCAGCTGATGTGCTCCTAACATAGGGCGTGTTTTGGCATGGAATGGCAGAGCTTCCCCAAGGTAATGAAAGATTGTGACAAAAAAAAATCTCAATACCACCCTATTTGATGTAGGGTGTCCGAAGGGTGCAATCCAGACTAATCTGTATCATAGGGTTGTTGAGAGGTTAAAATAGAAAGGGGGAGAACCATGTGCGCCACCTTGCAGTCCTTGGAAGAAAAGAGGGATATCAATGTAATAAATAAATAAAATTATTGACTTGTAAAAAAAAGGAAAATACTGAAACTCTATGTTCTCTGCAGAGGAAAAATGTACATCAGTACTGATCAGTCATGACATTTGTCCCACAGTACAAAACTGGTGACTGACAAACCAATGATGTAAATTCAGATTCAGGGAAAATCCACTATCTTTCCTACATCAACGAAACTATCAAGCATAGGATTAAGATCAACTTCAGCTTTAATCTGTAGCCTCATCATAGCTGCAGAAATGCTTTCAATTGAAAAAAGCTGCTTGTAAACTCCAGCAGAGCTTCACAAACTGAAAATACTCCTCTAATAACCCTAAAGGTTCACATGTGTTATTTGACTTGAAAATCACTTTCTGGAATCCAAAGAGCCTACATGGAATATACTCGGGGGCTGATTTATCTTTATAGCTATAGCCCCTGGAATATTGCTCTGAAGGATCCTCAGTCCTTCAGGAACACCTTCGGGTGGGGCACAAGGAGCTCTGGCAGGAAGAGGGAATAGCTAGCTAGGGTTGTGTGTGTAACACTTACACTCCCTCCCTTACCGCTCCAAATTAAAATGAAATAGACGGAAAACTGGCAACTTACCTTTAAATTTTCTGTAAAGTTGTCCAGGAACGCCTCCTGTTTTTTTACTTTTATTCCTTTACACTGTAATCCTATACACATATACAGTGGTACCTTGGGTTAAGTACTTAATTCGCTCCGGAGGTCTGTTCTTAACCTGAAAGTGTTCTTAACCTGAAGCACCACTTTAGCTAATGGGGCCTCCTGCTGCTGCCGTGCCACTGGAGCACGATTTCTGTTCAGAAGTCTGTAACCTGAAGCGTATGTAACCTGAACTCGTACGTAACCCGAGGTACCACTGTATTCAGAAGTGCCCATGAGTTCAGTGGAGTATACGCCACTAACCCAGAAATAGTACCTCGGGTTAAGAACTTTGCTTCAGGATGAGAACAGAAATCACGCGACAGCAGTGGGAAGCCCTATTAGCTAAAGTGGTGCTTCAGGTTAAGAACAGTTTCAGGTTAAGAACGGACTTCCAGAATGAATTAAGTACTTAACCTGAGGTACCACTGTACTCCTAGATATGTGGCACAGGATTGCAGCCACAGCATTATTTCCTACAGTGGTCTCAAGTATTGAAGAACTGACTACTAAGAGGGAAATACCTTCCTATGGGTCCAAAGTAAGATGCAGATGTCTGGCTAAATTTTAAAAGTTGAAACTTACAAAATTCCTCACTTTAAATATCCGTTATGATCCCCCCACAAACGGTCTTAGTTATTCACAGTATAGAAAGACAGGACAGGATGACAAGGCAGATATTGGACTCAGAATAACACAGCTGTTGTTCTTGGGGGTGGGCTGGATTTACAGGCAACTTGAAGCCAGTTGCTGCAGGAAGAGAGTTTGCAACACTACAGAGTAAAAGAAAAATGGGAGGGATCTAATGGTTGACATTTGAAGCTGCAGCCCAAAAAGCCAAACAAGTTCCCGGGGAATAAAGTGTTACTTCAGTGGCTAATAAAGTCTAAAACTGCTGAAATAGAAAAATGAGTGAATCCTGAATGGCCCCACAGAATTGCTAGAACAGGAAATGGGAACCTAAAACAGGCAGTGCAATTGTGTTAAAGCAGCAGTGCATTTTTTTATTTACTAGAAAGATTCATGGCTAAATTGGTAAATAACTATTCTTCCTAACTGGCCAAAGAAAAGTTCAGAAACTGGAATTTAGCATGAGAAATAGCTTTGAAAAGATAAGTAGCTCTAGAAGTAACCTTCTTCAACTGGCAATTCATGGGTGAATAATTAATTAATTACAATACGCCCAAGAAAGTGGGGACATCAAAAAGGGTATATAGACCTGAATTGTAGCAGTAGGACTAGTGGTGGTCGTGACTCAATATTAAATCTGAAAAATAACTTAAAATAGGGAAATGTTTTGCTTTGTTCCTAAATTATTATTTTTTAAAAACCTACCTCAATTGAGCCTTGATACAGTTTATTGGCATAAAAACTTAATCATCAAGGGAAAGGGGAGGATGCACAATTCTCAGCTACACAAAGGATAAAATGAATTACATGTCCAAGTATTTTTAAACTTTTCAGATACAAAATTTATCATATGCATATATTAAACATGAAACAAACATTGCACTGTATTCATCTGCATTATAGTCTTAAATGCAGGAGTATGTGTAATGTTTGTAATATTATATTGTTTTGGTTAACATTTCATCATCATAGAACCTTAATTTTAAAATGTGTGTCTTCCAGAACAATAACAAAAAGGCCATAGAGTTTGAATTACCTTCATTATTTTACCAATAATGTGAAAGGAAGACTGATTCAACTCAAAAGCTCCAAAGAGTTTAAATGTACTGTAAAATTTCCAATGAACCAAAAAGAAAGACTGTAGGTATGGAACACCTAAGACAGATCAAAGATTTGAAACAAGAAAAACCAAGAAAAAAAGAAAATACTTGGGCTCAAGGCAGAGTAGAATGGAGTGTGTTCACTCAGCAGCACAGTCTTCAAATTTTAATAAATAAAAAATCTGGTAATTTACTTTAGTGAAACAAGCTTCTAGCAGCTTTATGCTGTGTAATGAGCCTGCTATTAGCATCATGCAGATCAAAACCACTGAACAAGAGATACAATGAGTGGTACCTGCGGACTGTCTCGCCAGAGTGGTGCATGCTCTGGTTATCTCCCGCTTGGACTACTGCAATGCGCTCTACGTGGGGCTACCTTTGAAGGTGACCCGGAAACTACAACTAATCCAGAATGCAGCAGCTAGACTGGTGACTGGGGGCGGCCGCCGAGACCATATAACACCGGTCTTGAAAGACCTACATTGGCTCCCAGTACGTTTCCGAGCACAATTCAAAGTGTTGGTGCTGACCTTTAAAGCCCTAAACGGCCTCGGTCCAGTATACCTGAAGGAGCGTCTCCACCCCCATCGTTCTGCCCGGACGCTGAGGTCCAGCGCCGAGGGCCTTCTGGCGGTTCCCTCATTGCGAGAAGCAAAGCTACAGGGAACCAGGCAGAGGGCCTTCTCGGTAGTGGCGCCCGCCCTGTGGAACGCCCTTCCAGCAGATGTCAAAGAGATAAACAACTACCTGACATTCAGAAGACATCTTAAGGCAGCCCTGTTCAGGGAAGTTTTTAACGTGTGATATTTTACTGTATTTTTGGTTTTTATGGAAGCCACCCAGAGTGGCTGGGGGGGCCCAGCCAGATGGGCGGGGTATAAATAATAAATTATTATTATTATTATTATTATTATTATTATTATTATTATTATTACTATGGTCCACTTTCAGTTGATTGCACAGAGGATGGAAAAATTAACATGTGCAGGACAATCTTTAAGAGGAAGTGAGAACAATGAGTAGTATACAGCTAACTTGTATCAGTGCAAGGATTTTCACGTGTGCAATTGAACTCCCTGCCTCCCCAATTCGCTCCAGAAGTTTGGGGGAACCTCCAGAACACATTTGTGTGCTCATGTAATGATAAAGCTATGGAATCTATGGAAGTGTTTCCTGTTTCAGACTTGTGTGTCCTGTTCCTACCTTGTCTCAACCTTGACTACAATGTCTGGAACATGAAGGCAGGGTCAATCTTCATCCTTCTCCAGTGGGAGGACAACCCTGCTCTCCCATGTTGGCCCTCCATAGTGAGCTACACAGCCCTAAGAGACCAAGCCTAGCTAGCTATTTAGATGTTGCTGATGGTCTGTTTAATAGCAGACTTCTTATATTCTCAGAGGAATTGGAGGATATGACTTAAGCTGCCTGCAGTAAATAACTTGGAGGTGCAGTTCGCTGCCAACCTATCTAGTGAACATAGGAACTAGCCTGTAAGTCCTTATCCCCAGGGCTTCTTAAGAAAGTCCCATGGAATTTTGCTTGGCATCCACCTCTGCTTACTCTTAACTATGGTTCCAGTCTGAGGTCCAATCTAGTTATGAGAACGGAAAATGTAAAAATAAACTCCCACAAACAACCACAGAGCATAAGAAGAATTTGCTACAGCATTGAAAGAAAATGTTATGAAAATGTTTTATAGATGGTACATCACACTGGTTAAATTAGAAAAAATGTACAGGATATGTAATAAGTGTTGGAAATGTAAAGAAAAAGAAGGATCGTTTTATCATATGTGGTGGGAATGTAAGAAAGTGAAAAGTTTCTGGGAAGTGATTTACAATGAATTGAAAAAGATGTTAAAATATACTTTTGTAAAGAAACCAGAAGCTTTTCTTTTAGGGATTACAGGAAAGGAAATAAGAAGAAAGGACTGTAAACTTTTTCAATACGCAGTTACAGCAGCAAGAATTTTACTGGCCCAGAAATGGAAACAAGAGGAAATACCGAAGAATGGAGAATGAAATTGACAGACTATGCGGAATTGGATAAATTAACTGGGAAAATCAGATATGTGCGAGACCAAAAGTTCATCGAAGACTGGGGAAAGTTTGTAGAACATCTGAAAAGTGTATGTGATGTACAAACAACGCTAGTGGGGTTTCAAGAGGCACTGTAAAAGTTGAGATGTGTTGTCAAAAAGAAATAGAAGGGGGAGGGAAGACAAATGGCAAGACAAATGAAGGGAATGCGTATTGAAGAGATAAATACGGATGATTGCCAGGGAAGCTGAAGGAAGTCCAAAAAGAGATAATTTGTTAAAATTTGGATAAAAATGTACAACTGTATTGGAAAATTAATAAAAATTTATCATAAAAAAGAAGAATTTGCTACAAGGACAGCAAAAACCCAAAACTGGGTAAATTGTCAGGTGGAAAGAAAAACAACTACTGAGCCCTCACTTGGATTATTTACTCTATCTGCACTCTGCCCTTGCTGCTTATTCTCCAGGCCAACCAACACTGAGATGACTGGCTGAAGCATCTGCAGTTGAAAGTGTGGTTGTCTCACAAGTCTCCAGCAGTGCTGGCCTACAGGTAGCTTGGTTCCTTCTCCTTACCCCTTGCTAGTTACAAAATGATAACCCTCATCTGGGAACTTCATTTGGGGCCTCAAAGTATGTGAATTTACCTAATTGTAAACCTATTATACCTTTTTCTGAATACAGTGGTACCTCTAGATGCGAACGGGATTTGTTCCAGAGCCCTGTTTGCATCCTGAAGCAAACACTACCCGCATCTGCGGGTCGCGATTCACCACTTCCGCGCATGTGTGTGGTGTCATTTGCATGCGCAAGTGGTGAAACCCAGAAGTAACGCATTCCGTTACTTCCAGGTCGCAGCGGAGCGCAACCCAAAAATGCTCAACCTGAAACATATTCAACCCGAGGTATGACTGTATTTCAAAAAGATGGACACATAAACAGCAAGACAATTAAAAGAAATTAGAAATTTAATAAAATGCTTACCAATATTTTTAAAAGTAAACCAATAAAGAGTAGAACAACCACGAAGATTCAAATTCAGCACATTAGTATGCCACTTCAGCAAAATATTTCCGGCTATGTTATCTTTAATCTTCTCTTTTACTGCAGAAAAATTAATCTAAACAGAAAATATATTCCAATATAATTAACAACGAAGAGTTCTATACATAACAAATGTTAAGGTTCATTAAATCTGTCATCCTAAAAATACAAACAATTGTTTCACTTCTGGAAGGTGAGTAGTTCAGGAGAATCAAATGAAAATACATTGAAGTCCAGTGACAACAGGATATGGGTAGAGATGTACAGGACAATATCTATGCTGAATCTAGGAATCTTCCCAATACAGAGGCAGAAATTATGTGCTTCATATGCCTACAAATGCCTAGTACTGGGGTAAAGTTTTAAGCCCGCAATATTGTGGCACATTGGGACAGTACTTTTGGGGGGGTTGGGTGTAATCTTTCAATGAGATTGACACAAGATTTGATTTCTTCTTGATTTAAAACAAAGCTGAGTCACTACTCCAAGTCAGCTGCACTTGATGTCATTTCCATGAAACATTCTGGCCCCAATTTCCAAAGCGCTTGGCAGCCTAGCTACTGAGCACAGCTAAGCAGCCACTTGAAGAAGCAGCTTAGCTTAGTTTTAAGCTTGAAGAGAGAAATTCTCCCGAACTTGTGAAAGATGATATTCTAGGGAAGGGGGGGGGTATGCAGAGCCCTTCAAATGTTCATTGTTAGGAATCTTTCACATTTTCCATATTTATTATTCATAAATTATTCATCTGTCTTTCCCTGTTTTTCTAATCACTTTTGGGTATTTTTACAGTCTTCTACTGATTTAGTTGTGGGCCAGATTCAACTAATGACTCCTACTATTACAACAATGTACCATTCATAATGCTCTTTGCCTTCTTGGGCTTGCCGCAGCTAATCAGTAATGTTGAGGCTTGCTTTTGCACAGTGGTAGCATATTCCTCCTGCACAGCCAATGAATGATGATTCTCACCCAGCAATCTTCAGCACCTGCTAAAGCAGCAGTGGTGCCCCCACCCCTTGACTGAGATCTAGGGTTCTGCACAAAAGATTTTGGGCTCAGACCCCATGCTTTTCCTTGACACTCCTGTCTGAACAGCCCTGGAAAAGGCATGGGAGGCTGCATGGGGAAGGGAGAATTGGATAAAAATCTATCTCCAGCCTCTGTTGGATTGAAGCCCTTTTTCAAGAACAAAGGGGGCCCTTAGACTCTAAAACTTTGCCATCAATTTAATTAACATTAATCCCTCAAACATATGGGAAATACAATTTTTGATTAATTGGAATTGGAATATTAGATAGCCAAATCAAAATTAGTTTATCTCTATCCAAAATGTGTATGTTTAAATAAGAGGCTATAAGAAAATTACGTCTGTGCAACAATTCTAGCCAAAGCAATCATTATCATATGATACATAACTATTCTCTGACAGCACTTTTAATTTGAAGGACAAAAGGCTAATTTGACAAGGAGAACCATTATTTATTGGGTTTTCTCTTCAATTCTTTTTTTTTTTTTTTTTGAAAAATTGGTACTAAATCTTGGTTCCAAGCATCTGTACTTACATTACTCCATACTGAACCCATTTGTGTCATTGCTTTCCAATTTCGGTTAACCTGAGCACATCTTGCCAAATCGATTATAGTTAAATAATGGAAGACCTAATTTCAAAACACAAAAACACAGTAACATGCAAAGCATTACTTAAGCTTAAAACTTGTCCATTGTTGATCTTTAGTTTTTAGATTTCTCCTGGTTCAAAAAATATAGCTGCTGCATAGTGCTCTGCAATCCATGCCCACCATATCAGAGTATTCCTTTTTTCAGATGTCTCCTCACTCTAAAGTGTGACTAGGATATCTAATCCTATGACATTTAGGGTAACTACTCGGAATGATTCACCTCTTGTCATTTTACAGTGAATATCCCTCCCCCAACCACCCCAACTCACATTTTCTCGACAAGATCAACACTTGAAGGGATTCCTCTGTCTTAATGACCCCCCCCCCCAACTTAAGCAGGGGGTCACTTCCACCTCTCCAACATGGTGGGAGTGCGCAGGGTGCATGCTTGCCATCGAGAAACCCAATGAACAGTAGGAAATATATATGTTCATTTCACTCCCCACCCCAACCACTGCCCCTGCTGCTTTGGGATAAAGTATATATAAGTGGCAGCTTAAGGTAAAGGTAAAGGTACCCCTGCCCGTACGGGCCAGTCTTGACAGACTCTAGGGTTGTGCGCCCATCTCACTCAAGAGGCCGGGGGCCAGCGCTGTCCGCAGACACTTCCGGGTCACGTGGCCAGCGTGACATCGCTGCTCTGGCGAGCCAGAACCGCACACGGAAACACCGTTTACCTTCCCGCTAGTAAGCGGTCCCTATTTATCTACTTGCACCCGGGAGTGCTTTCGAACTCCTAGGTTGGCAGGCGCTGGGACCGAACAATGGGAGCGCACCCCGCCGCGGGGATTCGAACTGCCGACCTTTCGATCGGCAAGCCCTAGGCGCTGAGGCTTTTACCCACAGCGCCACCCGCGTCCCTAAGTGGCAGCTTAGTACAGTTTAGAAACTTAATAATGCAGATAGAACATTCTAACTGGAGAGTGTCCATAACAGATAAAAAGAACTATGTCTGAGGCTCCACTAATTGGGACTCAAATGGCTCCAAAAACTTGATCAAAGCTCCTGCCCTGCACTTTTCCAGGTTCTGGCAAACCTACCATATCTGCAGTGGGAAGCTATTATCTGCTAGTCAATTTTGTGCCTTTTGCTGCCTTCAGGCTTCTCACTTGTGGACATACCTGAGCCTTCAGAGAAGCTTGAATTAAACCTATTAAACTGTGCTTACTAACCTGGGCCACTGCTCTTTCTGGCAGTTTTGCCATATGATCTCTGCCTGATTTTATAGGTGGTGCTGATATATAATCTTCATGTGAATGTCTTAAAGAGTGACTTTTTTCTTTCTCCTGTTTTTCATGCTTTTCATGTCTTTCACGTTTTTCACGTTTTTGACCATGATAGTCAACACTAAGAAAATCTTCAGAATCTTCTACTATTTGCTGCCAAATGTACACAAAAAGGACAACAAAGTTAACATTTTCTTTATTCAAACTACAGTCTGGTTTTGACAAATGTAAGAAATCAGTTCTCAAACTACATGAGACTTTAAATGTGTCTTTGCATCCAACACGATTTTTTTAAAATGTAAATTTCATCAGTTAAGGGAGGTGATAATTAATGGGCACAGAACAGGCCTCAAAGGGAAATGTAACTTTCCTCCCCTACCGTGGTCATGAGGAAAATTGCTTTTTTGAAGCTGTCACTTCCACTACAGCTTGGATCTCATTAGTTGTCATATCTCTCAGCTAATATAATTTGCACTGGGAAAAAGGCCTTCACATGAAAACACATGGGCACAGCAAACCCAAACTATTTTTATTTACAACTTTGAAACTTTGAAGGGTTAGGATTAACCAACTTTTTAAGCCAAATTAAATCTTCCACCCTGCAACCTGTAGGAAACCCTGCTGCATGGTCTTATAGCAAAACAAAGTGGTTTCAGAATGAGATATGATGGTGGCCAGTTTTTTTTCTGTGTAAACTGCCCCATCTGTGCTGAACCTGTAAATCTCCTAATCTATGGACTACTGGGCAGTCATGAGGCACATAGTTTCTATGGAAATGAATCAGTATTTGCTCACTTGCATTTTTAATTACACACTTTCCACTGTGCATACCCACTCAGATCAGAGCAGCTGGAAAAATGTAGTAAATAGAAGGGGAAGAAATGGAGGCAGTGAGAGATTTTACTTTATTGGGTTCCATGATCACTGCAGATGGTGACAGAAGTCACGAAATTAAAAGAAGCCTGCTTCTTGGGAGAAAAGCAATGACAAACCTAGACAGCGTCTTAAAAAGCAGAGACATCACCTTGCCGACAAAGGTCCGTATAGTTAAAGCTATGGCTTTCCCAGAACAGTCATACCTTGGGTTACAGACGCTTCAGGTTGCGTTTTTTTGGGTTATGGACCTGCCAAAACCCGGACGTACCAGAACGAGTTACTTCCAGGTTTCGGTGGTCGCACATGCACAGAAGCGCTAAATCGCACTTTGCACATGCGCAGAAGTGCCCAATTGCAACATGCGCGTGCAACGACACGCTGTGCGAGTTGCAAACACTGCGAGTTGCGAACGTGCATCCCGCACAGATCACATTCGCAACCCGAGTGTCCACTGTAGTGATGTATGGAAGTGAGAGCTGGACCATAAAGAAGGCTGATCGCCAAAGAATTGATGCTTTTGAATTACGGTGCTGGAGGAAACTCTTGAGAGTCCCATGGACTGCAAGAAGATCAAACCTATCCATTCTTATGGAAATCAGCCCTGAGTGCTCACTGGAAGGACAGATCCTGAAGCTGAGACTCCAATACTTTGGCCACATCATGTGAAAACTCCCTGGAAAAGACCCTGATGTTGGGAAAGATGGAGGGCACAAGGAGAAGGGGACGAGAGAGGACAAGATGGTTGGACAGTATTCTCGAAGCTACCAATATGAGTTTGACCAAACTGCAGGAGGCAGTGGAAGACAGGAGTGCCTGGCGTGCTCTGGTCCATGGGGTCACAAAGAGTCAGACACGACTAAACAACAACAAAAATGAATTTCTAAAACATGGATTGGAAGAGCACAGAGGTAATCAAAACATCATAGAAAGCATACCTCACTGTATTTTTTAGCCTTTTTAGTAAAGCCAGTCTGTTTTCGCCAAGCCTTTAAAACAATCATCTGTAAAGAGCAATCAAAGATTCTCCCAAGCCTCCTTGCTGCTGCTGGATAAACAACATAAGTGGAAAAGCAGGAACTTTATTAACAAGCATTAATTTCCATTACCTTTTGACTGAAGCAAGGAAGTTGGTTGACTCTCAAAGCTGGTTCAGATAGTGATCTGAACCAGCAGTTTCCAAACTTTTCGAGTTTGGGGGCTGTTGTGGGAATTCTAAAATATCAATTTCATGGACAAAAAAACTGGTGATGTTCAGAACCCATCTACTCACAAATAACCAGGTAAAATACATAAATATACTCAGAAACAAATAAACGAAACCAAAAATAAGCAGGCCACGCCTCCCCCAAAAGCAGGCAACCCCCAACAAATAAACAGTCAAATAAACACATTTTTTAAAAAATAATAGTAGTGGGGCCTTGGCAGGTACAGAGGAGAGGAGTCCAAGGGCACCATTCCATTAGGGACCCTGAGCAAACCACAGTTTTATCCTGGCCTGTTTTAACTAACTATAATAAAGATGGCTACCATATTTTTCACTCTATTAAGACGCACTTTTCCCCTCCTAAAAATTAAGGGCAAATGTGTGTGCGTCTTATGGAGCGAATGCAGGCAGGGGGCTCTGCTCAGCACTCCCTTTAATGAGCCGCGTGGAGCGTATGTGCGGCTCTTCGGGGCTTTTCCCCGAGGAGGGAGAAGGGCTGCCCTCCTCAGGGAAAAGTCCCCAAGAGCTGCACACACACACCGTGCGCTCTTTAAAGGGAGCGTGACTCTTAGGGGACCCTTAGCCGTGCGCAGCCTCTCCTGGGCAGGGGATGAAGGCTCCCCTTGCCTGGGAGAGGCTGCGCGCAGCTATCCCATAAGCCAGGACAGCCAGCGGGATCTCTGCGCAGCGATCCTGCTTGCTGTCCTGGCTTATGGGATTCAGAATATTTTTTTCCTTGTTTTCCTCTTCCAAAAACCAGGTTCATCTTATGGTCTGGTGTGTCTTATGGAGCGAAAAATACGGTAATTTGATCATCTAATCAAATACAGTAATTTGATCATCTGAACCAGGCCTCAAAGGAAATTGATAAAAAATGGATGATAATTATTGGGTATTATTTCCTACTTTTTTAAACAAAATGGATTCAGATTTACGGTACTGTAATTTGCCTATTCATACTTGTAGATATGAAAGAAGGGTTTATATCAGTGGTATTCTCACTCAACCAATGTTTTATCATATTTATCATATTGGTGAAGATGCTTGAAGACATGTTCTGTTGCATATGCTGACTGTTTGTGTGTGTGTGGAATACACACACACACACACACACACACATATCTATACAATATAAAATATAAAAAACTGATGTCATTTGATAGAAATATCATCTTTAACCTTTGCCTGATATACAATGTAGGATAAGTAAAGTTACTAGTAAAAGCAGCTAGATCTTTAAGGTCAAATAACAGAAAGTTTTTCGGCCTAGTGAAGTAGATATAAGAACCATTTAAGGGGAGGGGGGAGAATTATACTAATACATTTTTGAATGACCCTGGGCAAGCTGTAATGAATAAAAATGAAATATGCTTTTGGAACTTTGTAGCAGTCAAATAAAAGCAATTATAGTGAGTCAAATTCCAATGTCAAAATGAATCTCACATTTTGAAAATACATTTAATGGTACTGTTCAAGAGGCCCAAGCAGTACCTGTTGTGATCTATGAAATAGTAAATAGTTGTAACCAAATTGGCCACCTGTTAGTGCTAGACTTACTTTTGTGTTGTTCATGGCGAAACTTCACCCAATCGCTCCACTGCTGTAACTTTAACTTTAATTGTTTTTGTTCATAGAAGTGTTTTGCAAAAGCCATCTTTCTCTGAAAAATTTCCCTAGAAATTTTCCTCATAGAACAATACTCTATCCAGGCACTGCAATTATTAAGCCACAATAAACAATATATTAATGAAGTTTTTACCTGAATGAAAGAAAATGGGAAAATGTAATTTCATAGGAAGTATATGGGGAATATATACATCAATATATATATATTAATTCAAACAAAATGTAAGGAGCAAATCGAAGGAACAATATATTTTTTCTAACATTTTTCTTAAAATGCCATGACTGCCCAATATGTGACTTTGCACTAAATAGCCTATTTAGTATGTGATCATGTTGAATTGGAAATGAAGTACACGTAATGTTTTTATATGCTAAAGGTAACCAAATACTTACTCAAAGCACATTCTCTTTAAGTTAATGCTATAAAAGTCCCATGCTTTATCACATAAATCCTCAGTCATCTAAAATGTAAATGCATAAATAAAATTGCATCAAAATGGAGAATATGTACACAAATAAAACTTTCTATGTTGGTATTGTCATATAATTAATTGTAAAATGTAATTGTACATTTGTTGACTGTTATGTTAAGAGATTGAACACTAGATTCGGCCCCCTCCAGATAATTATAACTAACTTCACTTCCATCGTCAGCTGTTACAATATTCTGATTGCATGAAATCAAACAATAATGCAACCAATGCAACTGAAATAGTTTAGATTGTGAAGTAAAAGGAAATTCAGCCATTGTTAAAGCAGTTCATTGTTTGAAGAAGTAAGTACAATACTCATGAGCCTATGCATTTGTAATAACAGTAATAACCACAGCTGCAGTTACTTCTTGTCCTTTTACACCAGGGTGGGCAGATCAAGATCTACTGGTAGATCTCTTGGGTAACTTGCAGTAGATCAGCAAGGATTCAGACTCCAAATTGCTTAACTATAAAGGTAAAGGCAAAGGGACCCCTGACCATTAGGTTCAGTCGTTACCGACTCTGGGGTTGCGGCACTCATCTCGCTTTACTGGCCGAGGGAGCCGGTGTACAGCTTCTGGGTCATGTGGCCAGCATGACTAAGCTGCTTCTGGCGAACCAGAGCAGCGCATGGAAACGCCGTTTACCTTCCCGCCGGAGCGGTACCTATTTATCTACTTGCACTTTGACGTGCTTTTGAACTGCTAGGTTGGCAGGAGCAGGGACTGAGCAACAGGAGTTCACCCCGTCACGGGGATTCGAACCGCTGGCCTTCTGATCAGCAAGTCCTAGGCTCAGTGGTTTAACCCACAGCACCATCCGCGTCCCAACTATATAACTATAGACACACACAAAAAGGCTTCCCTTCTCTAAATTAGGTGGTTGAGATGAAAAAAGCTTTGGGGTGGAGTGGGGTGGAACAGAAATAGATTTTTGTGTGACAGGACTTTGAAGTTAGCTTTGGTATAGAAAATAAAATCCTGGACTAAGCTGAGAATGGGCTTGCTCAGAAACATCCTGCCTTTTAGTTCAAAGTATGCTGCCCTCTTTCCTGCCACTATTTTGCACTTTGCTCTGGTCAATGGATCTCAGAGTCATAGTAAAATAACTAGGTTGAACCCGAAAGTCTGATGTCTGCCCATGATTGTTTTACAAAAACAAAAAATAAAAGCCACCTGCCTCTACTCTCTTTTGGGCACACTTCCCCCTCCAATCACTTACTGCTAGTTGAGATTATGAAAGGGTTAACTGCCCTCCACAATACTGATGTGCTCAAAAGGTCCATATGAGGCACCAAAAGAGGACCAGAAAGCCCAAATTATTGGTGGCGCATTTTTGCCCATCAGGGGAACCATACTGGCCACATGACCCAGAAAGCTGTCTGCGGACAAACGCTGGCTCCTCAGCCTGAAGTAAGATGAGTGCGGCGCTCCATATTCAAGTTTGACTGGACTTAACCGTCCAGGGGTCCTTTAGCTTTAGCTTTACTGTTCCAATTGCACAATCCATTTTCAGAACCTAAAATGAAAAGGATGCCAACAATCTGGAGGACCAACTGCAAGATTTAACTTGAAATTTTATTAAATTATTTCCTTATGTCATATTTTCTGGCAGCACAATCTTGATCATGTTTATCCAGATGTCCCTCTGAGTTTAATGGGTACAGAGTAGCTGTGTTAAGGACTGCTGCTTTATATTATGAGGTCTTTGGGAGTAGGGATCTTTTTTTCTCTCAATACTTTCAGACAAAGCAAAGTATGAATCCAAAAAAAGTATAATTCTTTGTAAAATACATTTGAGGATAGCAACTGTTCTTACTCCACTCAGAGTTAGCCAAAAAGGTTTAGTAATACTTACCAGTTGATCATCATCCAGTCCCAAAAGGGTATGTAAATATGTATCTGAAATTGCTTTTAGTCTTAGACTTAGGTCTGGATCAATACACGTGTCCCTGGCGGGGGGTAAAATAATATTACTTTTTGTATGCATCACATGATTACATAAGTTTCCATTTTCCGTTAACACTAATAGCACCACTATTAAATTATACTGCATTAGTGAACCATAGTTTTAAAGGTGATTTCCAGATGATCTGTTTATTGAGCATTCATTCTGATTTGTTTGCAGGGAGACTAGATGATGTCGGCTATTTATTGAGCATTCATTTTGATTTATTTGCAGTTAGATGATGTTATCCCACACTTTCCAGTGCATTTCCCCATGTCATTTTCCTTGTAAACAGTTTGAATGGGGGACAAGGGGAAGCAGATTTGTTGTGCAACTGAACTCAATCAATTTTGTGCAACCTGATTCTGCGAGTATGTGACTGAATCCTAACCTAAAAGTGTGTGTTTGGAAGTGCCCCAAACAATTTTTCAGGTAACTAACACTTAATGTTGTGTTCAGAGACATTGGTCACATTTAAAACAAAAAAAATTTTTTCCTTCCAGTAGCACCTTAAAGACTAAGTTAGTTCTTGGTATGAGCTTTCGTGTGCATGCACACGAAAGCTCATACCAAGAACTAACTTAGTTGGTCTTTAAGGTGCTACTGGAAGGAAAAAAATTTTTTTGTTTTGACTATGGCAGACCAACACGGCTACCTTTCTGTAATTGGTCACATTTGTATGTAATTATAGGCCAAACTTTTGCTGTTTATTAGGAATAAACAGCATGCTGGTGCATACCACCCTTGGTGTGATTGGGATAGACAAACCTAAAAGCTTTGGTCCTCTGTTACATCCTAACCAGCCTGAAACCCTGGAGCAACAAATAATCTTGCTTCCTGGTTTGTTTCATTGGACTCTTGCCAGAGGAGCAACGAATAGGCAGCATTCACCAGCACACTGCTTATTCCTAATAAACTGCAATAAGCCAGAAAGTCTGGCATATCATTACACATGAATGCAGCCACTGTTAAATATTTATGGAATGAAATAAAAACAATAAATGTTACTACATCATGGGAAACACTGTTTTCCAAAAATCCAACTTTACTGCTTATATATTTTAAACTAGTCCATTATTTTGACAATTCTAATTCTTCTATGGTAATGTTGAAAAAAGTTTGTCGTATAGATAAAATGTAAAGCCTCTGTCTGCATATACTTGCCGGGGCTGGGGGGTGAAGCAAATTTGACAGAACCATTTCAAATATTGCTCATTTCTGAGCAATTCTGAAACACATTCAAGCACTCTCCAAGAATAACTTGCAGAAATAACTTTTAAATTATCGCTTTTGTTGCTTGGCACAGAACCAATTAAAAACTGAAACAATTCAGAAATTGAACTACAGTTCATCATCACTATGTTCCCAATCTGGTTTCTTCCATCTTATCTCAAACTTTAACACATGGGCTGCCAATGTAGTGACTCAAAGTGTACATTTATTTTAGTTACTATTTTAAGACATCTATATACCACTTAATTTGCATTTCTAAGCAGAAAATTCAGAAATAAAACATGTTACTGGAGGGGCCTTCCCTAGCACTCACACGGTCCCATCTACATGGAAATTATGCTTAAACCAGCGGGTCAAGAGCACTTCATGGTACTAGTACTGCAGGGGGAAGTAGATGCCAAAATTCTAAACCTCACCTAGAAGTGATCTGATCCCGACAATGATGGTCACAGAGATGCCCCCTACAGTCAGACAACCATCTCACCATACAGAACAATGACATATGTTCTGTCTTGTATGTTGGGAGCACTGGCAACTTGAGACTGTCTTATGGTTGCCATGGAAGTAATGAGATTTGAAGAAGAACCAGAGGTGGTCTCACCATGGATGCTGAAGTTAACCAGAACTACTTTTCCTGGGTTCCTCCAACCCAAAACTCAAGGACTTGTTTTCAATTAGAGTGAAAAATGTAAGAAAAACATTAACACAAAACAGAAAGAAGAGAAAAGCATTCCTCCGCCTTCACTTCATCTCTGCAGTGGAGTAGGATAAAGCTGTAGAACTTTTTTTGCATTCCCACTACTTCAGGATTGAACCCTAAATAACATTTCCCCATATTTCAGTATTCTACAGCTTGCCACACTATTTATAGTCTACACAGACAAAATATCATACATACCATAAAATACTATATAGACCTTTTTCCATTACTTCTTTGAGCTTTTCTTCTAAAAACCTGAGTGGATCATCTGGACGCATAGCTAGTAGACCACACAACAGGGCCTGCGATGAAAAATCCACATTTGAAATTGTAATAAATATAACAAATATACTTGTATAAAAGTATAAGACAAACTTTTAAATATTATTACCTTTATACATTATTCTGAAAGCATTATGAGTGGCTGGGGCAACCCAATCAGATTGGTGGGGTACAAATAAAATAAAATAGAAGTAAAATGATATAAAAATATTTTGTCCCTATTTAAATTGAATAGACAATTTTTTCTAAGCCGTTTCATTTTGGTAAATAAATGAAAACGTCTTTATTTCACAGTTGCTGTCTTCAGAATAGTTCCCTCATCCAGCTCCTCTCATCAAAGCTATCATACTAACTAAAACAGTTACACTGTGATTTCAACTAACATGCAGCTTCATGATCCTCAGATGCCTGCTTCATTGATTTATAAAAGCTAGTCTGTAAATTGTGTTCTTTAATCATAACTTGATTTTTACTGGACATGTCCTTTTTGTGGGATCAATATCAGCCTCAAATAACCAGCATGCTTAGCTCTAGTTAATGGTTGAGGCCATGGAGTAAACCGTCCTCCCAGGCTTAGCTAGCTCCCACCCCCACATCTTGGCAGAAAAGGTTAGCAAAGCCTTTGTTCATTCTCTTCCACCACGTGAATCCAACCAGAAATAATTTAGAAACATTTACCAATTTTGAAACTAAACTGTACTGTACTGTGTGTTTCCTTGCTGCTCTTTGGAAAAGCACATAAATTTGACCTTTAAAGAGTTTGTAAGTAAACCAATTTTTAATTTACCAAACCTGTAGTCTCTTTGTCAGCTAAGGGAAAGGAAATTAGAAGGGGAAATAATAATAATAATAATAATAATAATAATAATAATAATAATAATAATACCTGGCTTTATATCTGGCTGGGTTAAAAGGTCTAGCAGCCTATATTTCTACGCTTTATTTTGCTGCATGTTTTGTAATTATAAATCTCTACTGGGGCTCTTTCACCAAGAGTTTGTCCCAAAACCTGAATCTAAGCATTCTGGGAATTCTTCTTTTATTTTTATTTTTAACCAGTTACAAAAATACATTTTAAAAAACCAACCTTTAGCATATACCCTTTCTCACAAACTGAACATTTCAGTTACCAAAGAAAGGTCTATTTTTCATTTCATGAAATGTTACACTATTTTTAAAAAATTTAGAGCCAGTATGAGGAATCCAGTCCAAAATCACAAGCTTGTAAAAGGCGAGTAGCTACAGTAGTGGTGCGATTTTAAATGCTAGGAAGCTCTCTTCTTGGAGAGAGGCCAAATGCAGCACTCCAGGCCCCACTATCCAGCTTCTAGTTCCTTCCCCAGTCACATCTCCCACCAGCTCTGCTCTGCATCAGCCTCAAATGCTTTTGCCTGTTTGGAATGTGTCCTTGAAATGTGATAATGCTTCTTGCTTGTCTGGATCAACTATGGAGTGTTGTGTGGGTAGAAACTTGTGATGTGTGACTGGAATGTAACCTTCTGTCCAAAGGTAAGAGTCACATCCATTGAGCTACCTGCTTTTGTCTCTGGCCAAATCCACATGGCCTCACCTACTACTGGCTGGAAAGTTGCCTGGGAGGGAATGCTGGGGAAAGCCCCCATCCCTGATCTTTACCCGTTGCCACAGACACAACATCAAGCTCGTAACTAAAACTCAGTCAAGTGCTCAACTAACTGTGGCCAAAATCATGTGGTCAAAAACTGAAAGGTGAGTTGAGAGCATTGTGTCTGTGTTATGCACTCCACATCTTAGTCAACCTTTGGGGAGACACACAGCAAGCTTACAACTTGGCTCTAAACTTCCATTCTGACAAAATAACAGATCCACCTATCAACCTTTGGAAGAGAGCATCTCTTATTCAATCAGAGCACATAATTCTTTAGTTATACTTTCCAGTTCCCTCTCCCGTCATCTTTAAGCTCAAGTTTGACAACGAAGTAGTACTCTAAGTCTGTAACTGCCACCTACTGCCCTATATATCAAACTGCACTCCCTATTCTCTCCCTAGCTACCCCTCCTCACGTGAACCCAATCCCAAATAGATGTTAACTGGGTATCAATAAGATTACCCCACTTGGGTTTGTACTGTATTCTTATATTTTCATAAGAATATATGGCTGCTCACACACTTGGTATTCCAATTTTAACACTGAAGAGGCTTTTCAAGAAAGTAACTAAACAGAAAGCTGTTTTTTTCTGATGGATTAAAAATACATGGTATTTGTAATTTAAAAACAGAATTTAACATTAACATCTTCTTGTTTTGGCCCCAAGCCATATGACTTGAATTTCAAATTTCATTTGCATTAATTATTTTAGGCTTCCCAGATTCTGCCTATATATGCCAGTTTATTTGCCAGCACTACCGTGCCCATGGTGTGATAACAAAAATCCCCACTTGTATCACATGTACAAATACTATCTTCCCAACAATTCATCGGTACTTGACTTGGTAGTCCAAATTACTGCCCAATATTACTCTTAACACCTTAGAGAACATCTTTCAGAATTGTCCAGGAAAAGTTTCTACTGTTTGGCAGAATATGAATTGATACCCTTTATATAATAAAATAAAAGGCTTACTACTTAGGAATTCAGAAATTGAAGAACTTCTTCCAGTCTAACCTGAATCTTATTTCAACATGAATATCTGAAATCTACCCCAAACACCCCTTTTGTAGGGGCAGATCCAATTAAAATGCTTCCAAACTCCAGTGCTCCAAGGAAGCATACTCAAAATGCAAGGCAATTATTGACAAGTGTCTACCATAATTCCCTATCTCCCCTTGAGATTATATTTTCTCCAGGCATTAGTATGACATGATATGGTTGAAGCATTATGGAAAGGCAGTTGAGGAACACTTATAGAAAAACTAAGGAAAGAGCTTCCTTGAAAAGTTTAAGCCAGAGAATAAGCACTTTTCCAAAACCTAACTTACAGCACAGTTCTAATAATGTCTACTCAGAAGTAATTCCTACTGAATTAAATGGGGCTTAGTCCCAGATAAGTGGTGTTAGGATTGCAGGCTTAATATCAGAGGGTGATATCCACCCTACATAAATCCGTGGATTTCAATGGGACTCCTTTTTCAACGGGTGTATCCTTTAGGCTATACTGAACTGGTTTTTGAAAGACAGCTCATTTTGCCTGTAATCCTATGGATGCTGATCCAAAACTAAGCCCCAAAGGGCCTTACTCTATAATAAATATGTGTGGGGTTCTAGCCCTTATCTCGAAAGCTTTTGATAGTAATATTTTAATGATGGTTTTATATTGCTTTTAGATGTATCTTTATGATGCAACCTGAAGCTCTGTGAGAGGGTGTGTGTGTGTGCTATATACTGTAATAAACAAACAGGCAGGCAGATTTTGTGACCTAAAAGGGGATTTAGTATAAATTGAGTTAGCTGTTCTACCCTCGTGATTACAGTTTAAATTATGCCACCCCCCCAACACCCTAGTGATAAGACAAATAAAGATCTCCTAAACTGCAGTGCTTGCCCTGCAACTAAATTCTCTATATATTCTATATCTTGCCAGTTTTCTGCAACGGAAGCATTTTTATGACACGGGTTCGTTCCTCTTCTCTCGTTCCAGCTTTGTTCTTCTTAAGGGTCCCTGGACGACGTGTGCATCGAAACTCAGGTCGATTAGACAGACGGGATGAGACAGGGAGTATCACTAGCGTATAACGGGACCAGAGGCGAGTGAATAATTCAGAGCAGAGCAGGAGGCGGAGGGCCGGTCCCCTTCGCAAACCCCCATTCACACGCACACCCGTGTTCACCGCCACTGGGACCCAACGACCCTTCAGCGGGGCCTTTACCTCATAGATGTCGGGTATGGAGTGTTTCTTGAAATAGGCCCTAAGCGAGGGGTCCACGCTCTGAAACACCGCCGTGGTCTTAATCGCCTCCATGGTGGGAAAGGGGCCCGCCGAACACGCGCCCCGTCCAACGGCCGCTCTCCCCACCCCGACCCCGGCGGTGACCGCTTGGCGGTTGCCTAGCGACCGGGCTACCACTGCCCCCTGGACAGGCCGTCACGCGGTCAGCGCGCGCTCTCTGGCCAACGGCCGCCTCGGGGACGCGGGCGGGAGGGAGAACATTCGCCTCAGCTCGCCAACGGCCAGCGGCTGAAGGAAGGCCCCACGTCCCCTCCATTAACGGGCAGCATGCCTCACAACCCACGCGCGGCAGCCCAGCCGACCTCGTGCGCCGTCGCCTCTGGTCGGGGGCAAAAATGAGCGGCCGAGTTTGGCGGGCTGCCTTCCCCCTGAGGGCAAACTGAGGGGCGAAGCGTCTTCTTCAGCATCTAGGCCGAAGCGCGCCTTCTTCGTGGGCTGCGGAGTCGCGTGGAGAAGGCCTGAGCGAAGGCTGTCCCCACACACACCGGTTTCGTTCATTGTAGAGCGGGAAGGGGGACGCGAGGGTCATCTAGTCCAGAGTTTCCCAACCTTGGGTCTCCAGCTGTCTTTGGACTACAATTCCCATCATCCCTGACCACTGGTCCTGCTAGCTGGGGATGATGGGAGTTGTAGTCCAAAGGCAGCTAGAGACCCAACCCCTAGCAATGCAAAGAATCTCTTGCCCAACGTGGGGCAGCTCGACCCAGTGGCGTAGCGTGGGTTGTCAGCACCCGGGGCAAGGCAAGTAATTTGCGCCCCTAACCCGTGGATTTGCGCCCCCTAACCTGTGGATTTGCGCCCCCTAACCCCCAGATGTTGCGCCCGGTGCGGCCGGCCCCCCCTGCACCCCCCACGCTACGCCACTGGCTCGACCCGCAACCCTGAGATTGAGAGTCTCCAGTGCTCTGCGCTGTCTTGCACAGCTGGCTCCGGAGCCCTAAACGCCGGAGAAGGCGAAGTAAGAAATGTTGGCTCTGCCATTCCGATGCTTCTCTCCTGACTGGCGCACTGAGTTTTGCTCACCGTCCTCCATCTCCTCACCCCCTTTTCGGACAGGGCAACCCTAATTCCCTTGATCTGCCAGGGGCGATTCCGCAAAGGGCCGGTTCTCGAGAGATTCCCGCCCGGCCTGCGCCCCGTCCGGCCCTCCGGCTCACCTTCCTCCGAGACAGCCGCCCTCCTGGGTCACGGTGGGCTCTGGAGAGCCAGACTCCTCCACCTGGCCTAGCAGACCTTCGACTTAACACTCCTCCTGAAATTTAGGAAAGTCAAAAGTGTCTAAATAAATGGTTGAAACTTAGCTCCTCTCTGTCATCTGAAGTTGGTTGAAAGGACATCCTGTTGTTTATTAAGAGATGGATACGAAATACTAAGGAGCATTATCAGCCCAAGTGATGCAGCCTTGGCAACTCTGAGCAAGGTTAACCTTTCCAGATCCTTTCTTTCCCTGGTAGATACTTTGGGTAGAAATGCCCTTATGGAAACTAGCATTATATGGCACAGCTCTGTGATCTGAAGTTGGTTGAAAGGACCTTTCTTTCTTCAACTTCATACCTTAAGGTTTATAATGAAGCTACCAGGTGAGAACAGTCCCAGTATAACTCTTTCCATTGAAATACCTCACAATAAATGGAGGTGCAACATGTAAAGATGCAGCATTGAATCATAGAATTGGAAGGGATCCCATGGTTATCTAGTCCAACCCCCTGCAATGCAGGAATATATGGCTGTCCCATACGAGGATCAAACCTGCCACATTGGCGTTATCAGCACTGTGCTCTAACCAGCTGAGCTTCTTGGATCAGACCAACGGACCATGTACTCTAGCATCCTGTTCTCACAGCAGCCAACCAAATGACTGTGGGAAAACCACAAGTAGGATTCGAACGCAGGAGCCCTAAGACATTTTTCAGAAGTCTATAACTGCTATAACAGAACAGAACCACCACAGAAATGGCAATAAGCATCTCTTTTTATTTACAGCCATAAGTTTCACACAACTTCTTCTTGATAGTCACAAGAATTAAAATGTCCTATTAATGTTTTTGTTTAATTTTTTAGGAATGCAGATATATGGAAGCATGGATAGAACAAGTTTACTCTGTAGCATTTGTAAGTCTTCCTAAAACAAAGTTGAACCTGTAAAAATAGAAAAGAAATTATTATTAGTTTCTTCAACTTCATTTTATAAATGCTGACACTGATGTAACTTAAATTTAATTATTTTTATAGAAGAGGGTGGGGAGGCGATGTGGAGATGATTGATGAAAGTCAGTCACATATGGAAAGTGGAAATGGGAAAGATGTTCATTAGTAGCCTTCACTTCTAGACAAAAATTATAAAACTTTATATTTATATTCAGGTAGGTAGCCGTTATATTTATATAACTGGGTTAACAGAAGGAGGATCTGCTAATCCAGGTCTAAGGGTGGTCTAAAATTTTAAAAGGAAGAAAATGGTTTTGAATAGGGCATTCTCTTAACCTGCTGTAAAAAGGGAAATACAATCAATTTATTTGTTAAGGGAAAAGGGTACATACATATATGCTTTCTTAATTACAGTCGTACCTTGGTTGTCAAACTTAATCCGTTCTGGGAGTCAGTTCTTCTCCTGGAACCGTTCGAAAACCAAGGCGCGGCTTCTGATTGGCTGTAGGAGCTTCCTGCACTCAAGCAGAAGCCGCACTGGACGTTTGGCTTCCAAAAACGTTAGAAAACTGGAACAGTCACTTCCGGAGAGCCAGTGTGGTGTAGTGGTTAAGAGCGGTAGACTCGTAATCTGGTGATCCGGGTTCAACTCCCCGCTCTTCCACATGCAGCTGCTGGGTGACCTTGGGCTTGTCACACTTCTTTGAAGTCTCTCAGCCGCACTCACCTCACAGAGTGTTTGTTGTGGGGGAGGAAGGGAAAGGAGAATGTTAGCCGCTTTGAGACTCCTTAGGGTAGTGATAAAGCAGGACATCAAATCCAAACTCTTCTTCTTCTAGGTTTTTGACGTTTGAGAGCCGAAATGTTCGGCAACTAAGCCATTCAATATCCAAGGTATGACTGTATATGTAAGTTTTCATGTGTTTTTTTCCTTCTAAGTGGTCCAAGAACCTGGTTATATAAATATTTCAAATAATAAAAAGGAAAGGTCATTAGTACAGCATCTGCTTGCATATGGAAACTCCCAGGTTCAGCCCCTGACATCTCCAGGTGGGAGAGAATCCTGCCTAGAACCATGGAAAGGGGCTGCCGACCAGTGTAGACAATACTGAGCTAGATGGACTGATGGTCTGACTTGGTACAAGGCAGCTTCTTATGTTCCTATCATGAGAGCAGCTGTTCCCTTTTCTTGCAATGTCTCCCCGTGTGCTTATTACCAACCTTGGTTCCAGAAAGAAGGTGTCCTGCAGTCTGTTTAACTGACATCTCAAAGTTCTGGTGCTAAAGGGGGGGCATTGTCACTTTACCTCCAGTGCTTGTGGGAAACCATTCATTTATCTGAGCTGCAGTCCTGTTAGGCTCACTGAAGTTAGCCTGGTGTGCTGTGTTGTTTGCCCAGAGTGCAGCATGCTGAACAAACTACAGAAAAAGATGCATTCCGGCTTTGGCTTGAGTTGGTCACACAGTGTGCAGGAAGTCTTATACGCCCTGATCTAAGAACAAAGTAATTTATTGGGGTTATCAATCTCTTAGACAAATTAGCCACACTTTCATGGGACTTAGCTAGCTGTGACTGATTTCAACAGAACCAAAGTGTGGCTAACTTTCAGCGCACACCAATACATGGCTCCATATGCATTCATGGAATCACTGAATTGTAGTAGAGTTGGAAGGCACCCCAAGGGCCATCTAGTCCAACCCCCAAGGCACATTCTTTCCTTAAAGAATTCTGAGCACTGCAGTTTGTTAAGTGTTGCTGGGAATGGCAACTCTGAGGAGTTAACTACAGTGCCCAGAATTCTTTGGGGGAAAGAATGTACTTTAAAGGTGTAGCATGCACATGTAAAGCCCATTGAAGAACATGGAATGAAAGGGGGTTAACTAACAAGTACGTCCCCTTGTATGACTTGCTTTTGTTTTTATATGCTTTCCCCTCAGGACTGTCCAAGCTGTAAGGTGAAGTTCATGACCAAAAAGCTGTTTCTCAGAGGGTTGCCTTACCAGGAGTGCTGTATCCCAGAGCATGCTGCAGCTGGGCCAATGTGCTCCCTTGAGCCCCAAAGAAAAATATACGCTCACTGGGGAAATGGCGAGGTTGGTTCCATGGTTGAGCTCTGCCCAGCATTCGTAGAGAGCGAGGGCAAGCTCTGTGTTCAGGTTCTGCGGTTCATGGTTGTGCTCACACTCCCCAACATTCGAGGAACCAAGCGACAGAAGGAGGGTAGTGCTGGAAAATGACAGCATGAAGGCAGATCTGCCAAAAGATGGCCTCAAGCCTGCATAGCAACCAGCAATGGGGAAAGTCAGTCACTAATGACAATTGAACCAAATATGAACACAGCGTTCTGAATAACCCGCAAAAGTGGGTTTTTTAAAAAAAAATTGCTTTATTGTTCATACTTGCATCTGTACATCAAAGGCATATCTTGCTTGTTTTACGTAAGTCAGTTTTGTCAAAATAAAAAAAAGAATGTAAGTCCTTCTACAATATATTTAGTACATAAGTTTGACTTCCCATCCTTTCCCAATTTTTCCACTCTGATAAACCTATATATAAATCTGTTTTCTCCTTTTTAATCTGTATTACTCACAGAGATTACTCAAAGGCTGCTACTGATTTTAGATTGCAACAATTATCCTTCAAATATCTCCTTAGAAGTTCCCAGTTTGAAATGAACTCCTGTTTTGACTTATCTTTGATGTTTTCCGAGAGACTGTCTAATTCAGCATATTCTGCCAGCTTTAGTAACAGTTCAGATTTAGTGGGAATTTTGTCACTCTCCCAATGTTTTGCTACCCTTGTGGCAGTAGTGGCATACAGAAAGACTTTTACCTTCCTAACAGTGTCTGGACCTGTAATGCCCAATAAAAATGATTCTCGTTTATTCATTAAAGATACATTTAACATTGTTTTGAGCTCTCTCTCTATATATCATTCCAAAAGGTCTTAATCTTTTTACACACCCACCACATGTAGAAGAGAGTTCCACCTGGTTCTCCACATCTCCAGCATGTATTTGGAACATTTTTGTACATTTTGGGAAGTTTACAGGGGGCTAAATACCATCAATATAGCATCTTTTGGAGGTTCTCTCATAGCATAAAACATGCTGTAAATCTCCAATTAACTTTCCATAGGTGTTCCCATTGGCTCATGTCTATGTTGTGGCCAAAGTCTTGAGTCCATTTAATCATTGCTGATTTGACCTCCTTTTCCTTGACTTCCCAGTCAAGGAGGAGTCTGTTTGTTTTAGAAAGAGTTTGGGTCTTAAGAGTTTACCAGGTCGGATTCAAATTTTGAAATCTCCGTCGCACATCCTTTCTTTTTATCATTTTTAAAATTTTAAAATTGATAATATTGAAACCAATTCGATACCTGGTCTATTATTTCTTCAAAAAATTTAACTTTTAACCGGTTTTCTTCTTTTAATAATGATTTGTATACAGGCCAATTTCCGCTTATGTTCTTCCTTTTCACTGCAAGTGCTTCAATTGGTGAGATCCACTAAGGCACTTTTGGTTCAAGAAGGTCTTTATATTTTCCCCAGACCATGTAGAGTGATTTTCTGATGATACGATTCAAAAAGTTACTGTGAACTCTGACCTTCCCATAACCCAGGTAGGCATGCTAGCCATACCTGTTGTTATACCCTTCCAGATCTAACAATTCCGGGTTTTTGAGTGTGCACCACTCCTTTAGCCAGGTTAGACAGCCGCCTCATAATACAATCTTAAATCTGGCAGGGAAAAGCCTCCTCTATGCTTAATATCAATTAAGATCTGATGTTTAATTCGAGGTCTTTTCCATTGCCAGATAAATTTCAATATTTGTCGCTGCCATTCCTTGAGGCCGTCTGTCCTACCCAGTATTGGAATTGATTGAAATCAAAATAATAATTTGGGAAGCACACTCATTTTTATAATTGAGATCCTTTCTGAAAAGGATAAATTTAGCCTGTTCCAAATGTCAAGATTTCTTTTTATCTCTTCCCAGGCTGTCAAGGTAGTTATCCAGAAAAAGACTGATATTCTTGGGAGATATCCAAATGCCCAGATATTTTGCTTTCTTACAAATTTTCAATCCAAATGTTTTTTCCGAGTCCTCGCTTTCTTGATTTGGTACATTTTTGGTCAGTAGTTTCATCTTTGACATGTTGAGTTTGAAACCTGCCACCTTGCCTAAGTTTTCTATTGCCTCAATTATTCTTTTCAGATTCTCTTTTGGATTCTCAGTCATTATGAGTAGGTCGTCCACGAAGACTTTGAGTTTATATGCCCTGTTTCCCAGAGTTATTCCTTTGATCTCACTGTCCTCTCTTATTTTTTTGTTTAAAACTTCCAAAACCAAAATAAATATCAAAGGGGATAGTGGACAGCCTTGAGGGGTGTTCCTTTGTTTATCATACATTCTTCTGTTACATTGCCATTTATAATTAATTTGGCTCGTTGCTCCGTGTAGATGGCATTAATCCCTTTACTAAAGGATTCTTCAAACTCCCATTTGGTTCAACAATTCCTTCATAAACTTCCACGATATATTATCAAATGCACGCTCAACGTTGACTAACATGGTAACAGCAGATTTATCTATTTTATATTCTAAATATTCTAAGATATTAATGACACATCTCAGGTTATCTTGCATGTGGCGTCTAGGTAAGAATCCGGTTTGATCTTTATGAATTGTTTCTTGGAGAATTATTTTAAGCCTAGAAGACAGGACATCAGTGAAGATTTTATAATCATTATTAAGCAGGGCAATAGGTCTATAATTGGCAATGTTTGTAAGATCTGAACCTAGTTTGGGAATGAGTGTGATATAGCTTTCTTTCCAGTAAGATGGTAAAATCCCATTGGTTAACACATCATTCATAGTATCTTTCAGGGGTATGAATAATATCTGTTCCATCTTTTTATAATAAGTTGCAGGGAACCTAATCAACCCAGGGGTATTTCCTATTTTTGCTCTTTGAATTGCTTGTTGTACCTCTAAAGGGGCAATGGGAGAATTTAATATCCTAGATTTCTCTTTTGAGATCTTAGGCAGTCCATTCTTCAAATATTCTGCAATTTTTTTCACTTTTTCAGGGCCTTCTTTCTTTAACTCTATAGTAATTGGCAAAACATCTACTGATTTCCTTTGGATCATCAGACCATTTATCATCCATTCTGATTTTAATAATCTTTCATCTCATTTTTTCTTTAGTTGCCAGGCCAAGAGTTTGCCTAGCTTATTTACAAATTAAAAATGTTTATATTTTAGCCATTTGATCTTCCATTCCAGCTCTTCATTTATTACCACTGAGAATTGTGTTTGAAGGATTTTTATATTGTTTAATGTTTTCATTGTCTAGTTTATTAAGTAATTCTTTTTCATTTCTTTGTATTTCTTCCCAGATTTCAGTACCCCCCCTTCTTTCATTTTCCTTTGATGGGCATTTTCTTTTATGAAAAATCCTCTAATGAAAGGAAAATGAGAGGATTTTTCATAAAATAACCCACACAAGTTACTAGCCTGCAAAGTCTTACTAACCTGTCAGGGGCTGGCAGTTGAGAGGTGGAGAGCTGTGTTTCTGTGCTGGAGGGAGCATCCTTCCTCTTGCAGCTCATTTGAGAAGGGGCAACTGCTCCATCCCTTCTCCATCAGTCCGCTTTCTGTATGTCAATCAGACCGCCTACCACCAAGGTACAGCCCTTCCGCAAGTTCCAAGGAGCTCCATGGCCCCTCACCCCGAACCTTTACTATGAAGGATCACATGAGAGGAAAGTGGTTCACCTAAATTATCATCCCTACTGCCATTCTTTGGCTCTGGCTAATTGTTTCTGAATTTTTTATTGGAAGAAAAAGAAGAGAGTTTATCAGGGTGGCCAAATGGGGGGACAGATTTGCATATGCTAGTTTCAATACACACATGCAAATTTAGAAATAATTAGCAAAATGGAAACACAGCGCTTCTCAACCTAGCAGGGAAGACTTTGACTAGGTGTTTTAGAGACTTTCTTATATACACTGAACATATCTTTGGAAATAGACATTGCCTTCATGTCTTCCTGGGCATTTCTTGAGCTCCTCCGATGGAGGAGCTCTTCCGCCATCTTCTTCGGGAGCTGTCCTGCTGCTCACAGAAAATGGGCCCCTGCTCTCCCTCCAGGTCTTCAAGGGTTATGTCATCTAAATGGAAAAGAAGAGAAGGCTAGCAATTAGAACTGCTTGGGGGACTTTCTTATATACAATGAACATATATTTGGAAATAGACATTACCGTCATTTTTTCCTGGGCCTGTTGGCTGTTTGCAGTTTAGTAGCGCAGAGAGCTTGCTGGGGAGACCATGCATTAAAAAATAAAGGACTCAAAAATAACTTAAACTAGGTTTCAATAAGAAAAACAAAAACTCCTTTTACACTAAATACAATAACAACCAAACCAGACCCAACCACAACCCATCCCCCAGGGTAATCGGAGAGCTAGGTGCTGCTCCTTATATACTACACCCAATTGCCAACACAGCTTAATCAATACAACTCAGCAGCACCTGCTGTGTTTCACAGCTGTAAAGCTGGGTCTCGTTATCTTACTCTGGCCCTTGCTCTGGCCCCTTAAAGACATACACATCGGGTGGAACAATGATGAACCTTTACATTTAAATAAACCATTCAACATTTCCCCTGCGGTTCATCATTGTGGAACAAAAACATAAAGCATATTTTGTACATGTCTTTCATGTGTAACCTTTGGAAGTGCTTTAGTAAAAATGTCCGCAATTTGATTGTCACCTGGAACATATTCAAATACAATCATTTCGTCAGCAATTAGTTTCTTTACAAACTGTAAACGTAACCTTAAGACTCTAGTGCGCTGCGTATTGGTCTCTGAACACAGGATAGCAAGTTCGCTCTGGGAATCAAGGTAAACTTTTACTGGTAGTGTTACTTGCATCTGTAGGTCTGCAAATACTTGCAGATACCATTCTACATCACGAGTGGCCTGAACGCATGCACATAATTCACTCTCTGTTGTGGAGAGACAAATAATGGTTTGTGTCTGGGACTTCCATTCAAATGGACAACCGTTATAACAAAACACCATACCAGACACACCCCTGCAATTATTTTGTTCCACTGCATGAGATGCATCGCAGAAAATTTCAAAACCTTTGTCAATACATGTTGTAAACTGCAACCTATAATGTTTGGTGTGTTTAAGGTAATTTCTGAACATCACTGTAGCTTTTTGGCTCAAAAACTGCCTTATTGGCATACACAGTATTAAAATGTTCATCTGCAAAACGTTGTGGCTTCTGTCTCTTTCTATCTGAACGTCTCAGTCCGGAAGGAGAGTCAGACTCCTCAGACTTAATAGGACTAAGTGAACCACTAGTTTCAGGTTGTAAACCATCATTGTCAGACTGAAGAGATGCCTGTAGGCTAAGCTCACGGTCAGAAAAATCAAGAGAATCTAACCTCCCCTCGGGTGCCTGTGACTTTAAATCCTCAAACAAATTAGATTCAACAGACTTTTTGTCTTTTTCCATTAATTCAGAAGCACCATTTCCTGCTGCTGCTGCTTCTTCCTCTTCTTCCTCAGTATTATCTATACCATCAGTATCTTGGAAGACAGCAACTCCATTCCAATTTACAGTTTGTATCATGCTTCTGGTAATATGAAATTTGCCAGTTGCTGGTATGTAAATTCTGTACGCCCCCTGCTGGTAGCCCATTAATTTCCCCTGGACACTACGTTCATCCAGTTTCCGCTTAGCGGGATAATGCATAATTACATCTGAACCCCAAATGCGTAGGTATTTCAGATTAGGGCGTTTTTTAAACAGCTTCTCATAGGGGGTGACATCTAAACCAGAATGATAACTGCGATTTCTAACATGGCAAAAGGCATTAAGCGCTTCAGCCCAAAAGTCTTTGGGCAGATTAGCATCGTGCAGATACGTTTTAACCCCTGCCTGCAGGTCTCGCTGCACAACTTCAACAAGCCCATTTTGCCAGGGACTTCGAGGGCAAGATAACTCATGAGTAGTCCCCTGCGCTTCCAGGAATTTCTCAAAATCCTCAGAAACAAATTCCCCACCCCGGTCAGAAAACAGGTTCTTAATTGATTTGTTAAAGTGCGTTTTTACCCAGTTGCAAAAAACTTTGTACTTCTCAAATGCTTGGGACTTCTCAGCTATTGCATAAGTCCAACAATATCTACTATACTGGTCTATCAGGGTAAGCCAGTACTTAGAACCTCCTAATGATGGTGGGAGTGGCCCAACTAAATCACAATGTACACGCTCAAATGGCTCAGTTACTTTCCTATCTGAGCACCTACCCTTGCGTGCAACCTTAATCTTATTCTTGCAACAGGATAGACATTGCATAAAGAATTTACATGGTTTTAAGTTGAGGCCATTAACAATATTCTTTGTCTTAATTACATCAGCAAAATTCAGGTGTCCCAGAATTCTGTGCGCCTCATGGACACACCCGGAATGTGGCCTTACATTCCTCAACCCCTGGCTTGACTGTGCTGCTCTGCAATTTATAGGCGATTGGGAGTAGGTGCGAAAATACAGTCTATATAAACCATCAGATTCCCGGGCATATAATAGACGTTTGTTCCCATCGAAAAACTCACACATTGACTTTAAGAAACGCACAGTTATGCCTTGACGAGCAAAACACCTTACTGATAATAAATTGTCCACTGACGGGCAGTAAATGCAGTTCGCTATCGTAATGTTTAAAGAGTCAAGTTTAACAGTACCCCTGCCAAGCGACTGCAAGACTTGTGAATTGGCTAAATGTACATTACCAATTTCCTCTTCGAAAGAAATAAACAAGCTTCGATCGTTGCAAATATGTTGAGATGCTCCTGAGTCCACAACAAAAGACTTCCACTTGGCACGTTTAAGTCTTTTACGATCTGTTGTCCTAGCATGGAAAACTCGCGGCTTGTTTCTGTCTCTACTATACGATGTCGGCTGCTGGGCTGACAACCGTGACTGACGAACAGAAACAGGCTTGGGAGTACTTTGCTTTCTTTTGGATCTGCAGTCCTTTGCAAAATGTCCTTGTTTATTGCAGAACCAACAACGCTTTGCAGCTTTAAATGCAGTTGTATCACCACAGGTTTGCATATGGCGTTCCTCATTCTTTCTGGAAATAGGAGTGCTTATGACACAAGCCTCCCTTCTATCCAACTCGCCCATTAATCTTGCCGTTACCCCTTCCACAGTTAATTGTGCTGGTGGAACAGCAGATATCTGGCTAGCTATACCATCGAAGTCCTCATTAAGGGAACAAAGAATGATAAAAACATACTGAATATCAGGTATCTCCATGTCCCTTCGAATTAATTCGCCGCGTATTGCCTCCAGACGTCTCAAGTGTGCTGCCAAATCACCACCAGGCTGCAACTTCGTCTGGTACAACTGCTTGAAAAACGTCAATGCAGATGCTGACTCTTTTCTAACATGCACTGCTGCAAGACTGTCCCACATTTCTTTGGCAGTTTTCTTATTTCTTATATAGACTACTTGCTGGTCGCTGACTGCCAAATTAATTATCGCCCTGGCTTTTGCATCTCCTTTCGACCAAGCATTAGTCACAGGGTCAGGAGGGTCATCAGTTACATAGGTCCATACTTCTCTAGAGGTCAAAAGCGCCTCCACCCGAAAAGACCATAAACTATAGTTCTCATCTGTTAGCTGTGGGAAGACCAGAGCCTTCTCAGCTTCAGGAACCCGGTCAACCATTCTGGAACTCTTCCAGACCCACAGAACTATGCTAACAGGAGAAGGAGTTTTCAAACCTTTCTCAGAGTCCAAAAATATTCAGTCATCCACTCAGCAGCTGGGCCCATAACCAAAGATGTTGGCTGTTTGCAGTTTAGTAGCGCAAAGAGCTTGCTGGGGAGACCATGCATTAAAAAATAAAGGACTCAAAAATAACTTAAACTAGGTTTTAATAAGAAAAACAAAAACTCCTTTTACACTAAATACAATAACAACCAAACCAGACCCAACCACAACCCATCCCCCAGGGTAATCGGAGAGCTAGGTGCTGCTCCTTATATACTACACCCAATTGCCAACACAGCTTAATCAATACAACTCAGCAGCACCTGCTGTGTTTCACAGCTGTAAAGCTGGGTCTCGTTATCTTACTCTGGCCCTTGCTCTGGCCCCTTAAAGACATACACATCGGGTGGAACAATGATGAACCTTTACATTTAAATAAACCATTCAACAGGGCCATCCTCCTCTGGCAGGAGGTATGCAGAGCCTCCAGGGAAACAAAGAGCTACATGGGATATTTTTATTTTTCATAACCTCGTAATAGGCCTCAGACAGTTACAGAGAGACCTCTCCTAAGAAACCTTAAAGGTAAAGGTACCCCTGCTCGTACGGGCCAGTCGTGTCCGACTCTAGGGTTGTGCGCTCATCTCACTCAAGAGGCCGGGGGCCAGCGCTGTCCGGAGACACTTCCGGATCACGTGGCCAGCGTGACGAAGCTGCTCTGGCGAGCCAGCACCAGCACAGCACACGGAAACGCAGTTTACCTTCCCGCTATAAAGCGGTGCCTATTTATCTACTTGCACTTTGATGTGCTTTCGAACTGCTAGGTGGGCAGGAGCTGGGACCGAAAGACGGGAGCTCACCCCGCCGCGGGGATTCGAACCGCTGACCATGCAATCAGCAAGTCCTAGGCGCTGAGGTTTTACCCACAGTGCCACCCGCGTCCCTTAAGAAACCTTAGGGACTAATACTACTATGGAAGCAACTGTGATGGGCCCAGGGGTAACCCGTGAAGCACAGTCCAGGACCGGTTCAGAATCCAAAGGTTCCTCTAGGAGTGAGTCCGACAGGGCTGAGGCAGGAAACCAGGCAAGGACAGGTACAGGATCTCAGGCAGGATCTAGCATACAGCAATGTTGCTTCTGCAACCTGGGGCAGCGTCCGACAGCCTTTTATCTTTGTCGGGGTAGCAGCTGGTCCTGATCCCCTGGTGACTCACCTTCCTGTTACTAGACCCAGGGGCCACCTCAGCCTCCCCTGACCAAACTGGTAGTGGAGCAGCTGTAAGTGATTACCCAGCTGAAGGCAACAAGGTAATCCCTGCATCTGGAGCCAGGGCAGGCTCAGGCCCCTGACTCGGCCCAGCTGGTGTTTGTTGCAGGGGAACCTGTGCAGACTGGGACTCTTCAGGATCAGGCCCCAGACTTGGTTCAGATGATACCTGAAGCAAAGGATCTGGTGCAGACTGAGTCTCCTCTGGTTCTGAGTCTGAGCCCGAGTCCCAGGCCATCACATCAACATCTATATGCTGAAGGGTTTTACCTTTTCTGTCCTCTGAAAGAGGGGTGCAGAGGGGGAAGTTATGGGTGAGAGGAAGGTCTCAGGGAGAGGCGAAATCTTACTTCACCTTCCCAACTGGGATAACACTTTCCTCAGCCTTGAAAGCCTAGAAAAGAGCAAAATGTGAGAAATGTGGCTCACAGTACTCTCCTGTCCCTAAACTGGTTTTGGCATTCACACATCTACGCTCAAGAGGAATTCACTATCATCACAGAATTCAGATGCTGAGAGAAATCCTACTTACATTTCCATCTCCTTTCTCTCACACAGATGAAATGATCCAACCGTAGGAGCCCACCAGGTCTTTTAGCACTCTGGTGACCAGTGAGCCAGCAGAGGAAGGTGTCACAATGGCTTCTGTAAATCTGGGGCTGTCTCTTGCAAAGAGGGACACTTGGCAGGTCTGCTGAGGTGCCCAGATGGGAGACCGCCAGGGAACCCATGATATGGTGCTTAGAATTATACAGACAAAATGTACTATGTAAATACATACATATATATATATAGACACACTGTCCTTTTTGTCTTTTCTCATGCAATAATATTTCACTAAGTCAGAAAGAGGCCTTCTGCTCATGAAAGGGCACCTGTGGACCTAAGCCTCCAAAATAGCTCTACTTGGGAGTAATTTTTTCTGACCCCAGTGGAAATTAGTTCCTAGTGAGAATGCTTGGGATTGTGGTATAAGGAACATGACCTGACACTGCTGCCAAGAAAGGGGATAGCTAGCTTTATTCAAGTTTGCCACGTGTTGGGGGGCTCTAAGAAGAATCCCATGCTTGGGTGGTACATCAAGAAAGATTTCAAAAATGTGTGTGGCACGGTGAGAGAGAAGAGAAGAGTTGTGTCATTCACACATTATTAAGAATGCCACACACATGAGCCCTTAGACACCTCTGGAAGTTGTGCACAATGGCTTCCACATCTTGCTGGGCTACACAGCTCCCACCAGTCCCAGCCAACATGGCCAACGGTCAGGGATGATGGGAGTTGTCCTCCATTAACATCTGGAATGCACCACATTGGTTACCCCCCAAGCATTACGGTGTTTAAACCTTAATGTCTTAGAGTTCAGTCAAGGTTCCCCACCCACCCCAGTGCATTTCACAGCTCTTTCCCACTAGCTTCACTTCAGCATGGTTTCCATAGTGTCAGCTACGTTTCTGTTTGTGCATGCACCAGGGGACATTAACAGGCCAGGGATGTCTTTGCCTTATGCAACTGGAGCTCACACCTTAGGTAAAGCTAAAGGGACCCCTGACCATTAGGTCCAGTCGTGACCGACTCTGGGGTTGCGGCGCTCATCTCACTTTATGGGGCGAGGGACCCGGTGTACAGCTTACAGGTCATGTGGCCAGCATGACTAAGCAGCTTCTGGCAAAACAGAGCAGCTCACGGAAACGCCGTTTACCTTCCCACCGGAGCGGTACTTATTTATCTACTTGCACTTTGACGTGCTTTCGAACTGCTAGGTTGGCAGGAGCAGGGACCGAGCAACGGGAGCTCACCCCGTCGCAGGGATTCAAACCGCCGACCTTCTGATCGGCAAGTCCTAGGCTCTGTGGTTTAACCCACAGCGCCACCCGCGTCCCTTAACTAGAGGCTTAAGGACTCCAATCCATTTCAGAAACCATATCAAAGAGTAGGACTTTAGAACAGGATACACAGGCATTCTGGTTGTCCATTGAACAAGGATTAAAAGCCCAGCAATGGAAAGAGTGAGTGCACGCAGCAAATGGGACTGTGAACATCAGGATTCAGCCTACGCAGTTGTCCTCAGCAACAAAAGTTACCGGGGCACATTCTTCGTTTTTATACTTCATTCCAAATCTGGGATTCAGTGCAGGAGATTTCAGTATCTTTGACTTGAGAATACCATTTCCTCATGGCCATTCCTTGGTGGCTTTCTGGGATGACAGTTTTAGACAGGAAATTGGATGGGCTGGGTTTTTTCTTTGTTTGTTTTTTTTTGACATTTTAAAGGTTTGTAATGGTGGTTTTAATATGTAAACTGTTTAAAAAAAACAGCCTCCAACATTTTCCCAATAAAAATAGGGACGTCCCATTCCATAATGATAATTTTACTCTTTATACCCCACACATATTACTGGGTTGCCCCAGCCACTCTGGACAGCTTCCAACATATATAAAAACATAATAAAATATTAAACTTTTTTTAAAAAAACCCTTCCCTATACAGGATTGCCTTCAGACGGCTCAGGGGTTGGATAACTCCATACACTCCTACATTTCTCCAATAAAAATAGAGATATTCTAAGGAAAGGTGGGACTTTCTGGGATCAAATCAGAAACCAGGATGGCTTCTCTAAATCAGGGACATCCCTGGAAAATAGGGACACTTGGAGGGTCTGAAAAATGTGTATTGTTTCAACTCTGTGTGAACCACCCAGAGAGAACTTTGCTGACTCGGCAGTCAATAAAGGTATACATAAATACCGTAAGTGCATGAAAAGAATCCACCTGGAAACATTAAGAACAGTTTCTGTCAGGCATGTCTTCATAAATTACTCTTAAAAAAACCAAACCTATGCATACGTTTTCCTCAATCTGTAGATAATGTAATGGCATTTCTCAACTAACCCATTTATTGACCTAGAAAGTTCCCAGATCTTCCATATTATGCCCAAAGACACAAAGGAAAAAAGGGGTTTTCAGCCCTGTCCTGTTTAGGAATTAATAATAGCTGCAGAAAGGATTAAATGACTTAAGAGAGGGAGGCCTCCCTTTTGGTGAAATGTCCTTTGGGCCTATTCCAACATAAGCCATGCTTTCTTCTTTTGTTTACCCGCACATAAATGAAGCCGTAACTGGTAGCAGACACTGCACAGTCCAGCTGATGACTGATGGGCGGAAGAGATCTGGCACCACCCATTTCTGCAGGTGAAGGTGAATGAAAGGCAAAATACTACAAATAGCACACACAGCTCTTAGAAGCTGGAAGCTCCACACCTTGGCTGCCTAAGAAGTAGCCCCTGACAATATAGCAGGGGTGGGGGGCCATGCTAATAAACACTTCCTTTCTTCTAGGTGCTTACAAGTTTGCTGTTTAATATCTGCTCTAGTATCTTCTCAGGTCAAGGAAGTCAAATGAATAAGTCCAACAGCAAGTTGCTGCTTCAGTGATCAAATACTGTGCAAATTCTTACAGAGACCAAGCCAGTTTGCTTATAATTCCCTGTATAAAGGTTTCCAATTGGGAAAGTTGACCAGCTAACTCCTGTGTGAAAGTCATCAACTATCATCTACCTGTAGCAGAAAAAGAGGGATGGGATACATGGGAAAGCAGGCCCGAGAGACCACCTGCTTTGGGAGCTTTGCGACTTCAAGAACTGGTACCTAGTTGGCTTGTTTCACCATTTCTTCCTGTTTTGTTAAATATTTTACAGTATAAACCTGTCTTCTTTGGGATTGGGGGGGGATAGGAACACATCTTAACTAGAAATCTTATCATGTGTACTTACTGAGATCGTACATCATCTAGATTGACACACAGCTTTCTTGTTTCTGGGTTAACGCACATGCAGAAATATGGAGTCCAGTTACACGGGTGTCACATTGCTTATATTTGCCACACACCAGAATCCCTTGTTTAAAAATGTTCAATGTATTTAAATGCCATCAGAATTATGGAAGAGCTAATTATTGGTGGAAGTGGTGATGAAGAAAAAGTGAGGAGTGGGCCTGAAAGCTGAGAATTAAAATGGACCAAGTATTGCAAATTCTTACAAGGCAGTGGGTGGTATGTGTTAAGACAGTACTCACCACTGTCTTTCTTCAGCCACACACAAAAAAGTTCTGTAAAAGAAAGGGAGAAAGCATCTTTAGCATTTCCCCAAAATTGGTAGAGTTTCTCATTCAAAAAATGGACACAAGTGCTAACTGAGGATTTGGCTAACTGGACTTTGGAAGACTTGCCAGTCATTAAGAATTAACCCCAAGAGCTCAAATGGGTCCCACACCTTCCTAGAACAAATGTGGAAAAGAAGCTGGTATGCCTTAAGCAACTGCATCAAACAGCCTTATCTTGCCACTTACCTCCTGAATCTTTTTTATATATATACTGGTTTTCTGGAAAATTCTGGATACACCTAAAGTTAACTCATTTTCTCATAGAGAGGACAGAAGAATAGCAATAAAGTTTTCGTTACAGCACTTAAGGGCCATTTCACATATGGCAACATTCTCCCACCAAAGCACTTCAACCCACTTAACATGCCACCCACTGGCATTCCCGCTTCCGAAATCATCTTCTATGAGCAGTTGAAGCAGAAGGCGGAAAGTACCACCACTGAACCCAACTGGCCCCATTTCTGGCCATTTAAATATTGATGTACCATTAGGAAGAGTCAGTATTTCTCCTTTGGGTGTTTGCAAGAGTTCGCAGCTAGTTGAAGATGCAAAACAGAAATGCAGCTTTGGTTTGTCCTATGAAGTTCAAAAATATTCTCAGCCAAATGAGCACCAAGTTGAATACTACTAGGAAACCACTTTCCCCAAAGGCCATGACTTTGCTGTCATCTGTAGTTACTGCTGTTGTTACTACTCATCTCTCACTTGCACTAAAAAGCTATTATATTTCATCACAGGCACTTGATTCCTTTCTTTCCATCCCGTCTGTCCCTGTCTCCCACATTATAATAAATTTGCTTAAATTTGGTCCTTAGATATCTTATATTATATATTGGGACGCAGGTGGCGCTGTGGGTAAAAGCCTCAGCGCCTAGGGCTTGCCGATCGAAAGGTCGGCGGTTCGAATCCCCGCGGCGGGGTGCGCTCCCGTTGTTCGGTCCCAGCGTCTGCCAACCTAGCAGTTCGAAAGCACCCCTGGGTGCAAGTAGATAAATAGGGACCGCTTACTAGCGGGAAGGTAAACGGCGTTTCCGTGTGCGGCTCTGGCTCGCCAGAGCAGCGATGTCACGCTGGCCACGTGACCCGGAAGTGTCTCCGGACAGCGCTGGCCCCCGGCCTCTTGAGTGAGATGGGCGCACAACCCTAGAGTCTGTCAAGACTGGCCCGTATGGGCAGGGGTACCTTTACCTTTACCTAGATATCTTATTAGCTTAGCAAAATAAATCTTTCCAAAGAAGATGCTTCAGAGTCACATGATTCTAAAGCCCACATTCTTTGCTAATAAAATACACACACCCAGCTACAAATCCAAACTTGACTACTCAGCTGTGCAAAAAGTAGCCGTCATAATATGTCATCTTGTTACTTAACCATCTGAGAACAAGGCTTTGAAGTAACATTATGAAAACAGAGCACCATGCTCTCAGTGGACGGGATTTCCTGAATCTGCAAATCCAAGAACCGACTGCCCAAAAGGCAGAACAGCTGCTGTACTACAAAGCTGTGAGTATATCCCCAGATAGAACAGGCAGATTATGAGACCCAAACTAACCCCTGATCTGTCAAAGAAAGGTGCATTATTTTCAACCTTCGTGCATTAGCAGTGTACTGTGTGAAGCTCAAAGACATCCTATACCTCAAAGAAAAAACACCCCAAGAGAGTTTGTGAACCTCTACACTACAAAACCTGTCTTAATGACAGACATCATGAAAACATAGCTTCTTCTCAATTAAAGCATTAGTGCAGTGATACAAAACTAGCATATGCCATTTGCAACTGAGCTTTTACACCTGTAACCGCTGCTAAAAACTACCTATGCATTATTTTGAAATATTGTGCTCGTAGACACAAAATATGTATTAGCCTGAATAAGTGGTGTGTTTCTTCCAATTCACAACACACCTCCGTGGCTAATACAGATTAAAGATAAAGAGAGGTTGGTTTTTGACAGGCTGGGGTAATAGACTAAAATAAGAAATCCAACCACAAGAATGAATTATTTTTCAGCAACCTTTCCAAATTAAAAGTTATATTTTAATGTCTCAGATGGCACGCTGCTTAGGAAGTTAATTTATAGATGCCTTTGGGAAAGTAATTAAATACCTGAGAAGATTACAAAGTTAACACTGAAGTAATGATAGCACCTCCAGAATGTGTTCAACAATTGTCACATCCCCAGTCATTTTAATGATAACACAACTCAAGCACACTGGTGCACTGAAAAAAGACAGTGATATGCCAATAGAAACTATGCCTATAATTTTTTTCTTAATTAAAAGGGGAGTACTCACTATATCGTATTGCACTTCTGACAGATTATTATCGAACAGCTGAGTGAGCACAGTTGCCAGAATATTTTCAGTTCAACTTCTAGACTGAAAAGGAACTTTGTCATTTTGGCTCAGATTAAAACACCACATACACCCTAGGGAGAGGCGGAGCTTTATGGGGAAGGTTGAGAACTTGAAAGAGATCATATAAAGGTTAAGGGACCCCTGACCATTAGGTCCAGTCGTGGCCGACTCTGGGGTTGCAGCGCTCATCTCGCTTTATTGGCCGAGGGAGCCGGCGTACAGCTTCTGGGTCATGTGGCCGAACCAGTGCAGCGCACGGAAACACCGTTTACCTTCCCGCCGGATATGCTTTCGAACTGCTAGGTTGGCAGGAGCAGGGACCAAGCTCACCCCGTCGTGGGGATTCGAACCGCCGACCTTCTGATCAGCAAGTCCTAGGCTCTGTGGTTTAACCCACAGCGCCACCCGCGTCCCTGAAAGAGATCATAGGAGATAGTAAAACGAAGGGGTGGAGAGACCAGAGGCAAGGCGGCTGGTGGAAGCATGCGGGAAGGCAATGGATGGGAAAAAAAGGAACCCGGGAGAACAGCTTGAAAGGGAAACTTGAGGAAAAGCATAGCACAGACAGAGAAACAGGGGAAGAAAGCACCAGTGAGAGAAGGAACTTTGAAGAACATGATAAGCTGCATTGCACCATACCACAGACAACATTTCAAGTTGCAATCTCCAAGTTTCCACTTCGCTGGCACATACATTTATCCTATGGGGGGATGGGACAGGGTGCATAACAGAGTTCTGAAGAAACAATGACTGCTGGAGCTGGAGGACAAAGCGCAAATGGGACCAAACCTCACAGAATAGCACAGGGGTCTGCAACCTGCGGCCCATGGGGGTCGTTTAAACGGCCCCTGAGCCGCCCCTGAACTGAGCCACATGCTTGGAGAGTCCCCAAACGCTGCACTAAACTGGCGCAGTACGGAGTAGGGACTCGCTTCCGCGGTGCTGGAAATCAATGTGAGGATGCTGGAAATTGCATCATCTGGCCCATGGAGCGATCTCTGCAGGAGTGAACCCGCCCAGGAGAGGTAAACCTTGCTGACCCCTGGAATAGCAGGCTCATCACCATTGCAAGCAGATGCATGAAAGTAAAAGTTGTAACCTACTACTTATTTTAAAAGAACACTGTTGGAAGAGGGTGGTTTAAGTAGAGAACGAGCAGGGAAAGCCCTCCCCCATGCCCTGCTTCTCCACTAAGAGATTCCTCCCTCTCAAGCTATTTCCAGTTTGTTTCCACACTCTACCCTCACAAACATGGGTTCAGCACCACAGAGAGGGAGAAACAGTTGCGGGTAGATAGGACCATAAAGAAGGCTGATCGCCGAAGAATTGATGCTTTTGAATTATGGTGCTGGAGGAGACTCTTGAGAGTCCCATGGACTGCAAGAAGATCAAACGCATCCATTCTTAAGGAAATCAGCCCTGAGTGCTCACTGGAAGGACAGATCGTGAAGCTGAGGCTCCAGTACTTTGGCCGCCTCATGAGAAGAGAAGACTCCCTGGAGAAGACACTGATGCTGGGAAAGATGGAGGGCACAAGGAGAAGGGGGCGACAGAGGACGAGATGGTTGGATAGTGTTTTCGAGGTTACCAGCATGAGTTTGACCAGACTGCGGGAGGTAGTGGAGGACAGAGGTGCCTGGCGTGCTCTGGTCCATGGGGTCACGAAGAGTTGGACACGACTAAACGACTAAACAACAACAACAACAAAGGAATGGAGAAGTGGCAGACAAAGAAAGGCTAAAACAGCCCTCACACTGATGCTTTCCCCTAAACTGGCCCCTCTCAAGCTGCTTTTTTTCATTTTAAAGAAAATGCTGCTTTTTATGTATCCACATGCAATGGTAACTTGATCCTGAAAAAAGAGGACAAGGAACAGTTAGGCAGGAAAGAAAGTTTACCTGTTGTGGCTTCTCCTGGGACTGCAGTACAGTGGTACCTCAGGTTACGTACTTAATTCGTTCCGGAGGTCCGCTCTTAACCCGAAACTGTTCTTAACTTGAGGTACCACTTTATCTAATGGGGCCTCCTGCTGCTGCCGCACCGCCGGAGCCCAATTTCTGTTCTCATCTTGAAGCAAAGTTCTTAACCCGAGGTACTATTTCTGAGTTAGCGGAGTCTGTCACCTGAAGCGTATGTAACCTGAGGTACCACTGTACTCAGCAACCTAGAAGGGGCAATGCAGCTCAGCAGACAATGGGCGAAGGTGGTGAGATTAAATGTCAGGTGTTGACAGTGGCGTAGCGTGGGGGGTGCAGGGGGGGCCGGCCGCACCAGGCGCAACATCTGGGGGGGGCGCTCGCACTCGCAGCTCTCAGCCCCCACTAAAATCCACGGGTTAGGGGGCGCAAATTACTTGCCTTGCCCCGGGTGCTGACAACCCACGCTACACCACTGGGTGTTGATCCCCCCCCCCACTTTTGAGTTGTATCCAGAATAGACTCATGCAAAGTTACTGCTCCTTTCCCCTGTAGTTCCCATAAACTCCAAAATCTGCAGTTGCAAGGGGGACACCAAAGCGATGCTTTAGGATGGAGTGCCAGAGGCAAATGGAAGAATCCAGCCTTTGGTGGGGGCGGTTACAGCAGGCGGGGGGGGGGCATGCAGCAGAACAGACCCAATCCCTACGGCGGGGGGAGTCACTGGCAGAGAGCCAAAGGGGACCCAAAGCAACCCTTTTGAGCTTCTTGTCCACGGTCTCTGCTGTGGGGGGGGGGCGCACTGCTGATCCAGCCACTCCATGCGCAGAGCCTGGCCCCGGGGCACACGCTGGCCAGACTGGCCCTCACCAACAGCGCAGGACCAGGGGGTGCAAACCTTGTGCCTCCCCCCTCTTGCTCAGAGTAGGCCAGAACCCGGGCAGAGGCGCATTTAGGGCGTCCCGACCAGGGGGCACCAAACCAACGCTTGAGGATGGAGTGCGAGCGGCAAATGGAAGAATCCAGCCGTCGGTGGGGGCTGTTACAGCAGCCCGCGGGGGGGGGCGCATTCCGCCCTGCGGCTCCAGCCTCCCCGGGAGAAGCGCGCCCTGGGACCCCCTCTTTCTGGGTTTAGGATTGCGCTTTAAGTCCTTATCTCCTCGTCCTACGAACTGCACTAAAAAGAGCCTCCCTGGATGAAGAGCAGGGTTAAAGAGGCTCTGAATGTAGGGGAACAGTTAGGATCACCCCAAAAACACTAAAAAAAATTTTCTTTCCAGTAGCACCTTAAAGACCAACTAAGTTACTTCTTGGTATGAGCTTTCGTGTGCATGCACACTTCTTCAGATACACCAGTTCTTGGTATGAGCTTTCGTGTGCATGCACACTTCTTCAGAATCCCCCCCCCCAGCCAGGCCTCGCCTCAAGCATTAAAACTGCATTTCCTCTAAGACAAAAAGCATTAGCTAAGCATATTCCGCTCTGCTGTAACAAAGGTAGCTGAATAGAACAATGCTTTTTTCATTTCTCAGGCTAGTTGGCCTTGTTAACCAGACTGCAACTTTTCCTTCCTGGAACTGTGCCACTAGAGCAAGAGAAAAGTAACACATCCTTGGACACGCTGAACGCAAGGCTCTCACCCCCCTTTCCTGCCAAGAGTCCAAGAGTCCCAAGACAGCTTTCTGTTCATGCTCAGAGGAACTCATGGGGCAGGACTCTGGAAGAAGGAGAAAGGGGGAGGGAACTGGAAAGGGGTATATATGCTTGTGCACATGACTGTGAACTCGTGCATGTTTTTTTGTGAACTATCACACTTGCTCCTTCTACCAGTTCATGGATGGTAGAAATAAAAGCCTTTTCTCCGAAACTATTCCTTGAGTGTCTGTTGACTCCCCCTTCCCTTTCCCGGGCGCAATATTTTTCCCACCCGAGGGCAAAGGCGACATGAAGAGAGAAAGCGAATGGATGTTTTACTCGCGATTCCGTTGCTTCGTCTACTTATGAGGCTGCAGTGGGCGGTGAAATAAAAAACTTGGGGCGCTTCCTGCGCGCTTCCTGCGCGCGGAGGTCTGGATGCGGATGGCGCCGCGCGCGCAAGGGGGCGCCGAGGCGCCGCTGCTCTTCCAGGCCGCCGAGCGAGGGAGGCGGAGCCCGCGCTCTCGGCCTCCCCGTGGCGCTAATGGCCGCTTCCTCCCGTCGGATCTCTGAGGCGCCGAGGGAGACGTGACCATGAGGGGGAGCGGAGGGTCGTCTGTGACGGCGCGGACGGGGCTGGCGGCGGGGCTGGCGGCCGGGGCCGGCGTCTGCTACTGCGTTTACCGAGCGACCAGCCGGAGAAGGGGGCGCCAGGGAGGAGCCGGAGCCGGGGCAAAGCGGGGAGATGTTCGCCCCGGGCAGGAGGAGCACCGGGCGGCCGCCCCCACATTGCTCCAGAAAGTGTCGGCGATGCCCGTGATATCCAGCCCGGGCCGGAAGGGGCCGGAAAACCTTCGGCAAGGTAAGGTTTGTTTTGTTCTTAATGCATTTTCCAGTTACCCAGTTTGCGCTTTTCAAGATGATAGGGCTCCACTCTTTTGGGGGCCCCTCAAAAAACTGGATGTACATTTCCAAAATGTTAAGTTAGAGCTTAATAATTATTTCACTAATAATATACTTCTTCTTAATTGTACAGTGGTGCCTCAGGTTACAGACGCTTCAGGTTACAGACTCCGCTAACCCAGAAATAGCATACATAAAAAAAGTTCTGTCCTTCTTTGGCACCACTTGGCCAGCCATGCCCAAGAGAAAGGCCTCTGGTTTCTTCAAGAAGGTATATTTAAATACCTTTTTCAATTCGTTATATATCATTTCCCAGAAAGCCTTAATCCTGGGACACGTCCGCCAAAGATGAAAGAATGTACCTTCATTTTCCTTACATTTCCAACATTTGTTGTCGGGCAAATGGTAGATTTTTGCAAGCTTGACTGGGGTCATGTACCACCTGTAGGTCATTTTCATTATATTCTCTCTAAAGGCATTACATGCCGTAAATTTAATCCCGGTGGTCCACAACTGTTCCCAGTCAGCAAACATGATATTATGTCCAACGTCTTGTGCCCCGCTAACCCAGAAATAGTATCTTGGGTTAAGAACTTTGCTTCAGGATGAGAACAGAAATTGCGCAGCGGAGGCAGCAGGAGGCCCCATTAGCTAAAGTGGTGCTTCAGGTTAAGAACAGTTTCAGGTTAAGAACAGACCTCCGGAACGAATTAAGTACTTAACCCGAGGTACCACTGTATTTCACTATTAATATATTTCTTCTTAATTTTATTTCAGTTCAACAATTACCTTGATAAAATACATATTTTGTTATGTGCAAATGGTTTTAGATACCCATTAGGTCCATAAACTACCATATACAGTCATACCTCGGGTTGACGTTGCTTCAGGTTAAGCGTTTTCAGGTTGCGCTCCATGGCGACCCAGAAGTAATTGAACACATTACTTCCGGGTTTCATGTGCAGACGCTCAAAATGACGTCACGCGCATGCACAGAAGTGGCGAATCACGACCCGCGCACGTGCAGACGCGGGTTGCGTTCGCTTCAGGATGCGAACGGGGCTCTGGAACAGATCCTGTTCGCATCCAGAAGTACCACTGTAGCATATATTCAATACAAAAAAGAGCAACAATTTGTTGTTGACAGAGGACAGCTGGACATCTAAAGTGCCCCAATACCTTCAGTAGCTTAGGGCCTCATCAGATCTAAATCTGGCCCTGATTACGCCAGTGGCAAGTGCAGAGAAATACAGCTGTGTATCCCTTAGACCACCTCATGAGAAGAGAAGACTCCCTGCAAAAGACCCTGATGTTGGGAAAGATGGAGGGCACAAAGAGAAGGGGACGACAGAGGACGAGATGGTTGGACAGTCTTCCCGAAGCTACCAGCATGAGTTTGACCAAACACCAAACTGCGGGAGGCAGTGGAAGACAGGAGTGCCTGGTGTGCTCTGGGCCATGGGGTCACAAAGAGTTGGACACAACTAAACAACAATCCCTTTGACCAGAGCTGTTTAGGACTCCTCAGTCACTTGTCAGAAGCACAGTTCAAGGGGTTCGCATGTTATTTATGTACAGTACATGCTATTAACATAACATTACCAGGGCTTGTCACTCTAGCTAGGCAGTTTGGCCTACAGTCTACTTTCTTTCCCCTCTTGCCATTAGAGACTTTTTCATTTATTAAAAAAATGAACCTTTTTGTTCAGGCACCCATTGCTAGTTATTAGTGAATGAGGCTGTTGATTCTCACCTAGACCAGCTGCTGATAAGGTATAATAAACCTGTTTCAAATATGTCTCTCCCTCCTCCTCTTTCCATACTGTTTCCAAGGTGGGTTGGAGCCAATTGGACAAATGCAGTTTTAAGTAAAGAAATAAGGAAGAACCCAAGTCCACTGTCCTAGGAGGGAGAATAGATAGGAAATACATGGTTATTATTAGTTCCAAGACGAAATGTCAAACACTGGTTCAGAACAGACATCCTCAGATGCAGGGAGTTCAGAACAGACATCCTCAGATGCAGGGAGAACAACATTCTTTGCTTTATTCTGCTCCATAAAAACCAGTTAAATAGGACTTTATTATCATAACCGTCTTACTAATTGGTCATTGGAGCTGAGTTAGTGATCTGTCCACTGTCACCAAAATGTATCTCTGTTTTAACACAGCCTTTTATGTTCATGTCAAACTTTCTGTCATTGGGCTATAATAGTTCAGAGTGTAGCTACACAGGTTTGAAACGCAAAGAAATGCCTAATGTACAATAAAAAAAAAAATTGTAGTGCAACTGTTTTAGCTAGTGCATATACACACATTAACCACTATAGACTACTGCAGCCTTTCAGATATGCAATGTAGAGACAGGTGTTAACACTCTATTCCAGGGATGGCGAGTTTCAGGCCCAGGCACCAAATGTGGCCCTGTAGCCCCCTCTGTCTGGCCCTTGGGACTCTCTCCAAGTCACACATGCCTCTCCCCAGACCATATCCCTCACTGCCCCTGCTTTACACCCTAACAGTTTTTGCATGGCTGGAATGTGTCCTTCATGTCTGGGTAGAGAGAATGGAGTGTGGCGTGTGAGCCTATGTAGCAACTAGCTCATTGCATAAAAGACAACCTAAAATGTGTTGCTCCACCCACTTTTACCCCAGGCCCAATCCACCACTGACATGATGATGTTGCCCTGCGAAGGCTGCCCAGAAGGGCTTGTGGCCTTGATCCGCTCCTTCCTTTCCTCTCCCTCCTCAACAATTAAATCACTAGTGTAGAAATTGTTTATGTTTCTAAAATTTCTAAAATTAGAAGACGTGGATCTTCCAAAATCATCCCATGATCTGGAGGCACACCATATACAGAATCTTGTTCGTTTACTTGACTCTACGAAGGATCCCACAATTCAGGAACAAGCCTTGATTACATTGAGCAACAGTGCTGCATTCTCTGCAAATCAGGTAAGTTCTTTGCTTAAAAGAAAAGAAAATATATAAAAGGCAATAAGATAAAGTAATAATCATGTAAAAACTAATTAAAGCAATGCAATTTGTTTCCTCGGGATCAGGATCATATAATCTAAGAGTGGGGTATAAATCTTCAAAATGAAATCTTCTACAAGTAGATCTTGGCTTCTGTTAGGTCAGTGGTTCCCAATTAGCAAAGTACTTCAGAGCCCGTTTTTTGAAAGCCATGGCTTTTGAAAATATTTATATCTCTATGGTAGTTTTTGGTATTGTGAATTGTGCTAAGGACCCCCTGGGTGGATTACGCAGACCCCCGGGGGGGTCCACAGACCACCAGTTGGGAACCACTGGGTTAGGTAACTGTAATACTTAGCCGTGTATTTTTCTAGGACCAATACAACTTCCACAGCTTAAGTGACAGAATTCTAAGCAGACCCATAGTGCCTCGTCCTATCTCAACACTAGTGGTGCCTCCAGACTCTCATTATTGTGGAGAGGGCCTCAAGAGCACAAACTTTCAGTTTGCGCAGTTAGGGCTCTGTTGCTGTAGCTCAACAAATCCACTTTTTTTAAAAAAAGAAAGACTTTGTGTAGTTTGGGAAGGGATGAGGAAATGCATTGAAAAGTGTGAAATAAACGAATGATTAATGGAAAGATATATGAACACCCTGCAAGAAAATCAGGAGAAATTTTCATTGTAATAAACCACCCTGCAGACAAATGATCAGTAGAGACCAGCTATCATTTATCCTCTACATAAGCTTTGTGCAAGTAAATCAGGCTGAATGCTCAGTAAACAGGTCGTCTGGAGGAGCCCTTATAGAGGATACAGGAGATTGAGTTGAGAGTACTTCACTGTTCTGTACCTTACCTCAATGAGAAAAAGTAGAGATGTCATTAGTCGTTGGCAAGGATGATGCACAGAGCCCTTTGCATGAGCAAACCACAGTTCCATGAACACTTGTGAGGAAGTAGGCACTTTTATCCCCCTTCCAACTCCTGCGTAACTCTGTCCCACTTGAAGAGAGTGTCCTGGTGTGTTGGGAGTAGTTTGGGAGAGGTGGGAAGAGGAGGGAAATGATTCCTTTTGCAGTGTCTACCCACATGCTCCACCTTACAGTAAATGCTATGCCTAGAGTAGTTTTTACAGATTAGATAAAAATGAAATCCAATTTCTTCATTGTATTCTTTGTTGATTCAAGCAGAATTCATGTAGCAATTAAAACATATTTTGTTTGGCTCCCGCAATTAAATTAAGATAATTGTATATCACACATTTTTCTGTTTAACTCGTAGGATATCATTCGAAATTTAGGCGGGCTTATCGTTGTTGGAAAAATGCTTTCAGTTCCTGACACTAAAGTTAAAGAAAAAGCACTGAATGCACTTAATAACTTGAGTATGAATATTAAAAATCAAGAAGAGATGAAGGTAAGTTTAAAAGCAACAAACTCTTCTACAGAAAACTCTGTGCATTAATAATGAGTTTATATGAAGAACTTTTTGTGCAGTCCCATTTAGATTCAAATCAATGAAAGTTTTCCCGTTGACTTCAATGTGATCTAAGCTTCCCCCTGTAATGTTGATTAGGTAAATACTTTTTATAATGATTAATTACAGCATTTTACATGCTGCCCTTCAGTTAAAACTCCCAGGACAGCTCTCAAAGTCATAAGCAACACCAAATTAATAACAAAGATTATCATAAATATAACTCAAAGGGGCTTTCCATATGTGGGACACCACAGCTGAAAAGGCCCTCTCTCTGGTACTACCCACCTGACATAAGAAGGGAAGGGCATTCAGAAGAGAACCACTAATGATGAACAAAAAATAGGATGACTTACTTCTCTTGTCACAGTCATCCAACCTACATTACTTTAAGTTCAGGTGCTGTTCAAACAAGTGTTGCAAATAAATATGACAACATGCCAATTTTAGTATTTGTATTCAGAGGGCAATGAATTAGCTCTTGCATTTGCATAATAAAACCTAAAACTGTAGGGATAGTTGGTGGTGTTGCCCCTCAATCTACCGTATACACTCGAGTATAAGCCGACTTTTTCAGCACATTTTTTATGCTGAAAAAGCCCCCCTCGGCTTATACTCGAGTGAGGGTCCCACTTACCTGTTCTCCGGTGCAGTGCGGATGACTTGTGAGCGGCAGAGGCTGTTGTTGGCGGAGGAGGTGGAACGAGCAGCCAGAATGCAGCCCATTTCGACTGCTCTTTCCTCCTCCTCCACTGCTGTCAACAGCAGCAAAGTTGCGTGTGTGCAAACAGCCCTTCAGTTGCGCATGTGCAAACGCTTAAGGAAACCCAGGCGTTCCGACGCATGCGCGGCAGTGCTCCTTTTGAAAAAAAACAAAAACCAGACAGAGCGGTGGTGGCGGTTGCTGTGGCAACTGCCATTATGGTTCTAGAAGGCGCTCGTGAAGGGAAGCTGCCTCTCCTCATGTCCTACTCCACGAGCCCAAGGCGTGCGGGGCTGCCCTGGACGGTGCTGTGCTGGCTGCAGAGCCTTGATCTCAGCTTCTTGCCTATGCATTTCTGTAGGTGAGGCCGCTGCCCCCCTGCCCCGCTTCCCACACCTTGGCTGCCCTGACACTTCCCGCCGTACCTGGGCACCTCAGAGGCTGAAGACACACCTTGGGGTCAGCGGGAAGAAGGGGTCTGGTTTGCTTTTGGCTCCCTTGGCTGCAAGCCCTGGGCTGTGTCTTTCTTGCCCGTGTGGGCGCCTCCCCTCCTGCGAGAAGTGAATGCGATTCTCCCACGGAGCTTTGAGGGAGCTTGAACTCGAGCCCTTTGATATGTGTATATCAGATGTTTTGAGACTGAAGGCTGGGTGAACCAGTGGGGTAGTTTGGGGAGGGGGGAAGCACCTGTGTTCTGTTGTCATCACTGCTGGAAACTTCGGGTATGATAGCACCAGCATCCCCTTTATCTGTTGAGGTTTCCTTCCTTAAAAATTAAAGCTGTGGGCTTGCAAAATTTAGTCCAGAATTAGCTTCTGGTCCACAAGATACCTTTCTTTCCCTGGGAAGAAAGGCTTTCGTGGTGGCAGCCCCCACTGGAGGATTTGTAGTTGCCGCATCACAATCCTGGATTTGTATAAAGGCAGCAAGCAAAAGTGAAGTCAGGTTGCACAAGAGTAGTGAGCATGGCATGACAGTGAGAAGGGAGAAACACTGAAAGGCTGGAGGGGACGGGGAAAACTGGCAGTTTTAAACAATGGTAAGAGGTTTGAGTGGCAGGGACGCGGGTGGCGCTGTGAGTAAAACCTCAGCACCTAGGACTTGCCGATTGCATGGTCGGCGGTTCGAATCCCCGCGGCGGGGTGCGCTCCCGTTGTTCGGTCCCAGCGCCTGCCAACCTAGCAGTTCGAAAGCACCCCCGGGTGCAAGTAGATAAATAGGGACCGCTTACCAGCGGGAAGGTAAACGGCGTTCCATGTGCTGCGCTGGCTCGCCAGATGCAGCTTGTCACGCTGGCCACGTGACCCGGAAGTGTCTGCGGACAGCGCTGGCCCCCGGCCTATAGAGTGAGATGGGCGCACAACCCTAGAGTCTGGCAAGACTGGCCCGTACGGGCAGGGGTACCTTTACCTTTACCTTAAGAGGTTTGAGTAAAGAACTGTGGAATATTTTAGAGCTCTCATGAGGCAGCTGAGGAATGTAAGAGGGAGTAGTTTGAGTATAATGAGAAGGGAGAGAGATGAATATTTTTGTACTTTTAAAGTTATTGTTGATACCATCTTGTTTTTGTTGACCCTCTTTACCACTTACAGAGCTAGTTTACTGTTTTTCTTTGAAATAAATATTCAAAAACATTTAACCTACTGATGCCTCAATTAATGTAATTTTATTGGTATCTATTTTTATTTTTGAAATTTACCAGTAGCTGCTGCATTTCCCACCCTAGGCTTATACTCAAGTCAATAAGTTTTCCCAGTTTTTTTGTGGTAAAATTAGGTGCCTTGGCTTATATTCGGGTCGGCTTATACTCGAGTATATACAGTATTAACAATACTTTAAACAGAGAAGAAAACAGATAACTCTACATTTAGAATATGATAAATATTCTATGAATATGATAAATAAATATAAAAGGTTTTGCCAATTGTTTAAATTAGCAGCATTCACTATGCCTCATGTTTAAAAAAAGCTACTTTGCTTATTTGTTCAAAATTTGTGTTCAACAGCGATAATATTTTGTTTTTAATAACAGTGGGATTATCACTGGGAGTGGTTTGTTCTAATCGTGTTTTTGTTTTTCCCTCCCTAAGATATATATTACCATAGTTTGTGAGGAGACAGATTCATCTCCCTTGAACTCTGAACTTCAGCTGGCTGGGCTTCGGTTTTTAACCAATATGTCTGTTACCAATGAATATCATCACATGATGACAAGCTTCATACCATGCTTTCTTCAAATGCTTTCGGAAGGAAATGAAAGAACACAGGTACCATAAGATGCTCGTCTTGTTAGGAGGAAAATCTTTTGGATTCTGCTTTTCTTGTCCTTTAATTCTCTGTGTAGTAAATTACTTTGAAAATTAATAGTAGTCATGCACATAAGTTAAAGGGGGTAGAAAATGTTTTTAGCGGATTTTTCTTTACTCCCCTCTTTTTAAAAAGTGAGGGAGTAGGACTATTTAGGCTTTCTGAACTCCAGAGCCAACTCAAAAAAATGTTAACTCCAATTAGAAAAGTGATTTGAACCAGAGCATTAAAACAATTGCTTATTGGTCATTCATAAGAAAAGACCTTAGCAGGACTCCATTCCCTGTTCCTTTGTAAGGTAAGGGTACCACAAGATGGCTCTCTATCACTCTCGAGTGAAAATAACAGCAGAGCTTGTTTTGAACAGTTCTGAATCTTTCTTCTTTAGATTACAGAAGCACACATTATTAGAAGAAAACAAGATTCTCTGCGAATTCAGGATAGATTTATACTTATGACAGATGGGTGTAGATTTTAAATTAAGAATAGGTGCAAAGATAGGCTCCTAGAAGGATAAGGTTGCTGTCAATAGTCATGCTGCATTGCAGCTTTGGGGTCAGTTTACACTTCACAGCTCAGATTAACTTTGTGTTTCTGCTGAGTACTATGCAAGCTTCATTAATGTGTGGCCCCGAAATTCTGTTTCCCCCCTGCAACTGATGTCAAAGTTTGGTGCTAGTTTTGTGCCCCAAATCCTGCTTTCTGCAGTGCCCTCCAAACTGACTAATTGACAGTCAAACCAGGGCTTATAGGTTTACCCCCAAGCTTGACTACAGACTGGTCCCAAAGTGGTGTGCTGGTTTGGTGCTGCAAACCCCCCTTTCTGTGCCACCCCCCAAACTGAATAATTTATGAAGCTTGCAATGCGGGTAGCCAATTCTCGTACTGGTTTACTCAGAAATAAGTACTGATAAAACTTAAAAGGGACTTATTTCCTAATAAGTTCAAATGCTTGTTACAAGAAAATTGGGTTTATAATAGTTTGCTATTTTCTCTCCTTATAATTTTGGTTTTGTCACCATGTTGAACTGCCAGAAAAAGTGGGATCTAAATTTTTTGTTTTATGATCTCCTAGCCTGCAGTTTGTAAGTTGTGCTGGCAAATCTTATTGATTAGTAAATTAGTAATATGTGTTCCTAATATATCCTGCTTATTTTATGTGTAGTGTTAAATCCAAAGTATATTATTAAAATTAACTTTCCCCCTATATTAATAGGTTCAGGTCCTAAAAGTGCTTGTGAATTTATCAGCAAACCCAGCTATGACGGAACATCTCCTTAATGCTCAGGTAATGCTACTTTTTATGCTTTTCCCAACAATTACTATTTGAAGAAATAATAATAATAATAATAATAATAAATTTTTATTTATATCCCGCCCTCCCCAGCTGAAGCCGGGCTCAGGGCGGCTAACAACAATAAAATAATACAACATTCTAAAATCATTTCATTATAAAATTAATTCAAATCAAATTGATGGCAACCATTGGGCTAGAGTTCTGTGAGGATTACCAAAGGAGGGGGGTCAGACTGTGCCTTGGCCAAAGGCCTGGTGGAACAGCTCTCTCTTGCAGGCCCTGCAGAAAGATGTCAAGTCCCGCAGGGCCCTAGTCCCTTGTGACAGAGTGTTCCACCAGATCGGAGCCGCAGCCGAAAAAGCCCTGGCTCTGGTTGAGGCCAGCCTAACCTCTCTGTGGCCTGGGACCTCCAAGATGTTTTTGTTTGAAGACCGTAAGTTCCTCTGTGGGACATACCAGGAGAGGCGGTCCCATGGGTACGAGGGTCCTAGGCCGTATAGGGCTTTAAAGGTCAAAATAGCTATAGCTGAGTGATCAGAGGTAAGGAATACTCCAGGTTAGTAGCTGGAGAATGCTTGAGGTGTATGGTGCTCAAAATTTGATTTTGGGTTGGCATAGGGAAGTTCAGAAGCTAGTAAATTACTAGAGCCCATGACGGTGTGTTAGTGATGCATATGATATTTACTAAAAAGATGTATGTTCACTTATTTTTTCATGCCTATGAACAACTATTTCTTGTTCGTTTAATTCTGTAGGCACCCTTCTTATTATCCCTGTTTGACACCTGCATAAACAAAGAAGTTTTGCTCAGGGTCCTGGTGTTTGCCACAAACTTAACAAAACTTACGCAAAAGGACAAGAGCATTACTGTCCATCATCACAATGAAGGTTCAATTTTTTCTGTACTCTGGGGGAATACTACAGAGTGCGCTCAGAAGCTAACATCTTTGTTGTACCATCATGACACAGAAGTAAAAGAACAAGTGGCAGAACTGATAATGCAGCGGTGCTGAAACTGGAAATCGTTAAAAACTGTTCAAAATCAAATTTCGGATGCAAAAGCCTAAGCTAATGCTTATGAATGTAGGACTCACAGTATATATATGTAGGCCTACATGTTCATGGAACAGGAAGAAAAGTAGTAGAACTTCTTGCATGTATGAAACTGCTTTCAACTTTGATGGAAAAGCATTACAGGGTAGAATTCACATGAAGCTGTAGATCAGTACTGTTCATTTATGTTGCTAAATACAATTTGTGTAGAGCTAATTTCTGTAGAAATGCTTCAGTCATAACTTTGCATGTTTTGATTTAAAGCTCTCCGTGTGTCTCAAGAGTCCAACTCATTTCAAATAGGAGTTAGGCATTTTGTGTTGCTGATTTCATCCTTGCTACTTTTTAGGTGTCTCAGACTTTTTGTAAAAATGCTGACATTTAAGTCATTTAATTATTTTCAGTTCAGACATTTAATTATTTTAAAGATGAGTCAGCTATTCTTATAGCTATTTTGTGGTGTTTTATTCAGTTTGTATATTTTTGTACACTGCCTTGATAGTATAAATATTTTAATTGACCTTGATCTATCTTCTTAGGGCTGAGAAAACCTGATAGAATATTTTGGCTGTATTCCAGAGTTGTATGTGAGTTCCACATGTAAATATGGAGAAAACTCCATATAAGAGTAGAGCTACCTTCTCTATTGAAATGTATGAGGAGCAGCTTGTGTATAGCGAGCTGCAAGGGTGCAACAGGTATAGTGGTTAAGAGCGGTGGACTCGTAATCTGGTGAACTTGGTTCGCTTCCCCGCTCCTCCACATGACCTTGGGCTAGTCACACTTCTCTGAAGTCTCTCAGCCCCACTCACCTCACAGAGCGTTTGTTGTGGGGGAGGAAGGGAAAGGAGATTGTTAGCCGCTTTGAGACTCCTTAGGGTAGTGATAAAGCGGGATATCAAATCCAAACTCTTCTTCTTCTTCTAACAGCATTTACTATGAGCATACAATGTTTTGTAATGTGTTGGCATTGCTGCCTCCCATACCCTGTTTTTATATACCAGTACAATGATAATCAGACTCTGTGCTTTTTTATTTACTATTTAACTTTAAGCCCTCTAAAAAGAATAGCTTGCAATTATGCACACAAAAATTAAATTTACACCTCTGGAAGGAATTTATTTTTGTTTTGCAAAGATGGTCAGATTTATGTATGGTTGAGTTTATACTCAAGGCAGAAACCTTGCAGCCTGGTTATGACAGATTTCATCAGTCACAAAAGGATGTTACTGCCCAGTATCTTACAGATGAACTTAAGTCCTCCAACAAGTGAGCTGTGAACATCAGTGTACCCAAAGCCATAATTCATTGCATTTGTGTTTTAGTAGCTCAAACCCATACACCTGAATAAAATGTAAAGTAGCAATTAAATGAAAAAGTAGTATGTTTCAAATGCAGTGCCATAGTACTCTCCCATTTGTATTTCACAGCAAGTACAAGTATGTAGTGATGTAAAACTGCAAATAGTATAAAGGTAAAGGTAAAGGGACCCCTGACCATTAGGTCCAGTCGTGACCGACTCTGGGGTTGCGGCACTCATCTCGCTTTATTGGCCGAGGGAGCCGGCGTACAGCTTCCGAGTCATGTGGCCAGCATGACTTCTGGTGAACCAGAGCAGCGCATGGAAACGCCGTTTACCTTCCCGCCAGAGCGGTACCTATTTATCTACTTGCACTTTGACGTGCTTTCGAACTGCTAGGTTGGCAGGAGCAGGGACCAAGCAACGGGAGCTCACCCCGTCGCGGGGATTCGAACCGCTGACCTTCTGATCAGCAAGTCCTATGCTCTGTGGTTTAACCCAGAGCGCCACCTGCGTCCCGAATAGTATGTTGAATATTATTCTTTAGCTGAAGATAAATCCTACTAAAGAAAAATTGGGAGAGAAAAAGGAGTGTAGTTAAATTAAATGGTTATTTCTTATTGTGAGAGTCCAAGTCAAATTAACATAACATACTCAAAGTATTATTCAATAATATGACTACTTCTGAGCAAGAGAAATCTTTATTTTGTAAATTAGTTTTACTAGTTTGACACATGTATAGTTGGCCATTTTTTACAATGTTGAACAAATTAATATCATGCTTTTAAAATTTTATAAGCAATTTGTATATGTTTTTCCACATCATTCTGACAAACCAATTCATTTGAAACCCACAGTTGGCGGCAGGGAGCAAGAACAAACAAAACAAGCTGAATAAAGATATCAGAGAACAAACGGTTCCAGTTACATGCAGCTTGCTTATTCTCAAAACAAGAAGTGTTCAGGCCTGTGCTAGAACAATTTCACAGTGACAACACAATGCAAAGTGTACAGAGATTCTGGCCAGCAGCAACATAAATAGGCATTTTTTTGTAGTTAGAACTCTTTGAAAAGGCACATTTTATAATTTCAAAACTTGGCTCTTACATTTGCAGTTGAAAATGTACAAGCATTCAGTAAAGTCAGTGTTTTGTTCAAAATGTGCTTTTAGCAACTAGTTGTGTTGGAAGACACCATCAAAAATCCTCTTAATTTCCAACAGCTACGAAGGCACAGAGCACATTCTCTAAGTGATCATTCTGCTCAAGGCAGATAATGGGCTGGGACTATTCACACTAATGCTGCAATGCTCAAAACATTTTCCATGTGGCTACTGCATTGGTTGTAAAACTCAAAACCACTTCCATCAGGGTAGTTTCAGGATCTTTATGTAGACCAGCACAACCCAATATTTTATACCAAGTGGGCTGCAAGAGTACTTTGACATGGAACCCGCAGGCCACACGCCACCTTATTGCACAGGTCAAAATTTGGTCCCCATCACCCCTGCAGGTCTCATGCTGCCTTTCCACAGCCAAATAAGAAAGGCGCAGGGATTCAGGAAGGGTCCTAGAACTCCCACCTTCTTCCCAAAGCTGGGAAGGCACTAACTATGCTTTGAGAAGGAGGAGAGAGGATTCTGGGACCCTGTCAGAGCCCTCACGCCCCCTTCCCAAAGCCCAGTGCCTCACCTGGCTTTGGGAAGCCAGCACAAGGGCTGCGGGGGGGGGGGGAGCATCAAATGTCGATGACGGCCACTAAAAAGGCCTCGAGGGACACATGCAGCCCTCAGGATGCATGCTGGACTCCCCTGAACTAGATCATTTCAGATTTTAGCCTAATCCAACCCCCCCCCCCAGCCCTTTCTGACGTTAAACAATAGTAGCTAAGGCTGTGCTCCCAATCCCACTTATGAGGAAGGAAGTCCCATTGAATTAAATAGGACTTGATTCTGAGTAGACATGGTTAGGATTCTGCTTTAAAATATGCAATCTGAAACATGCATACTAGAAAGGAAGTTCTATCACTGCAGGCTTGGCATCTGAGTAAGGATGCTAAAGATTAGAAAGTGTGTCTGTTTCACAGGATGTTGGGATGTATGCAAATGCAGGTTTTGATCCTAATCACCTGCCAAAAATTAATGGTATTTCAGCAAGACCTTCCAGGTATATGAATCCACACATACCATCATTTTCAGGAAAACCTATCTGCAGTTTTCTAATTCCACCCAATTCCTGTTCATCAGATCATTGGTGGAAATGATGGAGTGCCTTAACTGTGCTCTTCCCACCCCACTCCAAGGCTGGAAGGGGTCTCACAACACAGCAATGCATATGGTAAACTAGTGTGCATATGAGCCCCTGGCCTGAAGGCCATTGCCATGGGAGATTTTACTATAACAGACTTGCAGTCAAATGCATGCAGAAACCAATTTCTATACATAAGCACTTTATCCAACAGGAGGTTACACTCTCTGTGCTCCAAATCTTCATGTGTATGTAGGGCTTGTTTTTCAGTGTAATCCCCCACTTTTTAAACCAGAAATCCGATTTTTAAAAAGGAAGCACTTAGCAGTTCAGTGAGGGAGGGAGGGTTGCTATGTCAAGAAAGCCTTGAGTTCACAGGCCCTCTTGGGTCTTATGGATTGTGGCCTAGTTAATCTCTAGCAGGTGACCTGCACTGGTTTTAAAGAGGTGAAATGACTTCACAGGCAATGTAATTAACTCCTTATGTACACGGCATGTGCAGCTAAGTTAATGCTATCAAGTGCTATTTCATTCATTTATTAAAAACTTGCAATTTTATAAGGCTGGTATGCAAACTCCTGAAATCTTAAAAATCCTGTTCAAAATTTTACAAAAAGGTATCAACCTTAATTGCTTCCCCCGCCCCCAGATACAATTAATAAGAAATCAACCCCCCCCCCCATTTTTATTCAAATCCATCCTCGTTAATATTTAAGTCTCGTGATTCACCATGCTTTAAGACAAAGAAATCTTCAGTTTTCAGTCCGTATCTGTCTAGGGCTTCCATCAGTTTAGCAGGAGGATCCAAGTAATACTGTGGAGAAAACAAGCAGTCAGGACTGGATAAGCCTGTTGTGAAAAAGCTTCATAAGTATTATTCTTAGTTATCTAATAAGTAGCAACTGCAGACTGAGAACTGTAGTCATGGTAAATTCAAGAATAGCTCAAACACCAGTTTGAAAGAACATACTTTAGTCTTGCAAATTTAAGGGGAATTCTGGTTCCACTGAAATCCATAAGATTTTTCCTGCTGAAGTCCTTGTTAAGCTCTGAATGGGGTTACCCCCTTGAAGCATAACTTGTATTTGTGGCAACAAGTGTTATTGAACTGATCCTACTATTTCAGGATGAATCAACTGCTCTGTGCAACTGTGGTAACTTGTCCAGGCAGAGCACTCTGGGACTGCACACTGCTTACAAAAGCTATGTTTCCCATGAATAAACTTCTTAGATATTACAACTGTGCATGAGAGCAGTTGTTTGCACATATCAGAACCAATTTGTAACCTCGGTTCTTGCACATATCAGAACCAATTTGTAACCTCGGCTCCTGCAGATATCAGAACCAATTTGTAACCTCGGTTCTTGCAGGTGAATGATCACATGCAATGGATTGTGAGCACAATCTTTCCAGTTAAGTTTATGGGAAAGTATGAAGTGCTCAACAAAGGCAGATATTCCTAAAAAATATTAGAAAACTATGGGCCCACAGCTCAGTGATGAGTCAGGCGTATGCTTCTGCATACCAGTTTCTGAGAAACATGAAAAGAAGGGCATTACAGAGCTTGTGCCCTGCTTGTGAGCTTCCCCATAGGCATATAGGGCCTTTAGTCTTATCCAGCCAGGGCTCTCATTCTTAGGATGAATATGCTCTGCATCAGGTCCAGTTTCAGTCTCCAGTTAAAGGACTGAAGGCAGGATAGAGAGAAACAGCCTAACTCAACACAATTGTTATTAGCTTTCCACATTTGGAAAGTATTATTCTTAGTTATCTAATAGGTAGCAACTGCAGATTGAGAACTGTAGTCATGGTAAATTCAAGAATAGCTCAAACACCAGTTTGAAAGAACATACAGTGGTATCTCGGGTTAAGAACTTAATTCATTCTGGAGGTCCGTTCTTAATCTGAGGTACCACTTTAGCCAATGGGGCCCCCCGCTGCTGCCGCACCGCCACTGTGCGATTTCTGTTCTCATCCTGAATCAAAGTTCTTAACCTGAGGTAGTATTTCTGGGTTAGCGGAGTCTATAACCTGAAGCGTCTGTAACCCGAGGTACCACTGTATCAAAATATGTTTACTTGCTGCAAACTTGTAAATGAAAAGAAGTGTGTCAGAGAGGATTAAACAACGCCTACATTCTACAAAACCCTTGGGCTGGTACAACTGACTTATCAAAGTCCAGTGGCCTAATCATAAATTTTATGACAGAGATGCCTTTCCAGTTGTGCACGCCACCTTTTGACAGTAAATGTTTAAATAGCGTCCTTACTGGCCTTCCTTTTAATTTTTTAACATATAAATTTTCCAGCAGAACTAGTTAACATTCTGAATCCCTGTACTTAGCAGTGCATGAAATGTGGAGGATCTGTGGGGTTCAGAATCCTTCTCAAACATTAATGATTTCTGATTCTAATTCCAGTTTTAAGAATCAACCATGGTCTTATATGTTCAGCCCCTTCATCTGCAGAGCATGATCCTGTGTTGTTGGTCAGTAAATAATAATAATAATAATAATTTTATCATTTATACCCCACACATCTAGCTGGGTCTCTCTGGGTGGCTGGGGGCTAGTTTCTTCATTACGCTAGAATGTCAAAGAATGTTGGGGTACTGGCACATATGTATGCTGATATAATATGATATGCATACTGATAAGATATGATTTTGTTACACATTCAGGAAAACCAGTTTCATATCAAGTGAAATTGCCTCCAATGATTTTGTCACTTTAACACAAAGCAACTATTAATTCAGTCCATAAAGACAGAGCAACTAAGCTGTACACAATCTCTTCAAGCACCCTTGTCATTGTTTCTTCAGTAGTTTGCTTCAGAGTATCTGTAAGACATTCAGACTTACTACTAAGCAAAATTTAAGTCAAACTAAAAACTGAGGAGGGAAACCTAGCTTTGACAACACACAATTAGTTGTATAGAGAATCGACTGTCTTCAGAACTAAAATTGACAGCCTATAAAATAATACTAAAATCAGAGGCCATTTTCTTTTAAGCATTTGAAACACCTTGAAAACTGCTATGGTCCATAAGAAAAAATTATAACACTACATGACTTCTTTTTTCTATATAGTTAAGTTGGTTGGCGGCTCCAACTAACTGCCAACGTTTCCCCTTTTTAAAGGGAAATTCCCTTATTCTGAATAGGATTCCTCGCAAGAAAAGGGAAACGTTGACAGCTATGGTTGGAGCTCCTATACCAAAAATCCATTCAAACTAAATCTCCATTCAAAATTACACACCTGCAGAGGAAACAGCCTACTATTCTCTCCTTGCATCCTTCCAATTAGTCTCCACGGAGGGCAGGTAATTCTGCTGCCTCTTTGCATCAGATGTAATTAGATCACTTAATCACACCTGATACAGAGATGCAGTAGAATTATCTTTCCTCAGAGGATGCTGCCTACTGCATTTCTTCTTGAGATAATGTTCCTTCCAATCAGGGGACACAGCACAAAAACACAGAGGATGTGCATAGAATCATAGAATCATAGAGTTGGAAGAGACCACAAGGGCCATCGAGTCCAACCCCCTGCCAAGCAGGAAACACCATCAGAGCACTCCTGACATATGGTTGTCAAGCCTCTGCTTAAAGACCTCCAAAGAAGGAGACTCCACCACACTCCTTGGCAGCAAATTCCACTGTCGAACAGCTCTTACTGTCAGGAAGTTCTTCCTAATGTTTAGGTGGAATCTTCTTTCTTGTAGTTTGGAACCATTGCTCCGTGTCCGCTTCTCTGGAGCTGCAGAAAACAACCTTTCTCCCTTGCAGTTCTTTCTTGCAGTTCTCCCATACACTAAAACTCTGGGATGTAAGTGAATGATACTTTCTGCTTTAAGTCAGAAGAAAGGATACTTCTGCTATCAGGTTGGAACAGACAGTTCTAGATGCTACTATTTTGAATGGACATCTGCAGCTGCACAAATGGTTAGTTGACACCTACCTCATTTGCTAAAGCAAAGGTCCCCCAGTGAATTCCAACAGACTTCTTTGCTTGTACATCAATATGAATCCTTACTGCTTCTTCGGGGTCCACATGCTGGTATTTCATAAACCACCTACCAAAGAGGGAAAGAGCATTTTTCCTTGCCTGTTACACAGACATGCACTGGCCAAGTGAAGGTTCCCTTACTGCCCTTCTCAATCGGTTGCATAGCTTTTCCTCTTACTGGCCCACTTGGTTACCTTCTCCCATATTGCTAAAAGAGATCGCTCATTTATCTGTTAAGCTGCATCTCAATCATTCTAATTCCCCATCTTCCACAAGGCATCTCAACCACATTTAGTTTTCCTGTAATGCAAAACTGGCAGCCAATCTTCACCTACCCCTTGCCCGTTAAGATCTAGCCTTTCCTCCTGCCTGTCTTTAAGACTGTGAGCTTTCATTGGCCCCGTTCTGATAACATAGTATGCCATAAACCATGGCTTAACATAAATAGCAGCATGTATCACTCCTGCTGCCCTTCTTCCCTCATGCAAGTAACAAACCAAGAACCTTGGTTTTCTGTGATGTTCAAAACAGTGCTCATGGTTTCTTTCTCTCCAAATACAGTGGTACCTCTGGTTAAGAACTTAATTCGTTCCGGAAGTCCGTTCTTAACCTGAAACTGTTCTTAACCTGAGGTACCACTTTAGCTAATGGGGCCTTCTGCTGCCGCTGCGCCGCAGCTGCACGATTTCTGTTCTCACCCTGAAGCAAAGTTCTTAACTTGAGGTACTACTTCCGGGTTAGCGGAGTCTGTAACCTGAAGCACCTGTAACCTGAAGCGTTTGTAACCTGAGGTACCACTGTAAACCATAATCTGAAGTCAACTGTTCTTGGCTTCACAGTTGCGGTTGAGGAAGGAAGGAAGGAAGGAAGGAAGGAAGGAAGGAAGGAAGGAAGCAAGCAAGCAAGCAAGCAAGCAAGCAAGCAAGCAATGAAGGAAGCTGTCATTATAAGCCAAGGCATAGCTGTCAACGTTTCCCTTTTTTTAAGGGAAATTCCCTTATTCCGAATAGGATTCCTCACAAGAAAAGGGGAAAGTTGACAGCTATGAGCCAAGGTTTGTGGTTTCTTGTTACTGCTCACACTAGAGGAGGAATGGAGCAGGAGTGATTTGGCATTGTAGGCCAATGTGGCTATGACACTGCCTGTGTTTTGCACATCTTACACATTGTTGGTGCTGTATATAAACAGTTGTAGTTTTGTATCTTGGGTCACAGGCTCCAGTTTATTGGCTTACGTACCTTGGTTCATATGCTCCAATGGGAATAGCTGCAAGATCGAAAGGTCCAAATCGCTTCCCTATCTCCTCAAATGCAACACAATAGCCAGTATCTCCTGCAAAAAAGAACCTATTCCAGGGCCCCAAGACAGACCAGCTTCCCCAGAGAACTTTGTTGTCATCTGTTGCAGTCCTCTTGGACCAGTGTTGGGCAGGGGTAAAAACAAATGTAACTGCGTCATGACCAGGAACACAGTTTTCTCCCCACCAGTCCAGCTCAATTACATTCTCACAGCCACATTTCTGCATCCAGTCTAAAAGACCCAGGGGCACAAACCATCTCAGGTCACTGCCAAAGCGACTATTTAAATTTATTACGGAGTGGTAGTCCAAGTGGTCGTAATGAGTGTGGCTGATCATCACTGCATCTATTTTGGGGAGTTGATCTACAGTACACGGAGGTCCTCTAAAACGCTTAGGTCCTCCAAATTGCACTGGAGAGGCCCGCTGGCTGAAGATGGGGTCAGTAAGAAGTGTAAGTTCATCCATTTCCACCATTACAGAAGCATGTCCAAGCCATGTTACTCGCATACCAGCTCCGGTTTTTCCAGCTAGTTCAGGGTTTTGAACAAAGTAAGGTTTCAGTACTGGAAGCTCTCTGTCAAGTTCCTAGCAAAAGAAAACAAGGACACAAAATTAGAAAGCACACCTGGCTTACAAGCAGCAAGTGTTTCGTCCATCTTGGACTCTTGAGGCAGAAAGCCTTGTTAACTCTACACCAGGCATCCCCAACCTTCGGCCCTCCAGATGTTTTTGACTACAATTCCTATCATCCCTGACCACTGGTCCTGTAAGCTAGGGATCATGGGAGTTGTAGGCCAAAACGTCTGGAGGGCCGCAGGTTGGGGATGCCTGCTCTACACCAACAAGGTGTAATATTAAAGTCTGTGGTATAAATACACTTGAACATCATTTAGCGTAGACCAATGGACTTCAGCATCAAATATTTCCTCAGTGCAACTAAGCCATCAGTTGTCTACCAGGCCCTTAGTGACTTCAAAGCAACTGGGCCAATGGCAGCCAGAAAGGAAGTGACACATAGGCTCTGCATCAGGAGTCACAGGAGGCTTTGTAAATATAAACAGAACAGCAGAGGGAAGGGTGGCAGCCAGCCTCCTCCCTGCTTTGCTAGGTTTCTATTTGCAAGACTTCCAGCATATGAGAAACGTGCACAATGACAAGAATCATTTGCATCTGACACATCCAGCCAGTTCAGATTACTATGATGCACTAGTTGTACATAAGGAACCCTGTTTATGTGCATGAATCACCCTTGGTATTTCAAGATAACGAGTTTTGCTTGCAGCTTGGATTAAGGGAAGTAGTATAGGAGGGTGAAGGTCCAACTCTGCTTGCAGATAACACTGACAGATAACATTTAGAAAAGAGATGACCAACAACTAACAGTAAACATGAAAATCATTTCCCAAACACAAAGGGCATTCCAAATAATAATAATAATAATAATAATTATTATTATTATTATTATTATTATTATTATATATTGCCCTTCATCTAACGATCACAGGGCGGTTTATAATATAAATAGACAAAAATATTTATTACAGGGCCCTGCCCTGCTTCTCTCCACCTGGCTTGGGGCAGGGCCTAATAGGCTCCATGGAGAAGTGCAGCAGCTGCTGCTGCTGCTGGGCAGAGAGGGATCCGTTTTTGTTTAAAATTGCTTTTATTTTTTATGTATGTCATTTTAAATTGTGATTTATATCAATGCTGTATTTTTAGTCTTAGATTTTATGATTTATATGGAAATTGTTTTCCATTTGGTTGTGTACTTTTTGATGTGTTTTATTTATTGGTTATGACTTTTGTTACGTTGGTAATTACCGTATTTTTTGCTCTATAAGACTCACTTTTCCCCTCCTAAAAAGTAAGGGGAAATGTGTGTGCGTCTTATGGAGCAAGTGCAGGCTGTGCAGCTATCACAGCAGCCAGAACAGCAAGAGGGATTGCTGCTTTCACTGCGCAGCGATCCCTCTTGCTGTTGTGGCTTCTGAGATTCAGAATATTTTTTTTCTTGTTTTCCTCCTCCAAAAACTAGGTGCGTCTTGTGGTCTGGTGCGTCTTATAGAGCGAAAAATACGGTATGTAAATCTTGTCATGTTGTAAGCCACCTTGAGCATTGTTTTAACTATGGAAAGGCGGCATACAAATAAAATGATGGTGATGAAACAAGACTGCCCCACCTCCCAGTTTAAAAGGGCATAGATTGTTTCATTAGCCAAATGCCTGGGAGAGGAGGAATGTTTTTGCCTGGTGCCTAAAGATATGTAATGAAGGTGCCAGGCAAGCCTCCCTGGGGAAAGCATTCCACAAGTGAGGAGCCACCACAGAAAAGGCCCGTTCTTGTGTCGCTTATCCTCCAGACCTCTCGCAGAGGAGGCACACAAAGAAGGGCCTCCGATGATGATCACAGGATCTGGGTCGGTTTTTATGGGGAGAGGTGTTTAAGACTTTATAGACCTGCAGCAAAGGAGAGCCCCCTCCCCCACTTCTTAAACTGCTCTTACCATTAAAAAGTTTCTCATATTCAACCAAAGTCTTTCCTTCTGTAATTTAAACCTATTAGATCTAGCCCTGCTCTCTGCAGTAGCAGAGAACAACATTTCACCATTATTTTCTAATTTGATGCTGGTCTCCGAAGGTTAGCCAACGACAGAGACATCTGCTAAGGAGTTTAGACGTGAATTTGTGTGAATATACAGCAGGAGACACTGTCATATTTGGGGGGTAGTCATTGAAAATGCTGCACAGCCTTGCTGTCTGAATCTGACAGAGAAGGCCTAATTAAAAACATGATCTCAGGTATCATAATGGAACACATGGGAATAGGTCTCAAAGGGACACAGTGCCTGAACTGTTTAGGGCTTTAGAGGGTACACAAGGGATGCATGTACACACTGCTACAAAAATTGAAAATCATTCTTCCATCTGAATTATTCGTTCTAGCTTTGCTGGAATGAAGGGGCAAGTAACTACTCAAGGAATTCAAATCCCACTCCTAACTACGTGTTCATCCATCTTGGCAAACATCTGTTATTGCAAAGCTATGCTTGCTTATGTGTAATGCTTTCTGTAATGATATAAACTAAGAAAAGTGCTGTGTTAAAAAAAGAAGACTGAAACTCTCAGAATAATGAATCTTACAGCAAATACAGCATCCTGTGCTTTTTCAGCACTGCTACAAAATTACTGCATATACACCGCCAGCATAAAATTGAAGCTGCAACTCAACTCTGCCTTCTTAAACAAAGACTAGGAATTCATTTTCAGTACCAGAACTATACTCCCAGTCTTGCCACTCAAAAATCAAACCCAGTTCTAGGGTAATGTAGGAGAAAAGCCTTTTAGTTGCTATTGTTAAACAACTGAGAGTCAGAATCCTTGCTGATCTACTGCAAATCCCTCAGAGATCTACTAGTAGACAGGCAATCCATGTACAAGGCTGCCTTCAACTCTTGGCTGCCACAGAATTTGTTTTATCTGGGCTCTATGGTGCAATGTTGACGAGCTCTTAAGTTATGCTTTGATTAGGTGACATGACAAAGGCAGTGTTATCCCACACTTTCCAGTGCATTTTTCTGTGACAAAAAGTCTGCTTTTGGAAGGAAGTGGGCTTTTTGTGCAAGACATCCCAGTCAACTATAATTGCACAACCTAAATTTACCAGTATGTGATTGAATCCTACCTGAAAATAGCAACAGCCTGGAAGCACAGATAGTCTATTTATCTATTTGCCACATTATCTATTTACTTGCCCCCCCCCACCCCAGCTGCCCAGCCCACCAGAGGGATGCAACATTTGCCACGCCACGGGCACCAGCAACCCACGCTATACCACTGCATGTAATATATACTTCAAAAATCTTTGACTTACTGGTAAACATGTAATTTACATGAAGTGGTATTGAGAGTGCTTCAAACATAACTAGATGAATAGAACTATAGAATGTTTACCTGCTTTGAAGATGGGACCTTGCTGTTGTCCTTTTCCGTAAGTGCCCATTTCATAATATTTGGGAAGGATGGAGGCTTCCATGTTGGCCAGGGGTTGATAAACCTCCCATCTTTACCTCTCTTTGATTTTGTTACATCTTCCTCCAACCTATAATCCAGTCTGAAGCTTTTTCTGGATGTTCTGGAAGAATCGCTGCCCCGGGAACCTTGACTAGAATTTTGCCGTTTCCGTACTGCTTCTTTAGGATTCTGATCGCAAGGAGACAAAGGCTGCTCTTCGTCCATATCTTTTGGCGAAGAACTAAAAAGAAATACATAAAAGTTTATCTTTTTTTAGCTGAAATGTTTTTAACGCCCAAAACAATGTCCCCAGAATAATCCTGTCAGCTCCTCTTCCATTTTTCTGTACAAAGAATGCACAAAGAACTTGTTTTAGCAAGCAGGTGTGGCAAGATTTTTGCGATTCAGGCAGAATCTTGCTCTTTGCTATGCACAGCACCAGGCTCCCGAGTTCCTGCATGTTAGGAGGGGATGGTCTGTTCTTCTTCCAGAAATTAGTTCTAACACTCCTGAAGCTCACAATCTGTGCAGTTAGATTTAGCAAGTACATTCCTAAGACACATCAACCAAACAGGCAATAACTTTGCACCCAACAGCACTTTGCATTTTCATCTGCACTGACAAGCAGGGATCCTTGACCAGGGCTAGGATGGTGAGGAGGAGAAAACCACAGGTGAGAGCACAGAAAGAGAGATTAACCAGAAGCAGCATGTCCTAAATCAGCTTCCCCGTGGATGTGGTGCTTTAAACTGATGGATACTTCCCATCACACTTTAGGGAGAGGATGTAAGGAATGATCAACAGCAATGGTATCTAAAAAACAATAAGGTTATTCCTACCAAGATGAATCATCTTTCCCTTGACAGTGAGTAATAGTTTGTTTTTTTATAAGATATTTATTAAGATTTTCAATTTTTTATACAAACAAAAAACAAACAAAAAGATTAAAAAAGACATATAGTTCATGATACAAACTTTTCAATAACATATTTCTCTGACCTCCTCATACCTCCCCTTCTTGTATTCCCTTTCAAATTATTTGTTCAGCAAATCCTTAACTTAAAGCATTACAGCTTATAATATCGCCTTATTTTCTATCCAAACCCTTTTTTTCCCCATATTCCTTTATATCATTACAGCTAGAAACCACTCAATTTCAATCCAACATCATTCAACATTCCTTAATTTTACAGTATTTCTGTAAGTAGTCCTTAAATTTTTTCCAATCTTCTTCTGCCGACTCTTCTCCCTGGTCACGGATTCTGCTCGTCATTTCTGCCAATCCCATACAGTCAATCAGTTTCATCTGCCATTCTTCCAGAGTGGGTAGATCTTGCGTCTTCCAATACTTTGCGATGAGTATTCTTGCTGCTGTTGTAGCATACATGAAAAAAGTTCTATCCTTCTTTGGCACCACTTGGCCGGCCATGCCCAAGAGAAAGGCCTCTGTTTTCTTCAAGAAGGTATATTTAAATACCTTTTTCAATTCATTATATATCATTTCCCAGAAAGCCTTAATCCTAGGGCACGTCCACCAAAGGTGAAAGAATGTACCTTCAGTTTCCTTACATTTCCAACATTTATTATCGGGCAAATGATAGATTTTTGCAAGCTTGACTGGGGTCATATACCACCTATATATCATTTTCATAATATTCTCTCTTAAGGCGACAGTGAGTAATAGTTATGGTTTGCAAAGGACCTCAAACCTACCACACAGGGGCACTACATTTGCACCTACTATTTCGGACTTTAGATTTTAAAATCCAGACTTAAAATACTTTGAACCCTGGGGATTGTAAGTAAGTGCTTTCCAGCTGCACTCTGAACTTCTGTCAGAAATGCTTGATTAAAATGAACTCTTTGGTCCCCTATTAAGATCACAGCAAACAGTGGCTTGGTTGCTAATCTGGCTACTTACAACTGAAAGGGCAGGTGAGGTCCCAAGAGCTCTGTATAGTTGAAACAATTAATGATCAGGTGTCAAGAGACAGGTGTATATTAAGCTCTGAAGGGTACATTAGAACAGAGGTATCAAACTCTCTTTTTTAATTCATAAGAACTGGGGACTGAAGACCCTTTGCGTTGTAGGTTGGTTAAGGGGAGAAATAAAAACAGCAAAGACTTCAAAACTAGTGGAAGAAACTGGGATGGGTAAACAAAAGCAAACAGTGAATTGAGACGCATGGATTTTGGAAAACAGCATCAGGATGGCACAGAACTGAGTAAACGCAGAAGAAGAAATTAAGAACACCTCACGCAGTATCCAGGTGAGAGATGTAATGTGCTGTGAAAGGAGGAGCAGGAGGAAACAAAATCTGGGGAATCAAGAGTAGTGAAATGTCTGGGTTTCAACCAAATTAATCAGCTACATTATACTTTCAAGGTTCCTATTACAGTTCCAAGGTTGCTACAAATATCCCTGTCCAGAATAATTCTTACATATAAACTAGCTTTCATACTGTTCTAGAGATTGAGAACAGGTTTTCCATGTAGAGATAAAACCTTTACCTTTCCAGTACTAGGGCAGCTTCAACACAAATCATGTCCAGCGTAATTTGCAGTGTAGTCTACTGTCACAGATTCAGTTTTTTTTATATCAAAGAATGTCCATCCTTTGATGTCAGTAAGATAAGGCGTGTATTCTTAGACTGCAATCCTATACAGTGGTACCTCGGGTTAAGTACTTAATTCGTTCTGGAGGTCCGTTCTTAACCTGAAACTGTTCTTAACCTAAAGCACCACTTGAGCTAATGGGGCCTCCTGCTGCCGCCGCGCCGCCAGAGCACTATTTCTGTTCTCATCCTGAAGCAAAGTTCTTAACCCAAGGTAATATTTCTGGGTTAGCGGAGTCTGTAACCTGAAGCGTATGTAACCTGAAGCGTATGTAACCCGAGGTACCACTGTACAATGGTACCTCAGGTTAAGTACTTGATTCGTTCCGGAGGTCCGTACTTAACCTGAAACTGTTCTTAACCTGAAGCACCACTTTAGCTAATGGGGCCTCCCGCTGCCACCGCGCCGCCAGAGCCCGATTTCTGTTCTCATCCTGAAGCAAAGTTCTTAACCTGAAGCACTATTTCTGGGTTAGCGGAGTCTTTAACCTGAAGCGTATGTAACCTGAAGCATATGTAACCCGAGGTACCACTGTACCCCATTTGGAAGCCCCACTCAACTCACTGAGATATGTTTAGCACTGCACTGCTGATTTAAGAAATCTGGTTCCACCACTGAGTGCCATCTAAACTAGAGTTCAGTTAACAGCTATGATTCTTCTCATACAGTACAGTACTTACCCGCTTGGGTGAATAACTGGATTTGTCATAATTCACGATCATTTTGCTATTAACCTTAAGACTGTGTTGGTGCAAAATTTAAGCAGAAATAAAAGAAGTGAAGAATCAATGTTAAGAAGAAATACACTTTAGTATTTTGAGCCTTCCCTCACCACCTGCTGCTGCTGTAGGGGCAGCCTTTTGCTGGGAAGTGAAATTGTGATGTCATGGGCAGGTGACAGCTCAGGTGAGGAGAGGGCTACAGCCACGTGGCTCCATATGTAGTTATTCTGCAGCTTTGCTGAGACTTGTAAGGCATTAGTCGGTATTCTGCTCAAAAGAAACATATTTTCCTTAACATTTAATAGTACATCAGCACATCTAAAATGTAGACCATTCTTTCAAGTTTTTCTTGTAGCTATAAAGGTCTCTTCCAGCTTATATATTCCCTTTGGCTCTTAACATGTATTTCTTTAAACAGCCCACTGCATGAAATCATTACACTACAATTCATTCCGGTTTTTTGGGATACTGAGACAAGGCATGTCGTAGCCTCAGACACAGATGCCTGCCTCAGGGCTCCATAGTTGTTATTTTGCAAGTGCATAGTTTTAAAACAGGTTTTAATACTCCATGAAAATGGGACAGCTTGCCCATGCGCATACAGGAGCATGTGTGAGAGAAGGTGGGGCTTACCAGTGTACACCCCATCTTTTCATCCAGTAGGACCAGTTTTATACTTTTGCCTAGTGCTCCATATAAACTAGGCCTGCCACTGCAGGAGTCTGAATTCATGGATGAAAGATTGCTCTGATGAGTCCTCTGAAGGATGAAGGGAATGGAAGATATAATTTAAAGAATTCCATCTGTATATAACTTCTACGTAGGGAAATAGACAAGAAAAAGGAATACACCACCATTTATGAAAGACAGAGGCTTTTCTATTTTGCCACCTGCTGAACAACAGCATGAAAAGATGCAAAAGCCAAAGGGCTATGCTAACTGAGGAGTATGAACAGATTCATGCAATTTATGAATGCCAGTGTAAAGGTCAGAGGCCCGAGGGCTACACATCCCAAAGTTTTTTCTGTTCTGTAAATACAATGGTACTTGATCTCCCTACATACATACCAAGACAGTGACAAGTAGACTGTTTATTCTCTCAACATGAGATTGCCCCCCACCCTGAGGTGGCAAACTGACAGTAACTATATTTTAAGGACTCCAACTTATTGCAAGTCATGCATCCAGGTATTTCAATCTCCTCCAGAGGCAGCAATATATTTTGCATCTCTTATGAAAAGCAAGTATTGCAACCTGATACCTGAGAAAAAGCAACAATCCTGCTTCCTGTTACACCCTAGGTGTGTGTGGTCTAAAGGTGCGTGTTGGCTAATGGTAAATATGACTGATAACCCATATAGTATATGTCTGAAAGGAATGCAGGTACCTTTGGACTGTTAAGAACTTAACACAGTACAGCTTTCTTTTCACTAAGACTCAGTGAACAGTGGTATAATATCAGCTACCATAAATATATAAACATATGACACATGAAGCTGAAAAAGAGATCTTCTTATAGGCCTTCAATTAAAATAATAAATATCGTAATCACTTTCATTTGAGAGTCAATGCAACATTTCCAAATATTCTCCCTCCTTCTGTTTCTAATGCTTTCATTTTGGAGAATAGCTCCCTTTTAAAATGAGATTGAAAGCAAAAGTTTATACAACTCATAGAGACAGATTAACAGTAGTGTTAAACTTCGAATTGCACAATTCCTAAAGGGCAACCATGCACTCAGTTCTGCACACTGAAATCCCACTAAAAAGCCAGCAGCTGCAGGACCATAGTCTTCGAGTTGTTGCAGGTGTTTCTTTTATGAATATTTTCATTTTTTCAATTAGTACCTGAAGGGGGAACAGCAGGTCACAGCAGCAACTTGCAATTTAAAAAGCAGGATTCTGCCATTTCTATAATCACAGAAACTGCCCTGCAATTTCTTTGATGCCCTTCCAGAAGCTTCGTAGGGCATGAAGCACTGTGGGAACATGCCACAGTTGGAGAAGGTCAGGTTTATATTCTGAATTGTTACTGTCAGTGCTTCTCCAATGGGCCAAAATGGAAAAAGCTCTGCCAGCAAGCGTGACTGAAAAACCAGCACTCAGCAGCTTCGCTTCTTTTTTAATACACAAAACAAGTCACCTTGAGACCCCGGCTAGCAAGAGAATCCTCAGAAGCAAAAGACGCATTGCTTGCTTTTGTTTCAAACTAATGTGAGAGGTCTAAAATAGACTCTGTGAAGGAAATGTCTTCAGCAACTTTAACCACTTAGGCTCTGATAGGCATAATGCATTTTCTTCCCCATCCTCTTCATTTTGTTGCTTTTTAGCAATGAAATTGCTTTAGGCATCAAGTGGAAAATACGTTGCAATTATGAATGCTTCTTTAAAAAAACAATACTGTGAAGCTCAACAGAAGGTTCAAGGCATTTGGAATAAAACACGGCCTGAGAAGAACATATGTTTAAAGTAGATTGGAAAACGTTTATAGAATGTATGGGAAATAATTGTGTACAGCTGAAAACTCTGCCAGCATTAAGATAAAATCAACAGTGTAAATAAGTTTTGATGGATGCAATAATACTGAATGGTATTGAATAATACTGAATGGTAGTGTATCTGAAGAAGTGTGCATGCACACGAAAGCTCATACCAAGAACTAACTTAGTTGGTCTTTAAGGTGCTACTGGAAGGAAATTTTTTTTTGTTTTGACTGAATGGTATAGTTTTTGTAAAATATGCAGGGATTTATGATATGTAAAATGAACCATGGAAAGAGAAAGGAAGTCACTGATATCTTAAGGTTGTAAAATGAGTACAGTGGTACCTCAGGTTAAGTACTTAATTCGTTCCGGAAGTCCGTACTTAACCTGAAACTGTTCTTAACCTGAAGCACCACTTTAGCTAATGGGGCCTCCTGCTGCTGCCGCGCCGCCAGAGCACGATTTCTGTTCTCATCCTGAAGCAAAGTTCTTAACCTGAAGCACTACTTCTGGGTTAGCGGAGTCTGTAACCTGAAGTGTATATAACCTGAAGCGTATGTAACCCGAGGTACCACTGTATTTTAAATGGTAAAACAAATTTAATAAAAAAACAGACAGACAGACAGACAGACAGACAGACAGACATAGAAACATGGCCTGAGAATCTACTGCAGGCATAGGCAAACTCAGCCCTCCTGATGTTTTGGGACTACAACTCCCATCATCCCTGACCACTGGTCCTGTTAGCTAGGGGTGATGGGAGTTGTAGTCCCAAAACATCTGGAGGGCCGAGTTTGCCTATGCCTTATCTACTGTGGAATCACATAGGTCAAGGAACCTTTTAATAGAGGGGTCAGCAAACTTTTTAAGCAGGGGGCCAGTCCACTGTCCCTCAGATCCATTGTTGTGACATTTTACATGGGACCTGTCAAGTCCACCTCTCATGAACATACACACTGGGGGGAGATCCTAGCCATGGATGGATGAAATTCAGAGTTCAGCTTACACAGGCAAGCGAGCAGGAATCCCTGCCTACAATCCACAGGGCAGCACCGGGAGGGACGGTCAATTTGCATTACCACTGATCAGGGCTAGCCGAACCAGAAAGTGGCACTGCCCTTACCTCTCCAGGGGGAAAAGCATAATGAAGCTCTACACCAGGAGCGGGGGCAGGGGTGGGCTGTCAAATCAACCTTACCCAATGGTTGTAGTGGGAATCAAAGGCCATGGGGGGTCGGGCACTCTGAATCACACTGGGCAGTAGAGAGCCCAGGAAACCCTAGAGAAGAGCTTTCCAAACTCTGTGTTGCAACACATTGGTGTGTCGTCTGCAGTGTGCAAATGTGTGCTTCTCCCGGGGCTGGAAGCGGGTTAGTTCCACCTCCAGTTTGCTAGTAAAACTGAACTACTGTGTCGCAAAATGATGTTTGTCCCTGTGGATCCTGCTACCTGAGGCTTGTCTCCTCCCCTAGTCTCATGGGTTGGCCGGCCCTGCCGTTGCTCATCAATTTTGGAGCAAACTGCCACGGTGCTCTATCATCTTTAAAGCTTGTGCAGTGAGAAGATTTTATACAGTCAACGGCAGGTATGAAAAATGGAGAGGGGCGGGGAGGGGGAAATGTCAAAATAGAAGCAGGGCACAGAGTGTACATGTACGATGACAGGCTTGAAAAAAGCAAAGGCAGAGAATGCTAGGAGGGAAATTCAACAACAGAAGCTGAGGCTTTGATTGCCCGGCCAAGGTAATACTGTACTGAAAATCATTTACAGGAGCATCATGCTCTCTGTAGAAACTCATGCACCCACAATCGAAAGAAACATGACTCCCAAGAGGACAGAAGGAACTCCAAAGGCTAACTAGTCCAATCACGAGAGCCAGTGTGGTGCAGTGGTTTAGAGTGGTGGACTCGTAATCTGGGGAACTGGGTTCGCTTCCCCGCTCCTCCACATGCAGCTGCTGGGTGACCTTGGGCCAGTCACACTTCTCTGAAGTCTCTCAGCCCCACTCACCTCACAGAGTGTTTGTTGTGGGGGAGCAAGGGAAAGGAGAATGTTAGCCACTTTGAGACTCCTGAAGGGGAGTGATAAAGCGGAATATCAAATCCAAACTCCTCCTCTTCTTCTTCTTCTTCTTCTTCTTCTTCTTCTTCTTCTTCTTCTTCTTCTTCTTCATGAATAGTGATCTTCCACATCCAAACAGCCATTCCCAATGGATTGGTGCAACGAATAACAAAACAAAACAATCTAGATTGTTGTTCTTTGCATGTAGGAGGAAACAAGGCTAAGCGTGCCAAGTGAGCTCATAGGGCAAATTTCCTTTAGAAACAAAATGCAGCAAGTAAAGTAAAGTGGGGTCTAAAAGCAAAGCCCCTTGGTTCTTTGCAATCAGCCCAGCTGTCCAGGATCTCAGTCTCCAGCGGCAGTAACTCCTACAAGTTTTAGGGGCAGAACATTTTTTTCTTGTCAATCGCAAGACAGCATATCAAAATTAAACAAAATCTCTCACTCATGCTCACAGTTTTAAAACTAAAAAGCTAGTAGTTCCTTTGATATTTATTTGGGAGGCTGTTACAGGACTTCATTCCTTTGAGAGTTAAAACCATTTTTCTGGTCAATACTTAAAATCTTTTTTGGGAGGAAGGGGGAATTATTTTATTAAGTTTGAGAAACACTACTGAAGGTTGTCTTTGAGGAAGGTGCATACCTCTTTTCGCATTAAAACATATATACAAATGGCAAACAGTAAATCTGAACATACCACAATTAACTAATCCTTTTACATCAAGTCCAGGAACCTTTACTTCTTTGCATTTAGATTCAGGTAGGTAGCTGTGTTGGTCTGATGCAGTTGAAACATATTAAAAAATTAAAAAATTGTCCAGTAGCACCTTAGAGACCAACTAAGTTTGTTCTTGGTATAAGCTTTCGTGTGCATGCACACTTCTTCAGATAGACTGAAACAGAAGTCACCAGACCCTTATATATAGTGGGAAGGTGGGCTGGGGTTTTTCTCAGCAGGGTAGTAGGAAATGGGTGATTGAGTCAATGGGTATGTTAGTGACTGCAATTACTCTTACAGGAAAAAGCAAGGGATAGTATGCAGATGATTAGCATATGTAATGAGACAGGAATCCAATATCTCTATTACAAAGGTAAAGGGACCCCTGACTGTTAGGTCCAGTCGCAGATGACTCTGGGGTTGTGGCGCTCATCTCGCTTTATTGGCCGAGGGAGCCGGGGTACAGCTTCTGGGTCATGTGGCCAGCATGACTAAGCCGCTTCTGGCGAACCAGAGCAGCACGCAGAAATGCCGTTTACCTTCCCACTGGAGTGGTACCTATTTATCTACTTGCGCTTCGTGCTTTCAAACTGCTAGGTGGGCAGGAGCTGGGACCGAGCAACAGTAGCTCACCCCATCGCGGGGATTCAAACCGTGGACCTTCTGATCGGCAAGTCCTAGGCTCTATGGTTTAGACCACAGCGCCACCCATGTCCTGGTAACATCTCTATTAAGATCTGTCTTAATAGGATTCCTGTCTCATTACATACTAATTGCGGTTGTTAACAGTCATCAACAGGTTTACCATACCCATTGACTCAATCACCCATTTCCTACTACCCTGCTGAGAAAAACCCCAGCCCACCTTCCCACTATATATAAGGGTCTGGTGACTTCTGTTTCAGTCTATCTGAAGAAGTGTGCATGCACACGAAAGCTCATACCAATAACAAACTTAGTTGGTCTCTAAGGTGCTACTGGACAAATATATATATATATATATATATATATATATATATATATATATTCCTTTGCATTTAGTTACCCAGCATACAAAGAACAGAAACAAATCAGATCCACATTAAACCACATACTACTTTTTCACACCAGTGTTTATTGATACTATTTAAGAGCAATTGCTAGCAAGCTGTCCAGCATATGCAACACAAGACACATTAAATAATAGGGCCAGTTGCCAGACATTGAAACATATTTCTGCAGAACACAGTTCATTTTTAAATACTCTAGATTATTTTAGGCTGATCCCTACTGAAGATCTGCACCTACAACAAATTTCAATCCACGGGATATTGTTTTTATGTGCAAACGTTAAATAAGAAATCAGTGCTGCAAGGCATACAAATTTGGAAGAGAGGGATTATATAACATGCTTTTTGAAGACTGCTGCAGCACATTTCCATGTCAATGAGGGAGAAGGCTAGGAGTATAGCAACTGAATTGATCTGCCTGCTTTCATTCTCCAGTCCAGTCTGATTCACCAGCTAAAAATGAGACAGATCTTCCCAGGGGAAGACGGGGCTGGACACAATGTATGCTAATATCTCAATTGGACATAATCTATTTTCTTTGTAGTCCTTACAAGAATCCCTCAAAGTGGTTGCCCATTCATAGAAATCTGCAAAATGAACAAGTGAATTGTAAAATATTACTATTAAACTGTCACAAGCCCTAACGTGGCCCTTAAAGAGGCCCAAGACACGATGAGGCACAGCTCAAATTATGCCCCAGATGGCAAAGAGAGAGACTTTAGCAACTGTCTTCAGTACACTGTCTTCCAATTCTAAAAAACACTTAACGATTTGCAGTTAACGTCACCTGATTTTCACAGATTGCAGCAGCAATCCCTTAATTCATCCCTGGTAAATACAAATCACAGAGATCCATAAATGCTGAATTAAAGGGTGACAAAGGTTTAACTATTTTGCTATTTCTAAAACACAAAGATTGCTATACCTGCTTGTAAAGCATAGGCACCATCTGCAAACCGCCTTCCAATGTGATAGCAAGTTACATGCTGATTTGCCATGTACCTCAACTGCATTCCATTTAAACTGACAGTGTGGGAGGCCCTCACTCAGACAATGTGTTAGTCATTTGATTGCACAGTACGTCCAAAGAACTTCAGCAAGGGCTTGATACTACCACAGATGGCTGGGAAATGACAAGACACACGTAAATCAGCAGCCCCAACCACAACCCAGTAAAGACAAGAATATCAATTTAGCCCATTTGCACAAGTGGTGCATAAATCAGTTTTTGCACATCTACCGCTTGCAATTCTCATATAAAGTCGCTCTTAGTTTTTGAGGCTATCATTTAAATGGAAAACCTGCAGGCACTTCCACACCAAAAGATTTAAACATATCTTTCATTTGAAAGAAAGAATGAGCATACATTTTATTTCTCTCTTCAGTCTGGCTAGCCCACCTGAACATCCAGATGTTGCCCAAATGCACAAGCTGCTTAAATGCCCTTTTTCAGTTGTGGAAAGGAGCCCCAATGCATGGGAGGCTTAATTTAAAATCATATCACTTCCAGGTTCTATTCCACATGACCAACATTCACAAGTGACATCTTTCGTAACGGAAGGCTTTTGCGGTGCTGGATCCAATGCACGCCCTCTCCAAACTGAGTCTCGGGGACTCCAGCAAAACTGCACCTGCGGCCAGACCCACCTGGTCGAAGCTTCCTCGGAAGGAAGTCCCACAGAAGGCAGCAACTCCTGCACAGCCCTATATTGCCCTTAGGTCAGCATATTCAGGATTGGACCACAACGCGGCGCATATTTCGCGGCCAGAAAGCGACGTTCGCCTCAGCCAAGCCGGCTCCCCTCGCGCCGACGAGGCTCCAAAATCGCCTTCTTAAAACCCCGAGTTATTTTTGCAGCCGGCGGAGCTGCCTGCCCACTGCGGGAGAAGGAGGGGCGCCGCTTCTCGCAGGCGAGAGGAAATGGAAAGAAATGCGCTTCATGCGGCTTTCGGCGCAAGCAAAGCGGGCTGCGGATCCCGCCCCCCCCCCGCGCGCCTCAGAAATGTGAATAATTCCCCCCGGGGAAGCGGCGCTGGCAGCCTCCTGCTGCGGCTCCTCACCTCCCCTGAGGCGTTTCTTCCTCCTCGTCGTCCATGGCGGGGCTGCTGCCGCGCTTTCTGCCCGCTTCCTGCTGCTGCTGCTGGCGCCAAAGGCCTCGAGGCTGCCGGCGCTCCTTGGCCGCTGTCCGCCCGCTGCCGGGCGCCGAGGGGGAAAAGAGCGCGAGGCCGGAGCTCCACAGCGCCCTGCGCCTCACCATGGGGCGCCCCCGCCGCCGCCGCCGCGCCTTCCCCGGCCCACCCGAGCTCGCGACCGCCCTCTCCCTCGCCGGAGAGGAACAGCTCCCTCCTCAGCTTGCCCTCCTCCAGCTCCAGTCCGCAAAAGTGGCCCCCATTGCAGAAATGTGGATCTGCTTCTTTGCTTTAAATGTCTCATCCAAAGGTTAGGATGGCCAGATGGAATCGTTCACCCAGCGTGGTCCAGGACAAGGCCACATGGAGGATGGAGAACGGCAATTGTCAGTTCCTTTCTGGTTTATGTCACAGCAAAAGAATAGCAAGTGTATAGGGAATGTATATTTTCCTCAAGTTGACTTTGCTCAAGTATTCTGCCATGCTAATCCAGATGGAATAATTTTGGAGGAATGGATAGAACAGGCACAACTGCCTCCCCCCCAATGTGAAATCAAGAAGAAAAATTCTTAGTGGCAACATCTTATTTCCATAATCTGGCAGCACATTGGCATAACTTTTTATATATATATATATAAATTTTTTATTAGTTTTTCAACATATAAGACATTACAAACAACAATACACAAACAAACAAACATATAAACATGTATAATTTCATAATCTTTTTTTCTTATACCCAATTTCAACGCCTCCCTTTTCTGCATCCCTGTTTTAAACTTTTTCAACAACCCCTGATCTAAATTACTTATAAATCCCTTTTTTTAACCCTTTTCTTTCCTCTTATCCAATCATTTATCGCTGCAAATCTGCTATGCTTTACCCATGACATTTTAACACTCACTAATTTTACAACAATTTTTAAGATAAAATTTAAATTTCTTCCAATCTTCTTCCACCGTCTCTTTCCCTTGGTCCCGGATTCTGCCCGTCATCTCTGCCAGTCCCATATAGTCAATCACCTTCGTCTGCCACTCTTCCAGCGAGGTGGTGAAGTCCTTCCCCGCAGGACCGGGGCACGAAGGGGGCACGGGGTGGCACCCGGGGCAGAGGAAGGGCCTGCCACGTGGAAGTGTCCGGCCAGATTCACTCAGGTGCTACTTGTTCTGCACATCTGCTTGGGGGGAAATTGGAGTGGGTGTGGACACCGCACCTCTGCTAGGGGACGTATTGCCCTATATCAAAATGGAAAAAACTAGGGAAAATAGGGTGGGGAAACAGGTTTTTCCCCATTTCCCCCACAGCTTTTCTGGTTCCCCCCCCCAGCCCTTCCCATCTCTAAATGCTCCTCCTGGAGCAGTTTGTCCACCTTCGGTCTTGTATGCTAATCATGCACAAGTGACAAATTCCCTTTATCTGCTGTTTCTTGTTTTAGCACCCTGGGGACCAGAAGTCTCGCCCATTTATGGTAGCACATAAAATTCTTAATCTCAGGGTTGTGGATTTGAGCCCCGTTCCTGCATTGCAGAGGGTTGGACTGGATGACCCTTGTGGGCCCTTCCAACTCTATGATTCCATGTTGTGAGCCCTGTAAAACAGCACTGGTTCCCATTGTCACTGGGATCTCAGCGTCCCTCTTTATTATAAAATGTGTCCATCCTGCTGCCAGTTAGATGCCATATTGTATTGGCTTGTTCTGCCTGTCCATAGAAAATAACAGCAGAAATAAATAAATAACAGTGTGATGTAATTATTCACACAGGGGCACACGGTATCTTATCCATCTCTCACACTGCAAATCCTTGAGTTCCCAATATAATCTTTCTCTCCATCTGGGGTCCAGAAGCTCACTTTTCAGAATGTTTTAACACCGCTTCTTTGTTCCAGAAAATCTCACAAGATCTGAATTCCACATATTGATATAGGGCAATACATTTGTATACGTACCCTCAAGCATGATCTACAATTTAAACTCATTTTTTAATCATGGCAATAAGCATGCAGTCTGGACTAGGCTCCCATAAACAATCAAGGCCAAGAAAAATGTATGTGTGTGTCCTTCTCTTTTTCCTCTGTCCCGCCAGCATACTTGGGCTCCAATGACTTCAGGCAAAATGTGTGGACTAGCTTTTTTTTAAACGTATTTTTATTAAATATTTTCTTAGTTTACAAAAGTATGTGCAATGTCTCTTTTTTTTACAGATCACTTGGGGTTGGGTGGCAATGTTTCTATTATACTTAATATATGTGGGGTATGTGTGGACTAGCTTGATTGATGCAAGCATAGTTTTCAAATCCAAGTGGTGCAATGCTTTTATCTCTGTTGTTTCATCTATGAAATCTCATTTACTCATGCAAGTCATCACATGATATTAGTTATTAAGTGAGTAAATTGCATGTGTAAAACCAGTCCATGACCACTGAAAGAACTTTGTCCCTGCTAAAAGATAGGGGAATTTTTTTTGCCTTATTTTTTTTTCCTATTATGAAAGTACTAATGGCACATGATTCCTGCCAAAATGATAGTTCATAAACTTTGGGTGCTTCTAGGCTGTTGCTGTTTTCAGGTATGGCTCAATCAACTACCATCAAATTCAGGTTGTGCAATTAAAGTTGATTGAGAGGTCATATTCCCTCAAAAGACCAGACTTTTTGCAATAAGGAAAGTGACAGGAAAATGCAGGGGATAACACTTGCTTTGATGCAACATTATCTAGCTTCTCTGCAAAGAAATTGGAGTGAATGCTCATTATTCAACATCATTAATCTCACTGAAAACAAATCAGGGGAAAAAATAAACAGGTTTTCTTAAAGTCTACACCCATTTTTAATCAATGCTGTTGCTATAGGCAAAGCCAGACTTGCCTGTATTGGTTCACACTGGCCCATGAAGATCTCATTATGTGGCACATGGTGACCTTAAGCTTTGGGGACCCTGCAGCAAAAGTCACTTTAAAAATATTTGTGATTGTGTGTCAAAACAACCCGAAACTGGACTGTATCTTGAAGTGGTGTCAATTATGCACAACTATATTGCCATCTGCTGAAACAGTGTGCAATCTGCATGGTAAGACTTTTCTATCTATATCTATCTATCATCTATCTATCTATCTAATCTATCTATCTATCTATCTATCATCTATCTATATCTAATATTGCTTACCAGAAATAAAAGTTCTTAAGTAGTTCCCAAGGTAAAAAGGTAAAGGACCCCTGGATGGTCAAGTCCAGTCAAAGGCGAATATGGGGTGTGGCGCTCATCTCGCTTTCAGGCCAAGGGAGCCAGCAATTGTCCACAGACAGCTTTCCGGGTCATGTGGCCGGCATGACTAAACCACTTCTGGCACAACAGAACACTGTGATGGAATGCCGTTTACCTTCCTGCTGCAGCAGTACCTATTTATCTACTTGCACTGGTGTGCTTTCGAACTGCTAGGTTGGCAGAAGCTGGGACAGAGCAACGGGAGCTCACCACCGTCATTTGGATTCAAACCACCAACCTTCCGATCGGCAAGCCCAAGAGGCTCAGTGGCACCACCCCTGAGTTTACAAGTAACTATATGGCACAATATAATCATCTATCACAGATTACTCACTCCTTATTTCTTGAACCACCTGACACATAAAACATTCCTTATTCCAGACATCATAAAATATATACTTCAGCACACTGGAATCCTTCAAATCTAAAATAGCCATTTGAGAGTTCTAGTTTCAGCTTCAACGTTCTGCTCTAGGTTTCTGCAACTGCTTAACTGCAAGGGAGTATGTGGCACTCATTAATTGCATGAATTAAACATAATCAACATGTTCAGTACACAGTGCCAGCTGTCTAGAGTTTGGTGGTGACATGGTAGAACCGCAATTAAATCTCTGCTATTGATGAATATATAATCTTTAACATTTGAAGACTAGAAACACAGTAATCAGTAAAATTATCACCATGCTAATACGCAGATTTTACAAATTCCCAAGGGTGTTTTTATTCTTTTTAACTGAAACATTTAGAGGGATTTACATTTGGGGGAAAACAAGACAGAATGCATCAATAGGTATAACAAAGAATAAGGTGGAGATAAACAGTTGAGATCCAAATATATCTATGTAGATGGTTAAAATAATGACGCTTTTTAAATTATGCAGTATTAATCATATGCCATCAGGAAACCTTATTGAAGGTAGTGATAATGAGATCTAACCCGTTTCACTTGCATGTATTTAATTAATCCTAAATTTATTTTAGAAAAAAAAATGCTTATTTGTATTTATACTCCCACTAATCCAATGGATAATTTATTTGAAACACTCTTCATGTCTGCATTCTGTGTTTTGTTTGTTTTTAAACAAATGAGGTTTTCTTTTGCTATAGCAAAAACAGAATACAGCTAAATGAAAAATAACAGTCATATATCGTTAATCACTACTTGTGTTTAACATTAATAGTGATATATTCCTAGAAAATTATACCAAAAGTTATACATTTGGTAAGAAAACATGGTGTCTCAAGGACATTCTCCTGATTTTTTCTTTTCTGTAACCAAGAGTGTAATTGAAAAGGAAAGTCGGGATGGTCTCTCTGCTCTAATCACCTCTGAGCTACTGACATGCTGTATGACCTTGGGCAATTTATTGAGCCATTTGGGCACAATTTATCCTTGGTTCCCTATCAACTGATTACAATGGAGTTAGTCCAGGAATATATTTGTGCTCTTTTGCTTCAGTTTGTATTAAGACATTAAATAAAAGACAGAAAACTCAAAAGTAACAGAAAAACGACTTTTGAACAGATTACATCTCATAATTTTAAAGTGTATAAACTTTAAAACAATTTATTATTCCACAAATACAATTTTGTAAACTTATCTTGTGTACCACCTCCCCCCCCCCCCCCGCAAATGGGGCTCATGCAGGAGGCTTTGGTTTTGTACACATTACTGGTGCAAAATGCAGCTAGGTCATTCTTTTTATCAATTTGGATTGAAGCAGAATTGGGGGGAAATGCATCAGAATGCAGTATTTCATAAGAAACATAAGGATAGCTGTAGTTTGCAACTAATGTTGTGGGTACACCACCTCTCAAACCAGCAGCATAAACACACTGGATGCGTAGTGAAGGGGAGTGTATACACAGCCTTTAGCGGTGGAGTTGCCCAGATATTCTGAAGAAAATTGCAGAACATACAACAAAATGTATTTTCGATATAAGTTTAAAGAACTCTTTGATTCAGTCAGCTATTCATTTCATGCTAATTGATGTGCTTTATCCTCCAGTCTCAGAAAATTTGAGTTCGGGTAGGTTGAAGAAGTATTGCGTATAATTTACAACACAATTAGTTGTCAGCAGCCAGAGTGACCCATCTCATCAAAATTACTTAGAACGATACTGCACATTTTGCTCCGTAATGTTCTTTCTAGCAGGGCTATAAACATATTCTAATTGTTGGCAGCCCTACACAAACACACTCAAAAACAGGAAGCAGGAGAAGAGGTGGAGGCGACAATGAGATAGGATAGGGAACAGAATGTATCTTTCCCAGGGACTAGGATGGATGAATCCCAAGCCGGAATTAAGATTGCCGGAAGAAATATCAACAACCTCAGATATGCAGATGAACACAACCTTGATGTCAGAAAGTGAGGAGGAATTAAAGAACCTTTTAATGAGGGTGAAAGAGGAGAGCGCAAAATATGGTCTGAAGCTCAACATCAAAAAAACCAAGATCATGGCCGCTGGGCCCATCACCTCCTGACAAATAGAAGGGAAAGAAATGGAGGCAGTGAGAGATTTTACTTTCTTGGGCTCCATGATAACTGCAGGTGGTGACAGCAGTCACGAAATTAAAAGACGCCTCTTCTTGGGAGAAAAGCAATGACAAACCTAGACAGCATCTTAAAAAGCAGAGACATCACCTTGCCGACAAAGGTCTGTATAGTTAAAGCTATGGTTTTCCCAGTAGTGAGAGCTGGACCATCAAGAAGGCTAATCACCGAAGAATTGATGCTTCTGAATTATGGTGCTGGAGGAGACTCTTGAGAGTCCCATGGATTGCAAGAAGATCAAACCTATCCATTCTTAAGGAAATCAGTGAGTGCTCACTGGAAGGACAGATCCTGAAGCTGAGGCTCCAATACTTTGGCCACCTCATGAGAAGAGAAGACTCCCTGGAAAAGACCCTGATGTTGGGAAAGATGGAGGGCACAAGGAGAAGGGGACAACAGAGGACGAGATGGTTGGACAGTGTTCTCGAAGCTACCAGCATGGTTTGACCAAACTGCAGGAGGCAGTGGAAGACAGGAGTGCCTGGCATGCTCTGGTCCATGGGGTCACGAAGAGTCGGACACGATTAAACGTATAATCAACAACAACAACAGTGGACCATTCCTGGAAAAAATAAAATAAAACCAGGGTGCATTGAAACTCCTGGGTCAGGTGAAGACAGTGAAGGAAGAAGCTTCCAGGGCAGGATCTGAGCATCTGGACCAAAGATCTCCATTTCAGCAACATAGGAAAAGCGGGGGAATAACACAGGGAGTCCCTGGGTTCTGTGCTGGAGCTAAGTATTCAGGCACCAAAGTGAGTGTGTGTGAAGAGTGATTAGAAACACAGTAATCAGTAAATCAGTCTTCAATGAGTATTCCACTTATGGCTAGGTCCAATAAGGCTTTCTCCCTGTGTGCTACATGCATTGGTATTTTCTCTATAGAATGACTAGGGCAATCATTATTAGGGTGAGTCCCTTCCTTGCCATAATATATCATATTTCTTTTGTGGTTTGATGGGACCACACTCCCCCAGCTATGTCCTGTACAGATGACTTTCAACAGGATCTCCCCTGAAGTGACCAATATAATGTTCTAGATACCTTTTTCATTAGGCTTCCGGTCTCCTGCTTTTCCTGAAGACCAAACCAAAGCCATATTCAAATATCATAAGCAATGCTGAAGTGGAACATCTTGCAGCCTTTTGCAGGTAGCAGCCTGCCAACATCTGTTTTTCTGGCTTCATTTGTATATAACACAAAACCATAATTTAGCATTATCGGAACATGCCTGGGATACATTTGGACATGCTTGCTCAGCCCTCACAACTGCAAGGAGGTGATTAGAAGCATACGCTTCAGATTTTCAATTAACTGTAAATTAACCAAAGTTTGCCATGGTTTGGACCTAATAACAAACCGTGATTAATTTAAAACTGAAAGCAAATGTTTCCAGTTTTTTCTTTTAGCATTAAAGGTTCTAGGCTGAATTCTAAAATCTCAGATATAATCATATGTGCCTTGGTGTTCAGTTAAAGTCATTGGCTGAGGAAAAGTAAGTAAGCACTGACCAAATTCTGAAAAGCCATACATATACATAGTGGGATGATAGACTTTTATCCTGCAACTAGTATACACTCATTAGCAATCCTTCCAACAGGAACATCTACCCCAAGGAAGAAACAGCTGTTTAGTGGCCTAATGACAGCTCATTCCTTGCTGAAATATTCCAGAGGATAAGTTTGTGGCCACAGGACTCTCTGAGTGCCATTTACTCAGAAGTAGCTCCTGCAGTGCCTTGTGGACTTACTTCCTGTTTAGTGTAAATAGAACAGGATCAAACTTTTATGCCAATTACAATCTACAGGACACAATACATCTAAGGAAGTGGAAACAGGAGGGATAGGAAGTTAAGAAGTTCAGCCAAGTGGTCCCAAGAGTAAATGAAAATAATTCTGGATAACCTTGAGAAAGAGACTAGTCTCAAGATGTTGTTCCAATACCAACACAGAAACAACAGAATTAATATCAGTAGGAAGAGCACCCAGAGCTGCAAAATGATCCAAAAAGTATGAAATACCTAGAGGCGCACTGGAATTTCAAAAAGTTCCATTTTACTGCTTTAGGAGTACATTGACACATTCCAATCTGAGCTGGCCAGAATTAAGTAATGCTTCATTTTTCTAAGATTAATCAGGATACTTGGTGTATATACTTCATTTTTTAATATATATTTTTATGTTTTAAAAATGTAACCTAAATCAACACTGTTTTGGAATAACTCAGTAAGGAAAAAGAACATTAATTTAACAATTAACATTACTGTATTATTCTTTCTGTAGATCACTTTTACATGGTTGTCTGGTTCAATGAGAATGAGAAAGAAGGCAGTAATACTAGAGCACTGCAGAGGAACACTATAAAGAAGAAAAATGGTGGCAGTTACAATGAAATATGGGAGTATGGAAGGACTCTATGAAACGCAGCCAAGGCATACAGGGCAGGAATAGGCTGCAGCAATATAGATAATATAGATAAAAGAAAGAACACAGTTGCAAGGCTGGATGCGGACAATAGTTTTTCAAAGGCTTGAGCATTGTCTGAGAGAGGCATCATTTCCTATGACATTTTCTTCCACTTTTCCAGAAACCCCCTAAGTAAGCCTGCTTTATCTTCATACTGCAAAATTAGAAGCCATTGAGTACATACGTAAACATGTAATGCCAATATTACATTTATAAACCTCAATATGCTATACTCAATATGCTAAGCACCTGGTCACTAGAATGGCAATGTGTCATCTAAATTAACTTATAATTTAAAAAACTCCATGAGCTCCTGTGATGACCACAACAACAGTGTTAGAGGTGAAATTACCGTATTTTTCGCTCTATAACACGCACCTGACCATAACACGCACGTAGTTTTTAGAGGAGGAAAATCCGTAGACATGCCACCCGTAGGCATTCCCTCCATAACACGCACAGACATTTCCCCTTACTTTTTAGGAGGAAAAAAGTGAGTGTTATGGTGCAAAAAATACGGTAATCCATTAAAAGCAGACAATGGCATCACTTTTACTGGTGCTTTAAAATTAATGAGTTGATGATGCAGTTTGCTAAGAATTATGAGGGAAAACAGGCTGAGGAGGTAATATTTTCTTTTAGGGGCTGTGAAAATGCTAACAATTGTTCTCAAAATAAGCACCCGGTTAATGAAGAGCCCTGACATTACAGCTTGCGACAGCAATCTTCCCTCCTCATTCCTTAGAAAAAAAAATCCTTGCAACTCACAAGAACAAAGAATCAATGTCAGTGGCCTGAAGGCTTTATGTAGTTACTTTCCATTAATCAGCCATGGGAAAGAAAAATTGTGCTGTTTAATTGGTTTGGAAACAAGATAATAAAATGAAATTCAGGAGATGATAATGAGCAGCTGTTCAATAGATGTAACTTTGCCAAACAATTTCCATAAAACGTAAGATATTGTACCATCTCACCTATTGAATTTACATAAAATACTTTGGCAATAATGTCTAAATTGTGAATACAATGGTTTACACTATATGAGTGTTACTTTAATTCAATTACTCAGAATAGTCATTAATTATCAGAATATATAGTTCAGTAATTTGTCAGTTTATTCCTGAAGGGGTTGTGCAAGCACAACATTTGTGTAGCACTTCAAATGGGTAGATTCCATCCAGAAAAATGGTACCATTAGTTTCAGTAGAAAATTGCTTAGCTTCAGTAAATTAAATCTAGACATTGCCTAAAAGCAGGACTTAAAGTTCAATGAAGCAGCTACCTACAGACACAGACACTGTGAGGCAGAAACACTTAAGATTACAAATCCTTAATTTGCCCCTGCTTCAGATATGTTTAAAAGATGAAGGTGAGGAAAATTGCCAGAGAATAATGAAGCGCTCTTTTCTCATTCTGAGGCATAACAGCTAATACCTCCAAGTGGACACGTCTTTTGGACACAGCAATTTAGAAGCAGAGTTAATTACAAGTTTACTTTGTGTATAAATAAAGCAGAATAAAAGCTTGAAGGTAACTCCAAATTGTGAACAATCTAAATATTGTTGGATTTTTAGCCCCTCTGTTTACAATGTTTTTCTCTACAACTATGTGTCACACACTCATCCACACCATCTAAGAACAATATTCAGTAATCTGATGAAGTAAGCTCAGGTCTCTAGTTTGTGAATGTTTATTCCTAAGAACATAAAGAGTTCTACTGGATTAGCTCCATCTAGTCAGCATCCTATTTCTCACAGTAGGTAACCAAATCCAAACCGTTATCTAATCCCTTTTTAAAGTCACCTAAGCTAGTACCACCATCATATCTTGCGGCATCTAATTCCACAGGATATGTCCACACTAGTGGGTGTTAAAGAATCAACTCACCTGAGCATGCCATTTTTAACTTTAAAAAAATACAATAGAATATTAATATACTTTAAAATGTAGATGGAGAATCTGTGGCCATGGTGACTTGAGAGTGATGGGAGTTTGCCAACAACATCTAGAAGGCCACAAGTTCCCCATCCCTGATTTAAAATAGATTAAAATTATATTGATATTTTTAAAAGATAAAAATGGTATGCCCTTCCAGTTAAAATAAGCACACTGACAGCAAATACAATAGTGGTGTGCCGATTTAGAAGTGTGTCAAACATCTCAGCCACAGAAACAACAGTGACCTTAATGTAGGCGTCTGCTGTAGACCAAGACAGACTGAAGACTTGGATGATGTGTTCATAGAGCAGATTACCAAACAATAAAAAAAGGAGAGATATAGTATTCATGGGAAGCTTAAACTTCCCTGATATTTGTTGGAACTCAAACTGTGCTAAGAATGTAAGGTTCGGCAAATTCCTCCATTGCGTCGCTAACAATTTAATCTCCCAGAAGGTGGAAGAAGCAACTACTCATCATCCTGGAAAAAAGTGACAAGTGGGGTGCCACAGGGTTCTGTCCTGGGCCCATAACTGTTCAGCATCTTTATAATAGACTTGGATATTGGAATTGAGGGGAGGCTCATTAAATTTTCAGAGTACACCAAACTGGGAGGGGTAGCTAATATTGCAGAAGTCAGAATCAGAATTCAAAATGATCTTAACAGATTGGAGAACTGGGCCAAGCTAACAAAATGAATTTCAACAGGGACAAATGTAAGGTTCTGCACTTAGGCAGGAAGAACCAGATGCACAAATATAGAGTGGGGGGCACCTGGCTTACTAGCAGTACATGTGAAAAAGATCTAGGGGTCTTGGTGAACCACAAGCTTAACATGAGCCAACAGCGTGATGCAGCAGCAAAAAACCCTAATGCTATTCTAGACTGTGTCAAGAGAAGTATAGTGTCCCAATCAAGGGAAGTAATAGTACCACTCTATTTTTCCTTAGTCAGACCCCACCTGGAATACTGTGTTCAATTTTGGGCAGCAGAATTTAAAGATATTGACAAGCTGGAACATGTACAGAGGAGGGCAACCAAGATGATAAAAGGGTCTGGAGAGACTTCTGGGTTGGCGCCATCGGCAAATGGCGGAGCTCCTCTGATCTCCAGAGGAACTAGCTCCATGAGATCGGGTCCTGCACTGCGGCGAAAGCGGGGACCCTCCAAAAATCACAGGCGGGTGAAGCCTGTGAACTTGGGGTTCGGCGGGCACCATTTGCGCCCCCCCCTACTCGCGGGGAGACCTCGATTTTTCGGGTCTCCGGAGCAAGATAGGGCGAGTGGCGCGGTGCTGCGAACAGACTGCTTCTTTCACGGAGTGAAGCTGCACAGCCGTTGCTGGAGAGCGCTGACTTTTTCCTATGGACAATTTGATCCCAAAAGCAACTACCCGTGAGTAGAACAAATCGGAAGATTTTAAAAGAAAAAGGGTCAAAAAGGACTTTAATTTTAATTGGAGGACATAAAAAGGGAAAGAATTAATTTGGCAGCTACGCGGGAAGGCTCAAATAGGAAGTCCGCCTTCCGCTTTTGTACATAGATCGAAACAAAGACCCTACAAGCTAAAAACCTGTAAGGTTTTGATAAAGGTTTCGATATCCATCGTTTAAAATGCAAACCCCCCTTTTGAAGAAGTAGGGGGAAACTTTGAATTTAACAAGATTTATGAAATTAAAAAACTTCAGCTCTGAGCCTGGGAACGGGCTGCCTTAGACATTTGGAGAATTATATCAAAAGATTTTTGACAGAATGGACTTGACAGTCAGTAAAAATACAAAGTTTCTTCCATCCCCTTCTGTATTTCAAGATGGAGAAAAGTAACTTAAATTGATACAAATGGAAACTGTGTCCCTCTAGTGGGAGATCTTTGATACTATTGCAGGAGTGAGTGCCAGCTGGAAAGATAAGAGCCTGAGAAACTAGAGACTGACCTTGAAATACTTACCGTATTTTCCCCTCTATAACACGCAGATTTTTTCTCCTAAAAAGGAAGGGGAAATGTCTGTGAGTGTTATTGAGCGAATGTGTGGTCCCTGGAGCCGAAAAACCAGCCAAAAATCAAATCGCGCTTCACGGAGAAGGGAAATCTGAAAAGAGGAAGCAGCTGCTTTCCTGCATTCTGCCTCAGGGTCTTACTGCCCACCCTCCTCTGTTTCATTGCTGTGTTTGCTGAAACGGAACAAAGAGCAGGGAAAGCCCCTCCCCTCCAGGCAAGCAGAGGGGAAAGCAGCGTGTCGTTCCTTCTAATTCCTCTCTGTGCTCCGGTGCTGCTGGGGGAGAGGGGGAGGGAGGGAGAGAGAGGGGGGAGAGAGGGGGGAGGGGGGAGAGAGGGGGGGAGAGAGATGGCTGGCTTGGGTGGGGGGAAACTTTTGCCTTTCTTTCTTTCCTCCCTCCCGTTAAATCTCTCTCCTGCATTCTTAGCCAGTTGTTTCTCTGCACACCCCTCATGTCCCTTCTTTGTTTTTCCTTCGCTCCCCACTTAAAATGTGGTTACAAAGCATAGATCCACATGGATCCTCAGGATCTTTGCATTGGGTCACCCCAAATTCACCATCAAATCGCATAGCATGTCCATGGCTACAGCCTGCCCCCCCCCAAATCACGCACCCACTGTTGCTGCAATGGTGCAAAAACGTGGTTAAAAAGCATGGATCCACATGGATCCTCAGGATCTTTGCATTGGGTCACCCCAAATTCACCATCAGATCACATAGCATGTCCATGGCTACAGCCTGCCCCCCCAAATCACGCACCCACTGTTGCCTGGGGCTGCAATGGTGCAAAAATGTGGTTACAAAGCATGGATCCACAGGGATTCTCAGGATCTTTGCATTGGGTCACCCCAAATTCACCATCAGATCACATAGCATGTCCATGGCTACAGCCTGCACCAAAAAAATCACGCACCCACTGTTGCCTGGGGCTGCAATGGTGCAAAAACGTGGTTACAAAGCATGGATCCACAGGAATTCTCAGGATTTTTGCATTGGGTCACCCCAAATTCACCATCAGATCACATGTCTGTGGCCACAGCATGAAGCACAAAAATGATACATCCACTGTTTCATTCAGAATGTTTTTTCCCTTGTTTTCCTCCTCTAAAAACGATGTGCGTGTTATGGTCAGGTGTGTGTTATAGAGCGAAAAATACGGTAAAATGTTGCTTACTGAAGAAATTGTGAACTTATTGTTCAAGATAAATTATTCGCTGGAAGAACTACATAAGAAGTTCAATGACAGGATTTCAAAAACTGACAACTGGGAACAGGAAATTCCTAAGCACAGACAAATGAGCACTAATGCTTATTTGTCACAGGAATCTACTTTGGCGGCAACTGTTGTTACAGAACCCAAAACAACACAAGTGGAAACCTTAGTCCCACAGAAACAACCTGAGGACTATAAATGGAGGATGCTTAAGACTGAACTTGGTGAAAGTCGGATTCTGAAAACTGGATCCTGATCTGGAGTGAAGATGGAAAGTTGGCAAGATTCTATTACACAGGGACTTACAGAGTGTTGGTATTCGGAGTGAGTTGAAGGTCTGGGGGTTCTTGGACTTGGAGATATTTTGAAATATGACTTTAGTTTTAGCCATGGAAATTTGGCTGGATTGCTCAGAAGATACGACTGCAACATCAGGATGGAATTTTCCTGGGATCTGTTATTTGGCATCAAGGAACATGAAGAAAACTTGCAGAAGGGGCCTGGAGGGGACTTAAGAGCCTCGGACATTAGATTTCCAGATTGAAGGACTACAGGGAATTGACGGATAGGACTGGCAATGTCTGAAACCAGGGGGGGAGCTGAGGGAAGAAGATTGGAAATTTAAAGTTCTTATTAAAGTATATATTAAGTTTAAGGTTTATATGAAACTAACAAAAAATTTCTTTTGAGGGATAAAAAAACGGAGGATTGACACTTCATGGATTTAGCAGAAATGTTATCAGAAGTTAGGTACTTATAAGTTTTAGCTTTAAGGTTAAAATAAGCTTAAGAAAACTATGTTATGTATAACTGAGGTTTAAGAGAAAGAAAGAGGGAAAGGATTTGCTGAAATTAACTAAATAGAAGTGGAATACAAGGAGGGAGGTGTGAGGAAGTTGAGGAAATAAGTGAAAGAAAGAAAGGCTGTGTTTTGAAATGTTTTTTCTTTTTCTTTTTCTTATTCTTTTTGTATTGTGTTTGTGGTTTGTTCTGTTTTTTGCTGTGTTTTTGTTTCTTTTTGTTAAAAGGCAATAAAGATTATTTAAAAACAAACAAACAAACAAAAGATAAAAGGGTCTGGAAACCAAGCCTTATGAAGAACAGTTGAAGGAGCCGGGTTATGTTTAGCCTGGAAGAGGCGATTGAGAGGAGAAATGATAGCAATCTTAAAATATCTCAAGGAATGTTCACATGAAATATGGGCAAGCTTGTTTTCACTTGAGGGTAGGACTGGAACCAATGGATTCAAGTTACCAGAAAGGAGATTCTGACTAAGCATCAGGAAAAACTTTCTGACAATAAGAGCTGTTACACACTGGACCTTGGAGGTTTTTCAGCAGAGACTGGATTGATGCTTTAGCTGGGATTCCTGCTGGGCAGGGGGTTGGGCTAGATGACCCTCGGGGGTCCCTTCCAACTTTTAAGATTCTACGATCCTGCGTCGCCTCGCCTCACGGGTGAGCCGGCCCTGGTCGGCGGGGGAACATTTGACATGATTTTGAGAAATCAAGGAAAGGTGTTTCAAAGAGCGCGAAAGCGGAACGGAAGTACGAGGGGCGCTTCTGCTTCGGCGACGTTTCCCCGTTGCGCAACGACCCCTCTCGCGCGCTTCCTCCCCTCATGACTCTCTCTTCCGGAAACGCTCCAGGCTCCGCCGACCGCTCGGCCACGGCAGGAAAATGGCGGCGGCCGCGGGTCGGCTGGCGGGCGGGCGTCTCCTGAGGGCCTGCCCGGGCCTCCTCCTTTCGCGGAACTCAGCCTTAGGGAAACGGGTGAGTGACCGAAGCTCCGCCGGCCAACGGCTGCCGAGCCTTCGGGCCTCTGAGGCAGCTGCTGCCGGAACGAGAGGCGCTCTCGCCTGTGTATTGCCGCGCACTGCATGCTGGGGCGCGTAGTTTCCTGGCGGTCTTGCCCCGCTGATGGAGTCCGTGGCGCGCCGCCTGATGGGAGCTGTAGTCCGTGCTGTTGATTTAAGTTTCGCTGGGGGCATTGGGATGTCGCCTGGTACCTCTGAACTCTTCACAAGGTGTGAGCAGGGTTGCCTTGAGCAAGGACAAAATTTGGCTGCCCCCCCATATTTATTATTTTTCACAATTGTTCCTTTTGGTGCAGTGACTTTTTAATCAAAACAAAAAATTTTTTTCCTTCCAGTAGCACCTTAAAGACCAACTAAGTTAGTTCTTGGTATGAGCTTTCGTGTGCATGCACACTTCTTCAGATACACTAGTCTGCATGCACACGAAAGCTCATACCAAGAACTAACTTATTTGGTCTTTAAGGTGCTACTGGAAGGAAAATTTTGTTTTGTTTTGACTATGGCAGACCAACACGGCTACCTTTCTGTGACTTTTTAATGTATCTGCTCTGTATGTACCCCTACAAATATAGGTGGTGGTTGTTGTTTTGCCCTGTGCTGGGGAACAGCCCACGCCCTGTTGTGAAGAGGGATGCTCCCCACCCTATGAATGGCTACTGACCCTCATCCAGCTCCTCCTAGTTCTTTCTGCGTTGCCAATGTCCAGCGGTGCTGGTCAGGAGGTAGCTTGGTCAAGAGGCCAGTCGTCGTTCTTCACCTTTTCCAACGTGAATGCTTTATTTAAAGGGTAATTCTGGGGAAAGGAGCTAGGTCTTGCTATCGAGTGTGGCCTTCATGTCGAAGCCTAGTTTCAGTATCAAAATGTGCCCCCAAACACACCAAAGCAATAGTGAATATTGTATCTTACAACACATTACTCTCATCACTCGGTAACCATATGTCCTTTGGTTGTGACGGATAGTAAAAAGGGGGGTTCACACGAACCCTCTCATGCGTTAAATTTTAAGGACGTGGGCCGGCTCTTTCTTCTACTGATGTGCCATATGGCTGTGCTTCCAGCAACTGTGAGAAGGGACCATATGTAGCCACATGTATAGAGCTATTTCATGTGGGGGCTCTGAATTATCCCTCGCACATGGAAGCTCTGGTAATAGGGGGCAAGCAGAAAAGCCAGCCCACACAATCTGGTGGCTTCCTTTTGCATTCTTTTAACATTTGAGAGGGTTGTCTCAACAACCCTAAAGTGAGGGCTCCACATAGGTTTGCTTCCCAGTATGTCTCTCTGTAGATAGAAAATACTGAACAAAGTTTTGGGAGCACTTATTGTCTTAAACTCTCATAGAACAGTAACTGGAACTCTGTTTGCTCTCACATAGTTTTATAAATGTGCTTTACTTCCTTGTAAGTGAAGATAAGCATTTGTATCGTACTCCTCACTGGCCACTTTTTCCAATAGTCTGTACATCTTGGGAGAAGCAGATTCAGAGCTACCAAGGCAGTATCTCAAATTGTCCTAAATGTTCCTGAGACGAAGGTATCTTCTCTAGATAACGGCTTGAGGGTAGCGTCTGAAGATTCTGGGATTTCAACATGCACAGTAAGTAACAGTTGTGAGTGAAATACTCCCCTGGCCTTTCAAATCTTTGCCTTTTCAAATATCGGTAAGTTGGTTTTGTAAAGAACAATGATAGCATCCTTACTGAAGGAAAATTTAAATGCCAAGGCTTCCTAGTAAATATTAAGGATGCTGCATTAAGGGTACGCTTTACTTATGCAGGAGATTTTAATGTAAACTTTCCTGGCTTGTAGAATAGTTGTTTATATTAAGGCCTAATTGCTTTGATCGCTGCATCAGCAGGGAAACTGTTCTCATGGGAAATATCAGTCGTTGTCACCGGTGCTGGTATTCTGATGTTGGAAATTGATCCAAGATACCAAAGTGGATCAATGGGATGGATCCACTATGCAGCAGCAATATGATAATACATTGATAATTGTAAAGGGAATTGGGGGTTGCTTGTGCGTAAAGGGTGCTGCAGCTCTAGGCAACGTTGCCTGGCTAAACCTTTCCCTGGCTGGACAGCCCTTTCTCCATGGCTGTGTCAGTCGCTGGCAGAATCCGTCAGTGGGCATTTTCTGAACTTCTTCCAGCATAAAAATTCTTTCACCCCAAGTCTCCGCCTAGCCTCTCTGCGCGGAAGTCTCCTGCGCAGAGTGGGCGTGCCCAACGGAGGTCCTGGGCTCTCCCCGCTGCTCTCTGTGGAAGAGTCTCGGAGCCCTCCCTCCGCAGTCTCCCCTTGCTTCCTGGTGTCCCTCCTATTTCCTTCCTCAAAGGAAGTTTGCTCTTTCTCCCTGCTGGTCCCTTCTCCTGCATCGTTAGGGAGCCTTACCTCCACTCTAGGCTCCGATGGCAGTTCCCTGACAATAATTATCAGGTGGTGATTTTGTGGTGCAGTGTGGTTGCAGTGGGAGCATTCCTGAGTCCGGCTTGCCTTTGCATTATCCTAATGCAGCCTTACAGAATCAATGCCTCTTCCACACACCAGAGGCGCAACGTGTGTTGCTGGTGCCTGGGGCAGGGCAAGTGTTGCTCCCTGCTGGTGGACTGGGCAGCTGGTGTGGAGGTGTGCTTCCTTGGGCACTTTCCTGTCTTCCTCTTCCTCCCTCCTTGGGTGGTGGTGGTGGCGGCAGTGCTGCTCCTCCCCTCCCTCCCTCTCAGCCAGGCTGGGAGGCACACTGGCAGGCACCCAGACTGGGAGACCTTGGGGCTGCCCTCGTGTGTCCCGCAGTTGCCTGCTGGCCATGTTCCCCCCGCCACTGGCGAGGGAGGGGGACACTCTGCCTCCACAGCATATTGAATCTCAGTCTGTGTTTTATTGGTTGGTAAGACTAATGATTTGTTTTGAATGAGGTGGGACTTTGGATTGACGCTGGAAGCAGATACGAAAATGAGAAAAACAATGGAACAGCTCACTTCCTGGAGCATATGGCTTTTAAGGCAAGTTCTCAAATTAACTTTCCCATGCTGTTTTTCCAATTAAATATTAATTTGTGTTCATCTTTAATTCAGTAGTAGACCTTATGCCTAGCTTCAGATTGGAAAACTAGAAAGCAGTGTCAAAGCACGTAAGCAATCTAGATCTTGTTCCAATAAAGGCAGCTGTGGTGAAATAACCTTGGCCCAAGTATTTAATGCTTAATGGTTTTGAAAGTAGCCACCAAGGTTAAAGGACGAGTAGTTACTTTACAGCCTGTCATCCGGATGAAGCTGATGAAGTTCTTTTACTGCTGCTCCGAAGGATCTATCCCATTTGTATTGTATGTTGTGGCCTGTGAAATTTGCTGACTGCGCAACCATCATAATCTCTAGGAAGACTTTGCTCCTTGCGTTACAGGGTGCTGCATCACGCGTAGCGGGTGCTCCATTCTGGTGAGGTATGCAACTCCATCATGTCACGCCATACTTGCAGAAAGCTTTTTAGAGCATGTGACGCAGTGGTCCCACACAACAGTTGCGGCAAAAGCATGAAGATCTATCAGCATTAAGGGAGCATGCTGGGTTGTGCCAGGAGATATTGGGCAGTCTGTACACTGAAAGCTTGCCTTCAAATCATACAAGACAACCATACAAGACTTCAGATCACAATTATTTTTTTAATTCAAGAACTATTTCTTTTTGCTCCATCTAGAGGTTGTAAAACTCAAAGGTGGTTGAGTATATTTCTGGCCATCTTTGTTTTTTGGGGAGTGAGCCATAGAAACTGGTTTATTTTAATCAAATAAGAGCTTATGGACCAGATTGAGACAATTTTTTATCTTAAGAAAACAGGGCTTTTAAAAATATTGAGAGTGATAGGTCAAGTAGAACAGGAATTAGTTTTGATACGTTATATCTTAAATTTTGGGTGACTTCTGAGATTCCAGCAACATAATAGAAGTGTAGCCTTGCAATTTTTTATCCACTTACCTGAAAGTAAGTCTTGTTGAACTTGGTGGGACTAACCTCTGAGAAAACAAATAAAAGATTGTGTTGTGTGTTACATGATGATAGACCCTGGGGATATACATTTTTGTTCATTTAGACCTGGGGGACTGTACCTACCTATTTTAGATGCAGATAATCATTTTGTCCTCAAATTTGTTAGCTAACTTCTATACCATTTTTCTCTGTATTTAATGCACAAGGCAGGTAATGCTTTGTTAAAAATTAGGAAACCTGTAATGGTAAGTAAAGTAACCTGGGCCCCACCCAACAAAGGCTAGTTGAAATCACATCACATTCTGTTTCCAATTAAAAAAAACTAAGGTTTTGGTATCTCGGGGCAGAGGTCTCCATAAACGATTTGGGGATTTAGCAGAAAAATGACCTCTGAGTCCTTTTTCTTAGGGGACTTTGGCTCCTTCATGATGTCATGTAAAACCACTCAGTAACCAGGACCCAAGCAACTAGAGTTTCTGCTTAATAATATTGGGCACACACATATGTGGCTGTCCTCAGCGTGTGCTGGGACAGTCTGTCAGGCGACTGCAGTATTTTCCCTGATGTCTAAAACCATTCTTTGGTCAAATTCAGCTCATAGACTAGGCTTCCTCAACCTCAGCCCTCTGGATGTTTTGAGACTACAATTCCCAGCATCCCTAATCACTGGTCCTGCTAGCTAGGGATCATGGGAGTTGTAGACCAAAAACATCTGGAGGTCCGAGGCTGAGGAAGCCTGTCATAGACCAAACACTATGTGAGGCAGGTGCCTTAAATACCTGCCCTGGTTATTGTTGACAAACTGGAAATAGATAATCCAGTAGACATCCATGACAAACTTGCTAGACCAGATCAATTTGGGGTCCCTGATATAGAATAACTACATTGTTTATTTCTGATAAGGAAATACAGCATGTCATTTCACAGTTATCTCCTCCTTTTCCACCAAGGTACTCTTACTGTTTTATTTCTTATCTACAGCTTGAATAATAATCTATCTAAATTGCAGGGGACAAAAAAAAGGTCCCAGCTGGATCTGGAACTGGAGATTGAAAACATGGGAGCTCACCTTAATGCTTATACATCAAGAGAACAAACTGTATATTATGCAAAGGCTTTCTCAAAAGACCTGCCAAGAGGTAATTGTGAGTTTGGGAATTTAGATTTTATCTCCTAAGGAACTGATCTTGAAAGTAGATTAACTGGCTGTTCAACATCGGCAGAAACCCAAGGTTGGGGGCCCTGTGCGCTGGGCTTGCTTTATTTATGCCTTTCTGTGTCATACTCTCTATACTATTTTTAAAATTGAGGCCTGACTGTAATAATTAATTTGGAAGTAGTCTTGATATATTTGGAAATAAGTCTTGATTTCTGTGGGTCTTCCTCCCAAATAAGAGTGCGCGGGAGTTGAACCTTGAAAGTATACTTAATGACCATGTTTGCACATCACAGTTAGGTATAAACCATGGCTTACTGTGCATGACTGATTTGTGTGACTTCACTTCTCCCTGCTAGTGCGTGGAAGAATGAAACCACAATTGGCAATCTAGGAATAAACTTTTGCTTATCATTGTTTTTGTGTAGAGTGAAACAAACCATGATCCCTGCTGAGATAGCCAAAGATTGTGGTTAGTTTCCTCCCAGTACCAAATGGGATGAGCAACTTGGGTGTGATTCACATATGCAGAGTAAGCTATGGTTTATCGTGTACCATATTTGGCTCCAAATCTGGATCCTGTGACAAGGAATTTTAAATAAATTGAAATCCAGAGCACAAAGTTATGCACCCCCCCCCATTTCCTGGCTGTTTCTAAATATAAAATTGTCATTTCCCCAATTTATTTCCAAAAAGATATATTTCTTTCTTATTTTACTTCCAGCTGTGGAGATTCTTGCTGATATCATCCAGAACAGCACACTTGGGGAGGCAGAGATTGAACGGGAGCGAGGAGTGATCCTTCGAGAAATGCAGGAAGTTGAGACTAATTTACAGGAAGTTGTCTTTGACTATCTTCATGCCACGGCTTATCAAAATACAGCACTGGGACGGACCATATTAGGACCCACAGAAAACATAAAGTATGCCTCCTTTTCGTTGCTCCAGTTCTTAAATGATATTTTATAGTCTAGTCGTTTTATTATGTGAGGGCGATCTGGCTGCGACATCTGTCACCCCGTTAGTCACCAGATTCAGCCTATCTGGTGTCCCCTTCCTTCCTCACGGCTCCATATGCATCCCTCCCTCCCTCCCTCCCTCCCTCCCAAAGCTGTGCACTCAGTGGAAGAGGATGACCATTCCAGATAGGAGTGTACCATTCTTTGGTCAAGGGTATACGATAGCTGTGCTCCCTGCTAAAACCTTACATGATACTACAGTTTTCAAAGCAAAGATTACTATTGGGGGGGGCGGGGAATTGAGCTCTCAGTGATCCAAAGAATACAATGTTCCATCCTTTCTGCACAGTTCATTATACTTAATTGAAAGTTAATTGAAATTGTTGTGCATAGTCCATCTCATTCTTGAAATTACAGGGCGGGCTTTTTCTGGCAGACCTATTGCATTTTTTTTGCCAAGTATACTACGTGTTGCACTTTGTACTTGGAGAAAAATGCAGTATTTCCAGGTAACAATTTTTATTTCCACTCTTAATTGGTTAATGTAACATGATTAGTGGAAGGTGACACAAATCCTTGTAATTCTTCTCCATAGCAATCAACTAGTTGGTTCTAAGTTTGTTTAATTGTTTCAGAGTTTGAATGCTCTGCTCTTCTGCACTCTGCTCTTAGTGTACAGGAGTTTGTTAGTGTTTCACTTCTCTCCTGAGAGCTCCTGGCCATAAAAACCATGTATGGGAACTCTGCCCCGGTGGACTCTTCTTGAAAAGTAGCATGGCAAACAGAAGCAAGGCCATTCACTCCTCCCAAATTATACATATTGAACACCAGAAGCAATTTTGCTTCATACAGTGGCATGCTGCTTCTAACTGTAGACAAGTTATCTCGTTCTGTTGCCCTTCTATGCATCATATTTTTTTTCTTTCTCACTGTTTTGCTGATCTGCTTGTAGGTCCATTAACCGTAATGACTTGGTGGAGTATATTACAACACATTATAAAGGACCCAGAATGGTACTTGCTGCTGCGGGAGGTATGATGCCGCTGTTGTATGATGTTTGCGGTATTTGTGATGTTTACACAACTAAGAAGTACATCTTTCCTCTGTTCAGAATCAGAAAGGATAAAATAGTCAATGTTTAGCCAAGTATTACTTTGGATTCTAAAATGAAGTATTTAATTGCTTTTTTGTCTGATTCATTTACATATATCACCCCTAAACTGACGTGCATCTCATTTAGGAGTCGCTCATGACGAATTGCTTGAACTAGCCAAGTACCATTTTGGTAACTTGCCGTCTGTTGCAAAAGGAGGAGCGCCACCTTTGCCCCCTTGCCGGTTCACGGGCAGTGAAGTAAGTTGAGGCCTTTACCTTCCACCCAGACAGCTGCAGCGTGAAAAATCACTGATAATGCAATAGTTATAGAAGGTATCGGGTTAGCTGAGTTTCTGGTTTGGCTGCGAAAGCTGCTGAGAAACCTGATAAAGGAGCAGAGGAGGTCAGCATCTTTTGAAGCACCATTAGTGTTGCATTACAGCACTCATGGGATTTCTGGCCTGTTTCTTTTGCCGCTTTGACTTTCCATCCATTTCTCATTTAACCTCTGCTAAGTTGCTGTGATGTCTTGTTTAGACATTATTACAGAGCCATTATAGTGGAAATAAAAGCTGTACAATTGATTTAGTTTATTAGGCAAATTTGGCTGTGTGTGTCTTTTTAGCTTCCATCCATTTTGGCCTTTACATTAAAGCAGGGAAGGGGCTGCCTTTTTCAGACAGAGGTCCACATCCCCTCCTGGGCAGACTTCCAAAGGCCACATGTCAATGGTAGGTGAAGCTAGAGGCAGAGATGAAGGACCTTTATTACAATAGGCTAGTTTCTAACTAGACTGTTCACCCTCCTCTTTGTCCTCCATCCATCTGGGCAAAGTTCATGGGCTCATTCCAGCCGGGCAAAAACTTTGCACTCAAGGAGGGTGCAAAGTTGTGTTGGAGAGGGGTATGGCCTGGAGAAAGAGGTGTGTGGCCGAGATGGTTGAGGTTGTGGCATTTCGCCCCAGGGCCTGAGGTTCTTCACGGCCTGTTTGAAAGGTATCTGAAACCTTTTGTTTGTGGTGCTTTATCAGATTCGTGTTCGAGATGATAAGATGCCTCTGGCCCACATTGCGATAGCTGTTGAAGCAGCCGGCTGGTGTCACCCGGACACCATTCCTCTCATGGTGGCAAATACTCTGATAGGCAACTGGGATCGATCCTTCGGAGGTGGCGTGGTGAGTTAGCCTCAACATTACTAACCAGTTTCAAGTAAAGGATTGTTGCAGTGTTGGTTGTGTCTATACAGTCTCCTTGCGAAAGATGAGCCCAGTTCGAGTATCATCTTTCTTTCTTTTTTGTAAATGGAGACAAGTCTTGATACTTCCTATAGCTATTTGAAAATAAGTCAGTCCTTGAGTCCTGTAGATCCATTTTCCTGCCACTTAAGAGCAAAAACTGATGTGATATGGAGATATTATTAGGTTAAAAGCTGTGTGGGCAGCGAAAGGATTGAATTATTTTCACCTGTGCTTTTGCTTGGCAAATTCTGTCCCCTCCCCCAGTTGCCGTTAGTCCTGCAGGGAAAAAGAGTTAGCTGAAAATGACACATTAACATTATCCTTTGCAGAAATCAAGCCCCTTCTGAACCGAGTTTCCTTTCAATTCCAACAGGCATTATTTTAGCTTTGATTTGTCTGTCTCTAAACTTGTTCTTATAGATTAGTACTTGCCACTTAGAAGCTGGTAGATGGACAAGTGTGGGGTAGAAAAACATCTGCATTTAAGAAGTGCCTAGAATGAAGACATTTGTGTCTAAGCTTCATGATACTGAAGTGACCTATTCTACCCCAAATATATTCCTCTTTTTATTTCAACAGAATCTGTCTAGTAAGCTTGCTCAAGTTGCATGCCATGGCAACGTTTGTCATAGCTTCCAGTCCTTCAACACCTGCTACACAGATACTGGACTGTGGGGTGTCTATATGGTTTGCGAGGGATCAACCATAGAGGACATGATGCACTTCGTTCAGAGAGAATGGTAAGGAAGTGATCATATCTGAAAGGAGCTGATATGGAATGAAAGCAACAAACGCCCTGAAGGGTAATGCATACATGAGAGCAGTAGCTTACGTAAAGTTGGTGCAGGATTTCACCTAGAGCGGGCATAGGCAACCTCGGCCCTCCAGATGTTTTCGGACTACAATTCCCGTCATCCCTGACCACTGGTCCTGTTAGCTAGGGATCATGGGAGTTGTAGTCCCAAAACATCTGGAGGGCTGAGTTTGATCTAGAGGATACCATGTGCTTTTTTTTGTTTTTTTTACAAAACATAGGAGAATATGCATGCACTGGCATATTTGGTGCTGGGTTTGAAACCTAACAGGTCAATGAGTCAGTGCATCTGGCTGTTAACCAGGTGGTTGGTGGTTCGAGCCCACCAAGGGGCGGCTGCGGGCAGCATTCCTGCATTGTAGGGGGTTGGACTAGATTACTTTCAGGGTCCCTTCCAACTCTACCATTATAAGCCATCCAGAGTGGCTCAGGCAACCCAGTCAGATAGGCAGGGTATAAGAAATAAATTACGGTACTTTTATTACATTATGATTCTACAATTCTTGTGGCCTTGACCCGTCTATTTCACTGGGATGTCAGCTTACAGGAACAGGTTACTGGAGCTGTGATTGTTCTATGTGCTATTCATAAAGGCCTGTTTTCTAAATTATCGAGATTGTGCATTTGCTTGTTCTTAGTGAGCCCAGTGAAGTATATCATGAAGAACACTGGCAGCCAAATTATTAAAACATATTTGTATTTTTCCTTGTCTTTAGGATACGACTGTGTACTAGTGTTACTGAAAGTGAGGTTGCACGTGCGAAGAATCTTTTGAAAACCAACATGTTGTTACAACTGGATGGTATGATCTGATTGTTTTCTTTTTAAAAGTCCGGTCTAATTAATTTGCACACATGCTAAGAATGTCTAATTTTAGGTTCCACTCCCATTTGTGAAGACATTGGACGACAAATGTTGTGTTACAATCGTCGAATCCCAATTCCTGAGCTTGAAGCAAGAATTGAAGTAAGGAGCATAATAGTTTGGTGCTTTTCTTAGCCATCTTAACCTAGTAGCTCAGAGTTATGGCTTTGTTTATTGCATTAGTGTGGGTGCAGAGTGTTTGAAGATTATGTTGAAATCTCAGCTACAAGAGAGTTGGCAAAAGTAGGGTTCCAGCAGTTGAGAGCTGTGTTTCAGTGCTCCTAACGGCTCTCAGGAAAACTTGGATGTTTGTTAAAATTCTTACATACTTCATGGGCTGTAGCTCTTCTTGGTGTAATGATTGATATGGCATATAGACACCCTCAGCTATGCTGACGGATACTTGTTTTTAGGTTTCAGCTATTTGCACTGTCACATAAAATGGTCACAAATTAAAGGCTTACTGTGTTCTTTGCATTTCAGGCAATTGATGCTCAAACAATCAAAGAAGTCTGCACAAAGTATATTTATGATAAGTGCCCTGCAATTGCTGCTGTCGGTAAGGATTTCAGTACTAGCTGCCATTTGTTTAAAAAGTTGTCTGCTCTTTCTAATTATCTCTGTTTTAAAATTTCAGGGCCACTTGAGCAACTCCCTGATTACAACAGACTCCGTAGTGGAATGTACTGGCTTCGTGCTTGAATTTATCGTAAAGCTTTCCTGGAGGCTTAAGGGATGATTTGTAGAGATTTGTGATGATGGCTTTGAACTTTCAAGACTGGCAAATTGATTCCTCCCCCCTTAACTAAAACTTTGCTTTGATGTTCAACAACAAACCCAAGTATGCTGCCTGAGTGGAACAAAGTTCACTACGTGACATTTTGTCTTCTGTTTCCACAAAGAAGTGTACAGCTATCTATATAAATAATAAAAGACGTATTATACATTTGTACTTTTATTACAAAACAGAACACACTAAGATTGTCATTGAGAATCTCATTTCTTAGTCTTAGCAGCATTCACTACTTGCTCTTGGGCAGCTTTCTTCGCTTTAACCATTTCAACAAGTTCCTAGAATAAGAGAGAGAGAGAGAGAGAGAGAGAGAGAGAGAGAGAGAACCTTGTTCATATTGTTTTTTATCTAGTAGAATTTGCTAAGCAAGTTCTATTTATTTCAAGTATTGAGAAGCTAGAAAGAATACTCAAGTCTTGGCACAGTAAGACAAAGTTTCAAACGATCAGTAACTTTAAACACTTGCCATTAGTAGGCTGCCACCAGCTAGACTTCCTGTGAAAAACACTCACTCCCACCACCCAATTTAACGGCTCAATAACTTTTGTATTGACGTTATAATAGATCAGACTTCCAAAATCAGGGTTCAGAGTGGGATAGATATTACTATTCCAAAAGCTATTCAGTTTCAAGTTATAGGGTGATTTCTATACAGTGGTACCTCGGGTTACATACGCTTCAGGTTACAGACTCCCCTAACCCCGAAATAGTACCTTGGGTTAAGAACTTTGCTTCAGGATAAGAACAAAAATCGTGCTCCGGCAGCGCGGCAGCATGCCCCATTAGCTAAAGTGGTGCTTCAGGTTAAGAACGGACCTCCGGAACGAATTAAGTACTTAACCTGAGGTACCACTGTAATCCTGTACAAGCACCCCAGTGCTTCTGTTTGACATTCAACATAAGCTTGATGCAAGTATAGTGTGGGTTTTGGCTGTGCCACCATGAATTGGCACTTACTGTAAGACTAAGCACATAAAGCAGGGACAAGAAACCTTTCCCCCTCTGAGGTCTGTGAATTGCCCATGGAGGGAGATAATTCTCTCTCTGGGCAGCTGCAACAAAACTCAGCTGTGTCCCCATTTCCCACTGACTGAGCAGTGAAGTTTGGGACTCCCAATTTTGAAATCCACTAGTTCACTGTTTCGATTCAATAAAGACCACAAATAATCCTAAATGAATGGCATTGAACTAAAAGGTCAGCACTCTGAATTTAGTTAACATTGAAAGAAAATTCTAGTGTGATCCCTGCTCTTTTCTATTTCTTCATTTGATACAATTCTACATTTGCAAGTGGTCATGGTATATGTCTTCGATTCAAATGGTATAATGCAATCCTAAAAGTCTTTTTTGGCCAGCCTATTTTAATTAAAGAGGTATGCGCAGTGAATGTGTGCTTTGTATGTATGTATGTACCATCACATTCAATCCCTGGTGCCTATCTAAAGGTTTTTATGGCGCTTACATTTTTATCTGCCAAGACAGGGTCTGTAGCTTCCTCTGCCTCCTGATTAGTTTTGGAAGCAGTTTGCCTGTTAAAACATGTTATGTGGGGACCCATAGTGTGTGATTTGCTTTGCCTGGGACAGCCTTGCCTGCAGGAAAAGTTGGTAAGCCAGGGTTTTCCCTCCCTGGCACAAATGGCAAATTCTACATAAGGCAAGGCATCATTAATTTTGCCCTTACTATCTCAGGCAGTCATGAAAGCTGTTTTGCTAGTGACTATTATCAGCAAGCTACTCTTCCCTTTGTTCATGATCTCTTTCCGAAGGAACAGGTAAGGTTCCTATGACACTTGAGTGAGAAATTAAAGAGGCGGAATGGAGAGAAGCAAATGTGATCTCTCTTAAGCTGGTAATACTCTGAAGTGCACTATGGAGTAAAAACAGAAGCAATATTTTCCTACCTTATATCGTTTCATGCAGTCTTTTTTAGATCGGCCTGGAACAGAAGCTGCTATTTTCTCCCACCTTTCAGGAGTATTCACTGGATATGTCTTGAGAGCTTGTTCTAAAAGTTTTTGCTCTTCTGTTGTCCATGGAGACAAATCTGTAAATGTGGCTGTTAAAAATAATACATGAGAAAAGAATGTGTTTTAATCAAGAAAGTCCTTAGTGAAAGCTATGCAAAACTCCCAGGCAATTTTCCAGCACTCTCCCTCCTCCCTGGAGGCCTTTAGTTCAAGCATCGCGGCATTTTTGTTTTCCACCAATTGAACAGTACATAACTTCACGCGAATTCTAACTATTCTGTTCACATCTGCAAACACTAGAACTTGCAGATGAAGAACTTTGTTCACTTGGTTGCAGCTCCTCCCAGTAGTAGTGATAGACATCAAGCAGATAATGCCCCAAAGCATCCAGTGGCAGAACTGGAGGGATGGCTCTTAACCACATGAGATCTGGGCGTAAGAATGCTGAATGGAATATTTGGGAGGGGGACGGTGGGGAGAGGCGAATCCTTCCCTGCTTACCTTCAAAACGTTCTGACGGTGTAGCGCTGTCTGCCTGTGGCACAACTCCATGTTCTTTTTTAAACTTATCAAAAGCTTTCTTATTTATGTCATCCTTCTGATGAGGGTCTAAGAAGAAGAAGAAGTTGCTTTTAAGTAATCATGCCCCAAACGAATGTTTTACAGGAAACTGTTCTGCTTAAAAGTCAAGCGTTAAAAGGCCAAATAAACAATTCAACCCATGTCATAAATGAAAGAAGTCTGAGAATATTAAGTAAACTCTGAAAGGCCAACAAGTTACATTAGTTTATCAAGAGGGTGCACATACAAAGTGGTTTAGGTCACCCTTGTAAGGAGCATCAATACTTATACAATGTTGAAATTTTGCATATACATATAGCTCAAAATGACACTCCAATTATTATAAGGACATCTCAACCCTTGGGATATGAAAGTCTTCATTACGAAAAACAGCCAGCACTCCAGGAGAAATCAAGCCAAGAAACCAATGAAACAGATTGGAGGGCTATATTATTTCACCCTTCATATACTCTGCCTCAGAATTGGGGAAGATAGTGGAAATGGGCAAGGGCGGAAAGAATGTATGTAGGCTTGCGGAATGTAAGCTGAATTTACTAGGAAGTAAATGGAAGCATGCAGACCATCTTACAAAGATAAAGATACCAAGTTTCTGGAGGCTCTTTGCTTTGTTGATAACATCTTTTGCTGTTCGCTTTATTCCCGTAGTAGAGTGCAAATTCATGTAATTGGCAATAACTTCCCACCTATTATCAGGCAAAAGGAAAAAGAAAAATGCTCTAAAAACATCCTTTAAAAAATATGTAGATTCTAGCAGTTAAATGCCTGGCTAGTTTTTTTTTGTACGGTAGTTAATATATCGCTTGGTAAGATGTACAGGGTGAGTCTTTTAAAAGAGGCCCCGTGGAACATGGGTATTCTGTATCCATGGGGTCTCTTTTGAAGGACTCACCCTGTATATTTTAAAATCAAATACTGAAATTATTTGTTGGATGCAGTTTTGGAATTATACATGCACATCTTCCTAAATAAAAGTTACATTATTCTCAGTTGTGCTTAATGCATATGCTTAACAATATCCATAATATACAATAACCTTGTGTTTTAGAAAAACACAAATTGTTGAAGAAGAAAGGGTCTTCCCTGGAAAATGCATTGGCCTTCAGTTCATACCCCGAAACTGCAATCTAGCCGAAACCACGCAGTCAGAAATACAGAACAAATTCAGCAATCAACTTGAATGGCTTTGCAAATATCCCTCAGCAGAAAGCTGTTTCTGCAGATCTGTGATATGTTGAGAAAGTGTATATTCACAAATCAATTTAACATAAAAATCAGCACCCTGACTTGCCTTCCTTTTATGCTTTTTTAACACAAGACTACTGCCTATATACATACTGTTCAGTAATTGTAGATACCTTGAGTTAGTCCCAGCAGGAAAGAGGTTTACTGCTTTAATTAGCAACTGTAAGTCATCTTCTGACCAGTTCTTACTTCCGCCAACACCTCCGCTTGTGGGTTTTTCAGAACTCTTTGTCGCTTGCCGCATACGAGCCTCTGCTTCTTCCCTTTCTCTCCTTATCTGTTCATTTACTTCGTCTATCTATGGGAATACAAGAACACACGAGACTTTAGCACTGAACTGCTGCAAACCCAAAAGCCTCCTCCCAGTACGTAGGCAATTGCCACAAGTTTCCTGGTCCACAACTGCCACTGTGGGAGAAGTCCACTGCTTTCCAACAAAAACACAGCTGAGGAGGTAGCAGCTGCACAAGTTACAACACAACTCTGTGACCCCAGCATGTCTCACCATTTGTTTCTTGCAGAAGCAATTAAAGTTTTCCCCAAGATCTGTGCAAATTAACTGCACTTAAATAGGTAGCTTTAGACTGATTTATAACTCTCATGAGGAACACCCTCGTCTAAAGGAGGAAATAATTATTTCATCACATGCATCTTACTGGTCTTAGACATGTTGTAACCACAATAAAGCAAGAGAATTGTCAGACCATTTAAGCTTAATTCACAATTCAGTTTAAATAGCGTAACAGAACAAGCAGTGTCTCAGTCTTCTGTTGGTATTGGCACCATGTAAGTCAATATACTTTAACATGATGTTCAAGCATTGAACTTCCTTATCCTTTTTTTTATATATAAAAAATCTATAATCCGCTTGCTACCCCTGAAGAGGGGAGACGGACAAGGTAGTGTCCCATTTTTCTCGTTTTTATCTCTCAAGCTTACATAAATGTGCAAAGATTCATCTGCTAACCTCTAGATAGCATACCGCTCTTCCACTTTGTATGCTCTGAGATTCTGCTGCACTTTAAAAATGCAATAAAAGAGGCATTATTAGTTGTGTGAGCAGGTGCAAATTCTCTTTAGAAATGCAATTCTGCCAGGCAATTTGCTTCCTATACAACACAGCATACATGTTGGACAGGATCACACCAATATTTTCACTATGTTGACACACTCTTACGTGACAAAAGATGAATAATTACCTGTTTTTCTACAGCAGCCTTTCCTTCTTCCCTTGTTGTGGATGTAAGTGCTTCATTCAAGCACTGCAGACTAAAAATAAATTATTGAGCGATATTTCAGATCTAGTAGAAAGCTGAAGGTCAAAAAACGTAACATGTAGGTCAGAAATGCATACCTTGCCAATTCCAAACGATCACACAGCTTTTCTACTTCTTCCATCATCTTAACACATTCTGCCTCACTGTCAGAAAAGTAATTCCAGTTCTGAAAGAGGAGAACACCATATGCTTTACCTTCAGATTACAGAAAAACAGCAGGTAGAGGCAACAAGCAATGTTTAGTTTGGGCATTTTAGCTGTAGTAATTCTTTATTTAAGCAAACCGCTTCCATGAACAACATCGTTATCGAAAGCTGAACTAACTTTGCTTTTCAGAGCAGAAAGCACTGAAGAATTAGCTGATTTCTGACATTCAAATGCCTAGTATTTTAAGCTCTTGATTAATTAGTGCAAAATACCAGTGACACATATGTTGGCTAAAATGCACGCTTCTAAAATTGGATGTTTATATTTTGGAGAACTTCTTGCACCTCTTGTCATTTTGACTATGAGTACCACAGCATCACTTAAGGACATACGTATTCCCCCCCCCATAAAATACACATTTGTGTGTGCAAGTTCACCTAACGTAATGCATTTTTGTACATTATTTTTGCTAATAGACACATTTTGTGTGCATGTTTCCCCAGTGCTCACTTTTTTATTTGGATAACTGCAACTGTTTATTTTTAGCATCCCTTCTGGAAAACTATATATAGTTACCACACCTCAGTTCACAAGGATATTTTGAATAACACCATCAAAAGTAAATGTGAGGCTTTATAAAGCTTTAAAGAAAAACTCTTTTAAGATATCAAGGTCGCTTCTCCGAGAATTAGGACTAATGTAGAGTGCTGTTCAAACCCGATGTTCTATGAGCTGGATGTTAGAAAGCTGATAAAATTTATATTTAACTATAGCAGTACACATATACCTTGCAGGTTGTTCGAAGTTTTTGCCTTTCCTTTTTAATTGCTTTTTTCTGAATATCCTTCTCTTTTTTCACTAGCAGCGCTTGTTGTCTAATTTCTTCCTCTTCTTTTTCCTTGGCTAATCGTGCTGCTTCTAATTCTGCTTGCCTTTGCTGAAACAGAAGAAAAACTATGAATCAGTAAAGTCTGATACCATATCTATGCCAAGTTAAAAGCAGTTTGTGATACTCGGTTGTCAAAATTTTAGGTATTCTTACTAGCAAACCAACCAGAGATGCATATTTGTCATTATTTCAAGGCCATGACCTGAATTATTGTACAAATAAATAACTGCATCATTCCAGCAATCATCTGTGCTCCATGAAATCTTTCAGCATGACAGGTCTTTAGTGAACGTCACAAATTCTTATGCTAATGAAACAGGATTAAAATAGTTTTTTAAACACTTGCTTATCTCATGTTTTGGCGCCAAAACACACCCATCACTTGAATTCAAATATATTGTGTATTTGTTTAGGTGGAATACATATTTAATTAGGTGGAACAAGGTACTGTATTTTTTGTCCTATAGGGCGCACCGGCCCACAGGACGCACCTCGTTGTTGCTGTTTTTTTGGGGGGGGGAATGAATAAAAAAAAATTATTCCCCCCCCCAGCCGCGGCTGCTGCCCCAAGCCTTGTGCACATCTGCTCGGAGCACGGGGCGCCCTCCGGAGGGCGCCCCGTGCTCCACGCTACAGGCTGCCGCCCGCAAGCCATGCGCTCCCGGGGGGAGTTCCCTGGGTGCGCAAGGCTTGCCGACACCTGCGCGAAGCCCGGGGCGTGCTCTGGAGGGCGTCCTGTGCTCCGTGCTGCAGGCTGCCACCCGCAAGCCTTGTGAGCCCGCGGGAACTCCCCCCGGGCGCACAAGGCTTGCGGATAGCTTCCTGAAGCCTGGAGAGCGAGAGGGGTCGGTGCACACCGATGCCTCTCGCTCTCCAGGCTTCAGCGAAAGCCTGCATTCGCCCCATAGGACGCACACACATTTCCCCTTCATTTTTGGAGGGGAAAAAGTGTGTCCTATGGGGCGAAAAATACGGTATCTTCTAGGAAAGCAAAATTTATTACATGGGTCATGGGCCAAGTCAAAAGATTATTATGTAAAACCAAAACCTTTAAATTGCTGTATTATTATTTCAGTTTATTACCTGCTCTTCACTCTAAGGTCCCAGGGCAGATTACTATTTTAAACACAATTTAGAACAGTTTGTATTCTTTAATTGTATGCCTTCAATCATAAAAAATAGGGTGGGTCATGAAAATATACATCTCAAGTGTCAAAGACTAAGGTAAAGAGGTGCGTCTTCAGCATTTGCTGAAAACTATAATGAAGTTGCCAGATACACCCCTGGCAACAAATACCAGCAATTTGGAGTGATATTCAAGGGGTGGCAGCTGTGTCTGCTACTGTAACAACTTTTCCTTCACCTCCTTCCCACTGCAGCCCCCATCCATAAAATCAGCTATGGAGGGTCCTCCACAGGGGAGCGGGGGGCAGGATTCATGGGGGGAAGTGAGGAAGAGGAAGGCCTGCTCTGCTAGCAGAAGTTCATAGTTCAAGCTGGTTGAATACTACCCAATGTGTAGTTTTGTCAAGCTGGCAGCGCACCAAAACATTTTGTACACCAATGCTTTCCAAACTTTTCATGTAGGTGACACACTTTTTAGACAAGCCTCATTTCGCTACACAGTGATTTAGTTTTACTAGCAAACCAGAGGTTAAACAAACCCCTTTCCCGCCCCGGAAGGAGCACGGGGAATATTTGCGTGACACACCTACACACTGCAGCTGACACACTTAACATGTTGTGACACAGAGTTTGGAAAGCTCTGCTGTACGCATTCACACTTTTTGAATCCTTCAAAACAAGTATAGATTGAAATGTACTCTGTCACGCTCCTCCTGTTCTTTTCGTTTTGCTTCTGCCTTTGCTTTCTTTTCCGCTTCTTTCTTTGCTTTTTCTTCTTCCTTGAACTTCTTTATTCTGGGATCACAGCTGTATGCGGTGTCTAAGAAAAGAAAAGGTGTCTGTGAAGTGAACATATAAAGGCTGAAACGTAATGAACGGGTCTTGACAAAAGTGAGTTCACACTTACCAACGAGTGTCCTTATTCTATTCATCTCTTCCTTTTTCCTTAATGCTCTAGCTGCTCTGTTCTGTTTTTCAATCCACCTCCTCTCATCTCGACTGCAGAGAGAGACGAGAGGCGTTAAGTAGAAAGCACTTCTATGCTCAAGCACATCTCAGTATAAAATCATTTCGGGAAATGTTGTAAAACTCAAGAGGAACAGCAGCACTTCCACGAATTCCTCAGTGAATACGATCGTATTCAGCAGGGCTTCAAACAGCTTCACAAGTGATGCCTTTTGATAGAACCCCAATTATTGTATTCAATGCCTGACACATACCATGTATTTACCATTGCCTGAATAAGTTTCTAAACCTAGGCTCACCAAACCCTCCCTCCTGGTACATTCTTCCTAAGAACAGAAAGCTTTCCTGTATTTTATTTCTGTTCAAATTTTCCTTCAATGAGCTGGGGAATGCTTGCACAATACTGAGATACTAGAGTAGAGAACAGGGCCGTTCTTTGGACTGATTATCTCAGAGAATCTATACTGGGCCTATTCACAAGGCTTATTCTGCTTTGTTATTCAGTACCTGTTATCATTAATAAGATTAGTGTAAAATCTGTAACACAGTCGAACCTCTGTTTATGTAACCCTCTGGTTATGTAACCTTCGGGATGCGCACACGGCAAACCCGGAAGTACCACTGTATACTATGATACGCAAGTTGAATTTGTTTGGTGTATTAACTTTGGTGCTTTTATTTACATACCATTCTGCTTTTTCTTTTTCTTCTTCGTCTAAGTAAGAAAACTCCCGCCAAGAATCAAAATTATACCTAACATACAATAAAGTAAGAGAGAGAAAGTTAGTGCTACGTTGATGCCTAATCAAATGTCGCAATAGTTGTGTTGCAAATTCTTCATTTTTAGTTTGCATTCTTAATTTGAGATTGTACTGCTAGTTGTCTGGTGCATACACTTTATCAAGCTTAAGGAAATCTACATGCCACCAGAATATTAATGAACAGCTCATTCTGATTATTTTATGCTGCAGGGCAAAATCTTATGATATGGGAAGAACAGTGCCTCCAAAGAAAATGGCAATGGGGTGCAGATGGGCATTCTGCTTCCTACATTGGCCCCTCTCCCCCTAGCGCCGTTTCTGCATTTCTACGTAACCACAGCACAGAGCAATGGAGATTGGCAATGATGTTAACATCTAGTCACATACATCTGTTTGCCACTAAATAAAAACGTCATTCCCATAAGTCACAAGCCATCAATCTGAAGATCTCATATCACAACTATTCCAGGCTTGTCTTGACTAAAGACTCTGCAATCCCACTATTTATATATATGGCAGTCTATTTTGGGGGGAAGGAAAGTTTCAAACTGCAACAGGGTTGCAATGTTACTTCCTGGTCCCACCCTTTATTCCTAAGGAAAAGTTATTCAGTGCTCTTATGTTTTTATACTATACAGACTTCTACAAGTGTAAGAGTCTTGTTTATTTTTACAGACAAGTTTTCCCATACAATTTTGACAGGCCACATAAAATTATTTCAAAAGAAAAAGAAAAAAGTTTGCTTACCAAAATGAATAAAATGCATCTACCTCTTCAAAGGAGGAATTTGTGTCCCCAAGCTTAGGTACATTTTTCTTATTTGACCATCTGTAGCAATTAAGACACAGACATTCACTATGATGAAAAGTTGGGTGACTTCATTGAAGAAACAGTAACTTTGACTATACATTAATGCTATATCATGTGAGAATTTAATCTGAAGTATATGGATTTGATTCTCTAATCTTCTGAACTCTATAGACCATAATTGATAAGACTTCTATTATTTCTGCAGTATTAGCAAATTAAATTAAATTTCTATACCTTCATCCAATGATCACAGAATGATTTACAATATAAAAACACAAAAATATTTAACATAGTAACAAACAAAACTAAGTGTTTATTTTAACCTAGCACTGCTGGACTAAAAACATCCACAGCTGTAAGATGCAATATAAAACTGTACACTGGACAGAAACCAATAAATTGAGCATAGCTTCTCCTCCATTGCTCTGACAAAGTTGAGAAAATTATTTGTGCACCATCGTGAAGGCTAGGCCTTGTGAAGCAAGTGACAGTGGAAGATAGCCAAGCACTGAGGCTGCATTAAACAATTAGAACAGTTCTGGAACCAACAGATGGATCTGCTCTACAACAGACTGCTCTAATGGTATCACCAGTGTGTGTTGCTAGGAAACAGCAATAAGCACACAAATATTGTTTTGGTACCTAAGAGTGAGATAACTGAGTGTGAGTTCAGTTCAAACACATCAAACCACTAGGTATGTAGACACAACTCTATCTGCACCTGACCACTATTAAGATGCTCAAGCCTGCCAAATGGCTGGAATCAAAGACACTTCTAACACAAAGACACACTGCCAATGAGGAAAAGTGGGAGACAATCTCCCCTACAGCCTATTATATAGCTTACCTGGCATTTCTTTCAAAAACCGGGGAAAAAACTTCAAAGAAGTTTTCCTTTGCTTCACTTTTAGAAGGAACAGTGTTATCAAAAGTAGGATCTATACTGTTAAAGGCTCGTCTCTTCAGAGGATCTGACAAAATTTCATAGGCTGGAAAATGGAATTAAAGTAAATAATCAATTTACAGTAAGTAATCGACTTGGTTCCCCCTTAAAAGTGCCTTGCTGCTCATGCGCTGCGAATGCCCAGCCTGACTTTTTCTGAACTAACATGCAATGCACAGCCATTTCAGAAAATTAGCTTTGTGGACTGTGCTGGATGGATTAAGTAACTATTCATATGTATCCAATCCTCAGAGCTAATGAAGAATCCCAGTGACTGCATTTGCCAATAGGCATGGGATTGGTGAATCAATAGAATAAGATATGCACTGCATGTTTCTGTAACATGCTTAAAAGCTACCATTAGGACTTCTGAAAAGGGGATAGAGCACAATTCTAAAATCATCATTACATCAGCTTTCCCTTTTCAAAAGCTCCCCCAGTTATTGCAATTTCTGGAATGCAACATTTCAGACTCGTGACAAAAGCAATAATTAAAAAAGGGGCTGCTTATCTTTAGAGCAGCTTGCACATACACACAAACTAGGAATCTAAAATCATGAGTAAGCATCATTCAATCAATTATTTCATAATTAATCTAAGCTGACACACACAAGCCCCCTCATCTGCATACAAGAACAATAAGGAGCACAATAACTCCTAGGAAAGCTCAACTTGGAAGAACTTGTTTCAATGAATTCATGATTAATTTATTAAGTAGCAACATTATTATTATTACCGAGACACTGCCAACAGTTCCATAAGCTCTGTTCTTCTAATATGTGTTTTACGTAAGCAAGAATCACAAATATACTGAACTACTTTATGCACAGTCATATAAGCTATGTTAAGTGATAACTAGTACTTACCTTTTGTTATACAAGTAAAGTAGTCATTGTCACCTTCACCTATCTGTTCTCCTGCTGTTTTTCGCTTGTCTGGATGGTGTTTCAAAACCATGGCTTTATCTATGGGAGTAGAAGGAAATGTCAACTTCAGAAACACCTCCCTTCACCTGCTTTATCATCAATTGCATATTGCCTGTTTTAAACAGCAAAAATGTTTTAAGAAGCAAAAAGTATCCAAACAACAGCAATAACTTGTACTTTCATAGACACCCCATGAGTTGAACCATATTACACATCTGTGGGGTCATAGCTATCCTTAACGGAGGACAGAAATGTAAGTAAAATTATTTCCCCTCTCTCTTACATGAAATGCAAAGTGGCAAAACAAGTACTTTGTGATGTTTCACACATATTTAAGGTTTCAACATCTCACCCCACACATTAATTTCAGAATACTAAAGAACTAATTATACTGTAACTACAGTATTGAAAAAATGCAACTCTGCATATGCAAAGCTGATTTTGGCTGATGAAGCTGTTAAGATCAATAATTATCAACCTTTCAGTATTTTGTGTGTGTCTGGCATCTCTAGGTTTTGAACTAAATTGCACAAGGAGTTATATTGTATCAGGAGCCTGAGTTACCACATAAAAATTACAAATGGACCACAGGCTGCGTGTGTGCATAGCTTTGCCCCACCTTAATTTCAGGTGTTTTACTTCAATTGGAAGTCAATGTAAAATGCATCTTACTCTTTTTCTTTAGTTTTGTGACTCAGCTGTTATTGTTGACCCCTGAACACATGTATTTTAAAGTGTTGTCCTCCCCGCCCCATAATCATAAGAGTCCTAAACTAACAATCAGACTCTATGGCTCAGCTGAAGAGCTGTGCCACAGCAGTCAAAACCACATTCTTGGTGTCCTTTTAAGTGAACTATTCTTCCTTTATGAAATCAACAGCTTTCAGTGCAGCACAGAACTGTTCATATGACCTGAAGCATTTTCAATACAAAAAATGAATGTAAGGTACTTACGAGCAGCTTTTATTTGCTTCTGAGATGCCTTGTATCTTATATGTCCCAGCCCAAGAACTGAATAATGATCCTGATTCTGAGAGAAAATTGCAAATATCAACAGCTATTTATGGTGAGTAGCAACTATTTAGCAGCCAAGTGGCAGAGTAAGCTAAACTACTCTTTTCCTTCTTCTGTTTTCTTGCCACTTTTGGCTTTATTGCCTTTCCTTATCCCTATTGCTCCTCCATCCAGAACTTCAAGTTTTGAATACGGAATTGTCTTTTAAGAGACCTTAAAAAGGAGAGATAGAAGACCATCTCACTTCATGAGAGAGGGAAAGAACACAGGTAGCTGCTACAGTGTGGTGCCCTACTTCTCCAACTCTCTAATAGTTGCCACAAGAAAAGTGTTAGCAGAAAGAAATGTGAGCACAACAAAATGAAGCAGAAGCAAAAGAAAAGAGTTAAATGAAAACAGGTATGTATAAATTAAGCACAAGGCAGCAGCAATGCCTGTTAATGGAACTTTAGAATGCAGACTTCCATACTGCCACTGTTAGCTGATCTGACCAAACCTTCATATTATATGTTCATCATATAATAGCTTCTATAATGTTATATTTTTTCCACGAGACCCATTGACACTGTGCTGTTAGCTTAGAACTATTTACTTAGTATTAGCCACTGGGAAAAGCGCCACTCTTTAAGTGAAACCTAATACCAATCTGAAAAAAGGAGAGGGCACAAAATGCTATTGGGCAACTCAATGGGGCTTACTCCTACGTAAGTGGGATTGAATCTTGAATTTCCCTGAACTAATTTTTGTGTGGCTGAAAACAATTCTTTTTTTTTTATAATATTTTTATTAAGTTTTTCCATAATATCTCCAATCATACAATTTTAAACATCACATATTTTAACTTATTGGACCTCCCTCCACTCCTCTGACAATCATCCATGCTTAAATTCCTATCTACACATTCCTTAATTATAGTATCGCCTTTTAATACATTTCTCCATCCTCTTTTACATTTTTGTGATATTCCTTATTTTTTCACAAAGCTTCTTTGAAACACACTAGCGTTGTATTTTCCTCACATGCAGTTTTCAAATAATCTCTGAATTTTCCCCAGTCCTCTAAAAACTTATGGTCTCTCTGAAGTCTGATTTTTCCAGTTAATTTGTCAAGTTCTGTGAAGTTTGTTAGTTTTGCTCTCCATTCTTCCAGAGTTGGAAGTTCTTCCTGCTTCCACCTTTGGGCCATCAATATTCTCGCAGCTGTTATTGCGTATTGAAAGAGTTTACAGTCCCTCCTTTTTATATCGTTTTTAGTTATTCCCAATAGGAAGGTCTCTGGTTTCTTTACAAAGCTATATTTCAGCATTTTCTTTAACTCATTGTATACCATTTCCCAGAATCCCTTCACTTTTTTGCACTCCCACCACATATGTATAAATGTACCCTCCTTCTCCCCACATTTCCAACATTTGTTACAAGTGGCTGAAAACAATTCTTAAGATCAAACCACACATGGAATAAAAGATGAAGCAATTCTCAAGAAGCAATACAGAATATATATTGCTTGAAGCAAAATAGAAATATTCCAAATTGTTAGTACTGTTAGGAAATCTTCACTAAGAAATGAACAAATACAATTGTAATATTAGATCATATACCTTCCAGTCCTTTGGATCTAGTGTTTTTAACATAGGAAATTCCTCCAGCTGCAATTCTTCATCACCTGACTCTTCAGAGAGCTCTTTCTCATCTTCCAGTTCCTGGAAAGAGGCAGAAACATGTATGTTTCTCCTCTTAATAAATGCTTCAAACCATCTTCCCACAGGTTCAACTTGGCAAAGCACAGAAGCTGTGAATAAAAATATTACAAGCTTAGGAGGCACTTCCACTAAGCAAAATCTTCATATTCACCCAGTACCAAAATCTGGACAACCTTGTATACATTTATTTGGCCAAAAATATGTGTTCTGCAAACATAAGACGTGGCAAATCCTAGTTTGGCATCATTAAAATATCATATACATGAATAAATGCACTCTTATTTTGCCCTCTTCAAGGCAGCCTATAAAAACATTATATATGGCACACACACACATTAAGTACCAGCTATTTAAATTTGTTGTAATTCATCAGCAAACCCGTCTTTATAATTGTCATTACAAATAGATATTTGATAGGAAGATGTTTGAAAAGTAGTTTTATTAGAAATAGGTCACTTTTAAAGTGCTTTTAAAACAAGAAGCACTTTAGCTGGTTAACTGTATTATAACTGACACATTTCTAACATACTTAGGGTAGTAGATGCTGTGCTTTAGTCAGTTACATGTCAGGGCAACATGGCTCTTCTGTCCGCCAAAGAAAAATGTATTTGTTTCAGGTTGCAATCCTACAAGCTATAGACTAAACACCTGCTCAACCAGCAAGAAGGGCTTTCTTCTACCAACATAACGGCTTCAGGTGTGCGTGTGAGACACCTCTCTCCAAAAAGATGAGGACTTGCTTTATTCTTTTTCTAAAAAACGCGTGAATAAGGTCGGCAGTGTTGCACTAAGGTAGGAAACAGCGCATTCCTCCCATGGAGTTAACACCTTCCTACATGAAGCCTCTGTGGAATGTAATGATATTTTCTTTTTTCATCAAGATAAGAGGGCTCTAGTTTAGTACGATTATTTTTAAATGTTTCCATAATATCCTAACTAGACTAAAGGATGTCGAGAGGCAAAATATTATGGCAGCGGTAAACAAAATTTGTTCGCCCATATTCTATGATTTAAATATCTTAGATAGCAGAGCCAATTACGTCACCAAATTAATAATTCCAGCCCAACGTAGGGCCTTTATGCTGGCCCGTTTGAATGTTTTTCCCTCAGCATTTGTCAGGGGAAGATATCAAAACATCCCCAGAAACAAGAGATTCTGCAGATGTTTTATGAATGTCCCGGACACGGTAGAGCACATTCTCTTTCAGTGCCCATTGTACAGTACGCTCCGTCAACGCGTGCTGTCCCCTCTTTTGGGTGGTCTGGAGCCCCAACAAGGTGAATGTGTGGGATTCTGCCTATCCGACGTTGACCAAAGGGTAACGGCGGGGGTAGCCGAGTTTTTGGTAGTAGCCCTCCAAGGAGCGGGTTAGCAAGGAAAACCACTGATTTTATATGTATATATATATATATGTATGTAGCCAACTGCTGCCTTTCTGTATATATCTCAAGGCTTTTATATGTTACTTTCTCTTTTATCGTTTTATTTGTATAATGCCTAATAAAGGTTTGAATAAGTAAGTAAGTAAGTAGAAGCCTCTGTGGGAGAGAAAGCAGGAGAGATCTTCTACCCAACAATCTCAGTAATATGTCCAAGAGGCAAACGAGCTAAAAACCCCCCTCCATGCTGCACAAACTTCTAGAGCCGCGGATAGCTGTGCGACAGGCGGAAATTCAACAGGGGCAGCTTCTACTAGCAAGAAAGCTACATCGACGGGGTGCCGGGGAAAGGTGCGCTGGGTGAATTTCTGCTCCTCTTATGCAGCTCCCGCGGCGGGGAAGGCGGCAGAACCGGGGCGGCGGGAAGAAAGAGGGAAACAGCCGGGGGCTTTCAGCGACGAATTCCCCCCTCCCAGCCGCCGCTTGCACCCCAGTCGCGGCGAAGGCCTCGTGAAAGGAAGCCGCCTCACCGGGGACTCGCGGAGAAGTGGCCCCCCTGCGAGGCCCCCGGAGGCTGGGAAGGCCGGAGGGGAAGGAGCCGAGAAAGGAGAAGGGACCGACCCGAGGACAAGGCTCTGGAGACGCCGGTGACCTGCCCCTCGGGCGCCCCTCTCAGCAGCATCGCCGCGCCGCCCAGGGGAGGCCGCTCCGTCCCGGAACAAACGGGTCCGCCGC